>NC_080600.1:40705922-41073422 GCF_027887145.1 Ammospiza caudacuta | reverse complement strand
ACAGAAAAGAGAGTGATGGCACATAGATCTGCAGTCCATGCAGAGAACTGTACACACTCTTCCCAAGAGCAGCTAAATGACATTGTAAACACCTTCTTTTCCATACTGGACACCCCAGAGCAGAGTCACTGCCTCCCCTCTGCCCCACCTGCTGTGACATCAGCTGGTTTCCCCATCCTGCAGAAGTGAGGTGGATCCTCCCTAAAATGTGCTGGTCCAGCTCCTACTGGCACGGAGTGAAGCATTCATGATATGCCCTAAAGTAATCCCTAGGTGACTCTTACTGCCCTGCATCCCATACCCAACTCTTTTTCCTTCTCTGTTCTCTGCTTCATGAGTTTCTTTTCACTTTCCTCAGTGTTTACTGTTCTTTGAATAGTTCTGTGGCTACCATCCGTAGGAGAACCATGGGAACTGGCAGGCAATGAATGACTGGCATGCAAAAGGGGGTTTTTTGGGTTTTTTCTTTCCCCTTCTTCTTCTTCTACTTCTCCTCCTTGAAAACAACCCTGGCGAGCCATCAGATGAAAAAATCCATTTTTTCTGCCAGCTCCTGCCCGGTGCCAGTGTCAGGCTATTTAAAGCTCCCTGAGAAGTGGTTTGAGGAAAGGTAGCACCACAGCAGCAAATTGAGCTGCATCTTCCCCTTCCATATTAAAAAAAAAGAGAGAAAAAAACCAACCCAAACCAGAGGTTGCCGAGCTCTCTTTGCTACCAGGCTCAACTTCAGTTAAACATCCAAGCCCCTGACATAAATGTGCTCTGTAGGAATCTGTAATAAGGTACTGCAGTTAAAACTAGCAACTGCATTTTCGATGCGAGAGCATAATCCCCATTGTTACTGGGGAGTCTGGATCTTGCCACAACAGAGGGCTTTTTGTTATATTACATGCCTACCAACCAAGTCCTTTTCTTTTACAGCTCCCTATGGTCGGGAACGGGGGAAAAGAGTGGATTTAAGTTTCCAGGGAGCTGTCGGCCTTTGTAATAAGGTACATGGCTCACTGCTAGTTCACAAAGGGGGTTAGCAGCAGAGCTGTGGTGAGCCATTCATCCTGCCAGCCAGCTCAGGTGAACGCGGCGCTCGCAGCCAAACAGGAACATTGCTCAGCCCCATTCACCCGGTGCCTGTGCAATGTACCACAAGCTGGAAGCTGTTCATGGAGCCAGCGGGAAATTCAGGCGTTTAGCAAGCGCTGGAACCGGAGCTGCTGTGATGGATGGTGAAATAAACACGGGCAGGAGACCTTGCTCCTTTTTAGTGCCTTTATTAAAAGTGATCATCTTGGGTGGGGAGAACCGATGGGTCCGCACTCACGCCACCACTGCTCTCAGGAATGACTCAGAGGAGGAGGATGAAGAGTGCAGCTTTGTCCACTGGTCTGTAGGCAGAACTGGGGGTTCCATCCTCATGAGAGCATCGGGAAATTCTCTTGTTCTACTTTTTTGGTCTGACTCCCGGGGTCCTGCCTCTAGCCGACATCCTCCTTGGCTGGGCCGAGGGGCAAAAAAAGTGTCTCAGCATCTCTGCAGGCTCTGGATTTTGTTCCTCATGTCCAGACATCACTTTAATCTCTTAATTCTGTGTTGGCTCGTTGTTTTTGGGATCTTTTTGTAAGTTTGGTGGGGTGGCTTTCCTGTGGCATGCTTTCTCCAAGGTCATTTGCATGCTCTCCGATGTCCCCTCCTTTCACTGTTCGAGAAGGGTCATCCACCTGGATGGTGGTTCTTAACCATTAACGACAGGTAGTTTACAAAAATGACCAGTGATTACAATAGTAAACAGTTAGAACTCCACCCTGGCAGCAACTGGTCCAACCTGTACACTCTGCAACCTTTTAAAAAGAAATGGCAGCTTTTTCTACTCATAACAGATGGTAATATCCAGAGCTCTGGAGCTGTGCTGAGAGGCCAGGCCAGGAGCGAGAGGGAGATTGAAGAGAGAGGCTGGGAGTCACAGGAGGGTGGGATGAGGTGTTGCTCCTCTCCTCCTCCCTGGGAAACTGCAAGAAAAAGAGATGAGTTTGATTTATTTCCCATTGTGAACTTCGGGGAAAAGAGCAAAACTAAGAGCAGAATACACAAACAAAACAAAAGACTTAACCCTAAGGGAAAGGAAAAAAAATTAAAAAAAGGCTATTCCCTCGGTGGAAATGTGATACTCCCCAGCTTGCCCACTATCAGCACTCTGAGACCTGCTCCCAGCTGCTCTGCATTCTTGGGTTTCATCACTCAAATCTGAATTACAGGAGAGCGTTAACGCTGCCCGTGCTGCTCCTGCTGCTCCCCTGGCGCTGCCCCTGGGAGCGATGCTCAGCCACCACCAGAGTGATGCAGCCTGGACAGGTCAGAGCAGGAGGCAGAGAATCGCACACGCCTGGCAGGGCTGCCAACACAGGGGTCCCAGAGCATAGAAAACAAAAAAAAATTAAATTTCTATCAGGATGAAATTGTGTCCAAAATTGGCAAAATAAGAAGTTTTTTTAGCATTTATCCTTTTGAGCTGTTGCATGCAGGTTGAGAACAAACCCATAAGCAGCCCTCTGATCCACCCCAGGAGCTCTGAAAAAACAGGGAGGAGAAATTGTCCCATAAACTGCAGCTGATCCAAACCTTTTACCTTGAGATCATAGAATGGTTTGAGTTGAAAGTGAACTTAAAGTCCAAATCTTCCCAAGCCCCCTCCCCATGGACAGAGATACCTTCCACTAGGCCAGGTTGCTCAAAGCCCTTTCCAACCTGGCCTTCCTCAGTCACATCCCTCCAGTCACTCTTGACACCTCTGCTTCACTTGACAGCTCATTAAAAATATAAAGAACATCAAAAATATAAAGTTTTATACATATTAGTGATTTACAGAAAACATGGCACCCTTCTCTGTGTTGAAATAACATCAATTTCATGAAATCAAATAATATACTATTTGAGGAAACCAAGGCACCCTTTGGTGAAGACCCTTGCAAAGGAGAAAGGAGAAATCACTGCCTATCCATAGGGGGAGTTTGGTAGGAGAAGATATTCCTTTTTTCCACTCAGATGCATTCTTCCCCAGCTGCACTCTGCCCAAAGCCACTGTGGTGCTCAGGACTGTCAGTGCAGCACGAGCTCTCAGTGCCAGAGCAAGTCCTGCTGATAAAAGGACAATAAACTGCTAAAGGTCTGCCTGAACTCTCTCCCCACCTGCTGCTCTTCAGGCTTTCCCTGAGGACTGGGAAAAGCATCCCTGAAGCTTCAGCATCACCTTTTCAGTGATTTGGCAGGGCCACCTCCATCTTCCCATGCCAGTTGAGAGAGGCAGGGATCACCCTGGCTGCTCATCCCCGCCTGACCCTGCTGCCTCTGCTGCCGCAGCTATCACTGCCAGCCCGCCACAGCACTCCATGAACAGGGAAATCAGACAGTGACCCAGAGCTGGCAGGGCGTGGGGGGAACACAGCTCCAACCCCAGCCCCAGCCTCGGCTGTGGAGCGGGATTTACATAATAATTAACTCCGGTATTCTTGGACAACTCACTTTCTGTGCAACAACTGCAGATGATTCCCCCGTACACCCTTAAAAATCTGTCTAGCTAACAGATCCAAAAATCCAACACCTGTGTGTCAGCACGAACAGCTGTACACTTGCCACTGCTCCTCTCTCTGCAGAGGATGCCACATGCCAGTTGCTTTACTTAGAGCGTGTGGGGAGGCCAATCCATTAGAGGGAGAACACAGCATAATTAAGAAGCAACATGCTTTCTTGTTCCTGCTGCCCTAATTTTTTTTTTTAGTTGATTTTTTTTAAGGTTTTTTTTTTCCTCCCCCTACTCACTTTGTTTAAACAACTCCATCCACTCTATTCTGCTGATCTCCAGGCTTGCAGGGGTAGTGAACTTCAGAGGCAGGGTTTGTTTTCCCAAGTTCTCACAGCACTCATCAGCTGGCGTGTCAGGGTAGAGAAGCTTCCAGTTGAACTACATTTTTGTCTATTTTTTAATCCCTTTCCTTTTTCTTTTTTTTTTTTTCTCCTTTCCCTGAGAAATATCCTCAATAAGAAAGATCTTATTGGAATAAATAACGGGAGACACAAAGAGTGCAGAATCTAAACACGCGCATTCCGCACGCTGTACGACGGCAACAAATGATTACATCCACCCTGAAACATCCACAGACGGTCATGTTTGTTTTCACTGCGTTCCAGATATCAGTTGCAATCACTCTATATATATTTCTTTCTCTCTCTCTTGCTTTGTGTGTGAGTGTCTGTGTTGCCTTTGTACACGGAACAGAAGAAACATTTTGCTAAACTAAGCTTTATCTTCAAAACCTGTGCTCCAGCGATGCACACTGTGTATAAAAATGTGAGTTAGAAAGGGGGTTTTAAATCCATTTGGAGCCATAATGTGAATTTATCTTCACATGAATAATTTGCACCAGTATTCCTAATTTGGCAAGCAAAGAGTGCAGCATAGCTTCACAAGCCATAGTACCTTTGTGCTCTTAATCCTCATGGGGCTACCTATACTTGTCTTTCTGTACATTGGATCAGTGCTAGTGGAGGTCTGAAAAGCATCTCCAGCAATCTTTAATTCATGTGATTAAAAATTCAAAAGAAGCCCTTGTACCAGCTGTTAAACTATGTTAGTAAGCTGTAATTCAGAGTTCAAATCCCAGCAAATTGAAGGTTAGGTTAACAGGATCATTCAGTGGAACTGCATTATATCGTAGCAACTAGAACAGTAGGTGGACTGTTTTATACATGCTCATTTGCAGAAGATAAACTAAGGATGAGCAAGCTCAGAGCACTGCAAACCTTGCCTTGGATTTATTTTCCCCCCTTTCTCTTTCTGTGACATGATTTTTTTTTTAGAGCCTGGCAGATGAAACCAACTGTGGGTTTTGTTTAATCTTTGCACAGATAGAAGCAGAATAAAATCAGCATGAAGTGTTTTGTTTAAGATTATCTGAAATCTGAGCAATGTGTTTTTCATCTCTGGGCCTAATTAGTTTAAATATTACAAAGGTGAACTGAGTTTGATGGTCTTAAGTCTACTGTTCATTGTCCTTCAGCAAATACAGAGAAAGTATATCAGAAAAGAAATCCACCTTATTTAGCACAGTTTGATATGCTTATTCTTTGCTCAGACTGGTTCCAAAGTAAACTTGCAGAAAGTCTGGGAGAATCAACTTTAAGTATAAGTAAGGCTGAAAGTCTTATGTATGATTACAATTATTATTTATTAGTAACACCACAATAGTCATTAGTCTTCAGCTGAGACTGAAATGCTGTTGTGGAGAGTGTTGCATTTAAAAGTGACATTATTTGCTCTTCAGTGCTTACAGGCTCTGCAGCTTTACAGAGCTTGCAGGGAGAAGGTGAGAAACAGGATGTAATATCATCTTTAGTTTGCAGATGGGGAATTATGGCACAAAGTGTCTTTCCCAAAACCACACAGGAAGTGTGCAGAGCTAGAAGCTGAATCCTGATCTCCTGGAGGCTTTAACCAAAATACCATCCTTCCCGTCTATTGAAAGGATCACACATTATATAATAGGCTGTAAAGCAGACCTTTAAGGAGCCCAGACTTTAGATGTGGTCCTGTCCTGTGCCTGTGGTACCCAGCAAAACAATTAGCCCATTTAAAATATCCTCATAAAATCTTGAACTCCATGAGCAGTTCTATGATTCACTCTTGTGTTTCTGGTGAATTTGCTAAGGTGGGTTTTGTACAATAGAGGGAAACTGGAAAAGGAGACAAACTGGTGGGGAAGGCTAAGAAAGGTGGATAACTTGCTCAGGATGGCAGGAGGGAGAGGGGCAGCAGACTTTTGTGGTTACAGGGTAATATTGGGGAAAAAAGCTTCCTGATAAAAGCAGTCAGGAAAACTGTGTCTTTCAAATTAAGAGGAAAAGATGCTAAAGGAGAAAGTGCTGAGGATAAGAGTGTCAGGGATTCTGGTAGAGGCAAAGATGAACTGAAGAAACAGGTAAGGAGAAGTTTGGTAGGAAGAAAAGGCAGGAGTTTTAGGACTACTCCTGCCAAAGCAGAGGAAGTTTTGCATAGGTTGCAAAAGAATCAAAATTAAAAAAAGATATTTGCAATTTTGCCTTCTTGCTGTCGGTACGATACCACCTAGTGAAAGCCCCAACAAACTTTGTTTTCTTTCTAGAGAGGCACTGACAGGTTGGAAGAAAGAAGACATCTGCTAATGCATCTTTTGGCTGAGACGCCTACGAACTTTGATCGTGCAGCTCTTTTTAATTTCCCACCTGAGACAGCATTTCTCCTGAAATAACTGAGAGTCCTGGCCATTCTTCCCAATAAAGGTCTTCAAATAAATTTATAAAAACCAAACCAAACCAAACAAACAATTAAAAACTGCTTGTGACCAGCAGGATTTCCTGCATGTGGATGATGTGTGGTTGGTTGCTGCCATTAAAACCCTCCAGTGACAAATCCCTCACACTGTGGGTCAGATGTCGTGTCTTTACACATGGCACTCCCCAAACAATTTTAATGCTACATCAAATACAGTGTTTAAAAATAACTTTGCCTAACCAAGGACTGAGTAAAACTTGTGAAGGACTTGGCCTCATAATTTGGAGTCATCATCATCAACAGGCTTTCACTTGGATAGCACCTTTCATTCAAAGATCTCAGAACACTTAATTTAATTAAGCCTTTCAACAATGCCATAATGCAGCCAAATGTTATAATAACTGCTTGTAGAGGTTTGAATCTGAGACAAAGAGAGGTTAAACGAGTCTCCCAACGTCCCAGAATGAATTAATAACATCGCCAAGAAGAGGCTGCGAAGCCTCCCTGCGAGCCATGCTGCTTCCCTCCTTTCTCACCCTGACACGGGTGGGTTTCTGTGCCCACTGGGCTGTGCTGAGGGTGCCTCTGGAATTCCTTCTGCATCCCAGGGAGCCTGGGAGCAATCTGTGCGAGAAACAAGCAGTGATTGTTCAGCAGGCTTAGCTGCACCCTGGAAGGGAAGGTGGTGATGGGAACGTCCTCCCCCCAGGAACAAGATGAGAAAAGGTCTCGCAGTGCTTTCCTGCACGCCACCACTTCCTCTGGGTTACCTTGGGAAGTGGGATTGTTTGCTGTTTTCCCATGGCTGAGAGCTGTGAGATCTTTCACGGCGCATTAGTGGTCTCTCATAATCCGAGTCCAAAAAGCTACGGCTGGGAGAGTACAGCCACCTTAGCCCCGTGTGGGGAATTGCCTCAGCCCTGAGGGAGGAACATCCTGTCCTCGTACCGGCAGAAAATGCTGCACTCTGACTTTTTCTAGGAGGTCCCTTGCATTCAAACGCTGTCTCATCCAGATTCCCTTAGCCTGGGAGATCTGAGCAGCATACAGGCTGCAGTGGTATGGCTCCAGGCCATACAGCACACACTAAGCATTACCATATGTCACAGAGGCAGCTAGACAAAATCTTCCCTGCAATGCGAAGAGCAGTGCTGGATTCATGTGCAGCTCCACCAGCTAAGTCCAAACAGCAAAGGTTTTGTGAAACAAAATCGGTTTGGTTTACTGCTGAGCGTCAGCAGCTGCTTTCAAATTTACAAATGCATTTACTTTCTACAGAACATAAATGAAAAGCAATTGATTTCCGAGCCACCTGCCAAGACCTGAGACGGGGATTTGTTTTTTCCCAGGCATTGCTGCAGGGTTTCAACCACCATGACCCACAGGTGGAGTGACCACAGGAACACAGGGACCTGCAGCTCCCACCCTGCTGCCCAAGGACAGCTGGATCTCATGGATGTGAATTGCCACAATCTCTGCAGGATTTGCCATTTATCACACCCAGGATTTCCCTGGCATGGAGGAGCTCCGAGATTAAATATTTGGCCCTTTTGTTCTGGGGACTGGCACAAGTGAGGGGATGCATCATGCACAGGGAAAGTGAGGTCTCATCAGAAAGGCCACATCCCATATCCTCCCAACTCTACAATCTCACGAACACAAATATTTAATGCCATTCCCAGACCCATATTTATAAAGGGCCATCTATTATCTGCTTCCAGTAGCTCCAAATTAAGTCATCTCCCTGACAGGATTGATGCCACTCACTAGGACATGATACCTTCAGTTTGAGGGTAAGATAGTTATTTGGGCTAATTTTCTAGTGGTAAAGCCCTCTGTAATTGAACAGTGTTGTAAACAAGCGAGGATGGGCAGAACTACAAACAAGGTCTGCGTTGCTGATGGTACCCATTTCACCAGACCATTTAACCAAAGCCCATGCTCCAGGAATAATATGATGCTTCAAAACATCGACTTTGGCTTTTAAAAACAAGCCCCTGGTCCTTATTATTGAGAAGTTCAAAATGTGTTTACTGCAGAAAAATCAAAAGACAAAGAACAATTCCAATTGTATTTTTGAAATCTAATTATTTGAAGCATGATCTTGGAACATTGGGAGCTGAATGCAACAGTGTAAATTACACACAAATTCCTACAAAAAGGAAATTATGTGGGTTTAAATGACAGTATAATGGCTTAAGCTTATTTATATTAATTAAGCACATCAAAATAATATGTGACTGTTAATACATAAAACAACATCAAAATATAATGGCTGTTTTCTCTTAAAGGTTAAATGGTCTTGATTCTTTGCATGTGCAAATGAGTGTCATTGTCATTAATTGCCATCATCTTGCTCGCTCACATTTCTTGGAAATGCAAGGCTGGGCACTTTTAGCATGCAAATTTAGCTTTAAACTCTTTGCCACGAGAGACCTGGGTCTCTTCAGGACCCACACAGGTAAAGCAGAGCCTGCAGATGAGCCCTCAGCACCGTGCACTGCCTAGCTCAGCTCACAGGCCCCACAGAAGTCTCCGAGCTCTGCAGATATTTCCATCCTGCCACAGTTCCCAGTCCTTACAGTACACAGCGAAACTCTCCTCTTAAATTTATCTTAATGAGCTGAAATCCGCGGCCCTAACTGGCGCGCACACGGCGTGGTTTTAGTTACGAGATAAACAATTCACTCCGGCATCAAGGAAACATCGCTTAGCCTTTTACGAGGCTCCCAAAAATGTTTGATAAACCCACCCTTCTGTTTGTTGCAACAGCCAGGGTAAAATAAACTCCCAGCACATCCAGCCCGTGGTGTCCAGGCTGAGCTCTTTGTCTCAGCCCTTGCTCCCACCCAACGCCCACCAGCTTCGCACCCAGCTCGGCCAAAACACCGCCCTGCAGGGCTCCTACAGGTGTTACATTTTTTGCTCTCCCCAGTGACCATTTCCACTGCGATTGGACTAAAATAAAAAAATCTCCAAAAGCAATGTGCTGGCATGGCTGAGAACGTACATATAAGGCCGCTGAGGTCCGCGCAGCGAGGATTGCACAATAACCCATTAAAATAAACATTTGCAACCACAGATAGCTGGACTGAAATCTCTGCTCTGATACAAATAACATCTGGACAACTTTTGTATGCATCTTCCAGCGTAAAACACCCTTGAGAAAAAATAGAAGGCAAGCTAAAAGACAAAGGACCACTAAAGATTTTATTATGCTATGGGTGTGGTGCCATAAATTTGAGGGGATTCAGGCAAGAGTTGCCAAGCTTGAATTTAAACAGCATGTTGTTTATAAAAGTTGTAACATTAGTGACGAACAAGTCAGTATTCTTACATAATTAATCCAGTGTGAAATAGAGTGACTGGAAGACATCCAGTGGTTTAAAAATAACTCAATCATCTTTAAGATCCACAATACTATAGGATTTAGCATTAAGGCACAGGAAGTGAAGGCATCTTGGTACGGAGCATGCTGTTTTAATTCCACCAAAGCTTTACGAATTCAGCTTCGTCGAGCTCACTGTACAACAGCCCTGAGCCATGCAAAGCCAGGGAGGTTCCTCTCAAGTGGATCCCAGGTTTAAGCACCAGGATCGTTCCCTCTACCAGAAAGAATTGTGGCTGGAGATGCCGTTAAAAAGACAAAAATAGGAGTGCTTCTTTGTTTTGCAAAACAGTAATCCTTGACTGGGAAGACTGGGAGAAAAGACAAAGATATGTGGGAAAGGTAATGAGAGTCTTCAGAAGATGTGTAATCATGGGTTGGAGTTGAATGGACTTCAACATCCAGGGTTACTCCTCAGTGCCAGTTTCCAGCTGGCAACAAGGGAGTCCAAAGTGGAGACACAGCCTGAGAGGGACTCAGTGTAATGATAAAGAAAAACAGCCAAACAAAACCCTCCTTCAACCTGAAGGCACTACTTACATTTGTAAACTGAGAGTCTGATTCTTTAAGTTATTCCCATGAGAATCTCCAGCAAAGACACCTGTAAAAGTAAGATATGTCATAGTCACTGTTCCTGCAGGCTGTATAAATTCTAGTGAAAGGTTCTCTGGCCATGAGCTGGATTTTTTTAAGGTCTCTTCCAACTCTAACTGTTCTATACCCTTATGTGTCCAAAACTGTCCCTTCTTAGAGAGGCACTTGACACACTTTGCTCACTCTGAAATCACAGGAGGCACCAAACACTTGTCCCAAGTGAATTTCCATATCTGAAGCATCACAGGCCTGCCCAAAACCCTGAGTCTGCACAAGGATATCATGTTCCTTGCAGCACAGAAGTTGGTGGGCGTCCAGAAGAAGCTAAACCCTTAATTTGAAATCAGTCTCCAGAAAGCTGCTGCTCTGGATGAAGTAAGATCCAGCCAATTTTGAACCATGTTTGATGGTGCTGAGCCAGATTTTGGCCAATTCTCCCATATCTGAGTCTAGTTACAAACAGAGATCCTGGGGCCACCAGCCTGGAGCCACCACCTGGGTCTAGCTGAACACCTCAAGGATGTTTCATTATCCACTGCATCATCCCACTGTAAAATCCTACCAGAACCAGGATTGTTCCACAGAATATGTGAACTCCCAGTAAAGGGAAATAAACCCTAAATTGGTGATGGAAGGTGACTCTTCCTTAGCAAAACATTCCCACTTTCCCTGGCTTGACATAGAGGATGTGAGCAAATACATCAAAACTGTAATCTTGAATGATCAAAATAAATCACATACAATTGATTTTGACTAATGTAAAACTAACTGAATACATTTCTGGAAACAGTAGTTATGAATTAATAATAGTGATTAAGATGAATTAAATACACAGACTAAATTCTGCCCTGCAACATGCTGACTTCCATGGAAACTGTGCGTGCACTTAGGGGCTGAGTCTAGCAAGTTAATTTTGAATTATTTTTATCTGTTGATTCAAAGTAGTTTGTTAAAAAGAGTTTATGTGACTAAATAACACGCTGTACCTATCAATGTTTATTGAGCTTTGACTATCATTTTCTCAAATTAACAGTGTATTTGCTTAACTATGCAAAAAGTGGCTTTGTGAAAACTCATTATTGCAGGACTGCAGCAAGTCTTGACTAAACAAGTGTGACTCAGAACAATGTCTTCATTTCAGTGGATAGGGTCACATTCCAAGAATCATTAATCCCATCTCCTGTTTTGCACCTTTTTCCCATTTAGGTACCATTAAAAGTTGAATCCACAAATTCTCCCTGCACTC
The DNA here is from genome assembly GCF_027887145.1 of Ammospiza caudacuta. Taxonomy (NCBI): domain Eukaryota; kingdom Metazoa; phylum Chordata; class Aves; order Passeriformes; family Passerellidae; genus Ammospiza; species Ammospiza caudacuta. The sequence continues at coordinate 41,061,896 of NC_080600.1, read as the reverse complement.
TGATAGTATTATGTCCAAAATCTGACCCAGAAATATGATGACATCTAAAATTAATTCATATTTTTGATATATCTTCTATAAGCCTTCCCTTCTTGAAAATAGATATATGTAAAGACATATTTTTATATTTATTTTATTTCTCTTTGTATATAGATGTGCATTTTCTCATATGTATTTGTCTGCCTCTATAACAGATTAATTCATTATGACAAATTTGTTCTTGGACTAGAAACTGTGTGAAATTTAGAGAAATTGAGTAAATTGAAATGCACCATGGGGCATTTCCTATGAGGATTTACAGATGTGTGTTTGGGAAAAAGATTGTCTCAAGTTCAAGCCCACCAGGTGGAAAAATGGTGTTTAAGACTGGGCATGAGAACAGAAAGAAGGGGAAAAAAAAATTTCTGGATGTGGAAGTAAATACAAAATGAGCCGCGTTGCCATATGGGTTTCTGGAAGGTAGCATGTGTGAGGTTAACCTGGTATCAGTTCAGATTAATTCTGATGAGAACATCTGCAAAGAGGGACTTGTAGGTGAGCAGGGGAGAGCCTGTAGGTGTTGTCAGGGGAGATTAAAGGAGCTGGGCAAGCTCAGCCTGATAAATCAAAGGGTGAGGTGCAGTTTCTGTCTATGGATAAACCAATGGGGTTAAAGGAAGCGGGATTTGTAATTAACCCAAATATGAATGGATATAATCTGGCAATAATGAGCTTTGGGAGAAGGCTGACAAAGGGACCTGCAGTGTGAACTGGCCCACAGCTGGCCCACAAGAGCATGGGGATGAGGGATGGAAGAAAACAGCAGCCTCAAATGGGATTATGATCTGTGAGAATGACCCAGTGCTCACAGGACTCCTGCTGATCCCATCCTGTTAACTTTTTTTTTTTTTTTTAAGTATGGCTCCACAAATTTTTAACATTTACAAAAAAAAAAAAAAAAAAAAAAAAAAAAAAAAAAAAAAAAAAAAAAGCCAAAGTGACAAAGTTTACCAAGAGTGATAAAATCAAATTTTTTCCCATCAGAATGGGGAAAAAGCCTTCCCCCAAACATGGAAGGCTTTGGGGTGATCTAATTGTGGCCTTCCAGTACCTGAAGGCAGCCTGCAAAAAAGATGGGGGGAGACAATTTACAAGGGTTTGGAGGGACAGAACAAGGGGAAACGGCTTCAAACTGACAGAGAGCGGGTTTAGACTGGATATTAGGGAAGAATTCTTCCCTGTGATGGTGGGGAGGCCCAGGCACAAAGTCCCCAGAGAAACTGTGGCTATGCCATCCCTGGAAGTGTCCAAGGCGAGGTTGGACAGGGCTTGGAGTAAACTGGAGTAGTGGAAGGTATCTATGATCCCATGGCAGGGTTTGTAATGAGACAATCTTTAAGGCCTCTTTGAACCCAAACCATTCTACTATTCTATAATTGCAATTAAAATAAAATAAAATAAAATAAAATAATTTTTTTTTTCCAGTAGAAATTTCTCTCTGACATTTGTTTCTAGAGGCTCAAGGCAGAAACCAGGATGTCTGGAAGGGATGTGGGTATTTGTGCCTCACTGCCACTGGCTGGCCTTCTCCAGAGGGCTCAGGACACGACAGGGTCAGGGTTGGTCTCTGTGTTTCTGGTATTAAACAGCTCTTGGTCTCACCTCTCGCTGAATCCTGATGACAAACACTGTGGTGTCTCGCTGCTGGATGCTAACAGGAAAACCTTTCCTCATCCATGGGGATGTCCCAGTCCTCCTTTTTGTCACAGACTGGACCAGAGCAAGGCCTGGCTCATGGCAAGGACGTTTGGAATTCTTTCTTGGAGTCTCTGATGGCTCTTGTCCCTAGGAGCTGAAAGAACTGGTTGGGCAAATGTTGCTCCATACTCATAGCTGCTCCTACCTTGGGCCAGCTGGGTGCACCAGATGCTCTAATTAGTAGACCATAGCAGGACTTTTCTGTCAAAATTGCTTTTCTAATAGAAAATGTCCTCTCCATGAAAAGAAAAACAGTATTTGGCGTGAAGAGTTTTCCCTCCGTGTCACTAAAATACAGATTTCTTTTTAACTGGTTGAATTTTTCAAATCAATTTCAGTTTTATCAACAACTTAAATTGTGAATTTCTAAAAATATTATATTTTTGGAAATCCTTTCATATGAAAAATGTTGTGGTTTTCAATTTTCATCCAAGAGTTGGATTAATTTATTTTCTAAGACCAGAAAATATGTAATGGGCAGGGATTTCCACTTTCTAGCCAGCCATGGCTTTTAGTGGTATTATTATAATTAGTTATTTTCATTCCTTTTATGTAGAACCATTCATAAATACCCTGAATCGTAGCAAGGAGTACACACAAGGAATTTTTTAAGCACAGGGCAATGAAAAGAAGAATCATATTTTTTAACAGAAAAAAAAATCAGTAAATTAAAGCTTTAGTTTTAGATCACAACTTGTACACAAGTGAATTTACTGGACAGGACAGAATGTATTAAAAGCAAAGCTTTACAGTGAAATAATGAGCCTGGAAATAACTAAATGCATTTAAATGTTCCCAGTGGTCCCAACTTTGTGAGTTACTAACATGCAGCATAAAGAGAACTAAACTTGGCCCCTGGTCATCAAGTCAGTGAAGGTTCTCCCATACAATTCCTAGATGGATACAAGCTGCATCTGACACAGGAGCTGGCTGCTAATTGAGGCCAATGACAAATTAGACAAATTAGAGGCCAATGACAAATTAGAGAGAAACATCCAACACAAAATCTGGAGTTTTCAGGACTCTGATTCTGATTGCTTCTTGGATAAGAAAAAAGTTTGCAACAGTGATGGGGTATTTTCAAGTAGACAGCATAAAGGGACAGCTTGGAATTCAAATTTTTAACACTGACCTGGGATTTAGATGCCAGGGTTTGACATTCCTATGTGGACAAGTAAAATAAATCCAGGAGGGAGTTTCCAGATGCAAAAGGCATATTCAGAATGAGGAATAGGTACGTCATGGGTGTCTCAGATGTTAATCCAAGAACCAACCATGGGAGCCAATGACAAGCCAGGTGTTGATGCCACATCTGGATTCCCCTGAGCAGAACATCTGTCCTACAGTGGTTTAGCACACGGTATATGCAGTTAAACGTGATGGTCCTGGAGCAGGCTGATAGCTGGCATTAACATATGTGTATTTATAATTAAAGTTTCTGTAACTCTGTGGGTCCACAGGTTAGATAGACTTCGGCAAAATTAAACTGAGAGCATGTGGTTGAAAGGTTTGCTGCTGAAATATTTCCTTTCCTCATCAAAGCAGCATTCATCCGTGGTATCTCTGAATCAAGGTGGTTAATAGCACCTAGACAAAGGACACTGCAGTGCTGTCACTGGTTTTGGTATAAATTATTCACTGAACTTAAAGTAACCAGGAGCTTGTACTACCGTGGTTTGGGCCCAGCAGAGAGGGGTCTGACAAGCTGGTAGGAGACAAAATATCTTCAGAAGATGAACTAAATTTCATAGAATCACAGAAGAAGCCTTCAACGGTTTGAGGTGGAAGAGATGTCAAAGCTCATCTCATTCCATCCCCTTGTCATGGGCAGGGACACCTTCTACTACCCCAGGTTGCTCCAAGCCCCATCCAACCTGGCCTTGGGCATTTCCAGGGATCCAGGGGCAGCCACAGCTGCTCTGGGCACCCTGTGCCAGGGCCTCACAAACCTTTGAGCAAAAAAAATTCCTCCCAACATCAAACCTAAATCTCCACTCTTTTAGTTTAAAACTCTTCCTCCTTGTCCTGTCACTGTATGCCCTTGTAAAAATATCTAGAGTAATGAGTGAAGGGGAAAAGTAAAAATGAGAATAGTCCCCAGGATAGAGAGGGGAAAAAAAATTCCTAGATACTATATTGCCTTCACCATTTGCAGTGGGAAGCCACATGAGTCACCCTGTAGCATCCCCATGTGCATGTTAAATGTTCTGTCCCTAACCTTTGCTGGAATCAGAATGAAGGGAAAAGCTTCAGTCCAACCATTAATGGGAAATGTGATTATTTGCCTTTAGAGAAGATACCCACTGAAAAATGATGACATTATGTGCTCTTTACAGGGATGCTGCAGCTTTTATAGATGCTCTTGGTACAATTCATTTCTGGGAACTGCATGTGAGAAGGTTTTACCACTGTCATTACAAAAAAGTGCTATGGCTGGGCTGGGAAACCTGCAGCATCTTTGGGGCTGCATCCCCTGAATGCAGCTGAAGAACAGCTGAAGTTAAGCTAAAGACTTGGTGATGAGAAAAAAATTATAAAATTGTTTCTACCTGGCTGAAAGTGAGAATCTGAGAGCAGTGGGCACTGAAGGTACACAAAGGAAATGAACTTGGCTTGGAAATGGGCTCTGGGCTTTGCAGACCAAACCAAATTATATACTGCTTCAAAAATTTCAACAGTGACACACCTATTGTTTATGCTTGTGCAATCCATTGCTTTGCTTCTTTGAAATAATACAAACAAACTGTGAATTACCTGAATTCAAGCTTAAAACTGCATATATGGCTTATCTTTAAAACTGCCCAGGAGAGCCACATAGCTCTTTCTGAAGTGACAACATTTTTTGAAAACATAACTTCATGAGTTACTCATAGTTAATAACCAGAATAGGGCATTTTTCCCTGCTTCAACACTGACATTTTTTAAACTCTCAGTTTTCACTAATACCAAAGTCTCGACTTGCTCAGCGCAGCTGAGATGAAATATTTCATGTGATATCAGCTTTTTGGCAGCCATTGGATTTGTGTACCCATCAAAACTTCATCTTCTGAGAAGAGAAAGAATTAAGAAAAAGTCATTTACCCAGTTAATTCTGTAACTATCGATTTCAGTGTAAACCCCTTCCTCTTTATAAGATTAATTTAGTTCTTCCCCTGCCCCACAGAAAAATCTTGTGCCCAGAGAAAAGCTGCTATGAAAGGGATACAAATGAATCTACTTAGATAATTGTAATTCCAGTCAGACACTGGCACCATGTAGTTCATGTTTTATCATAAGAGATCAATTTCTAAGGTTTAGCCATCAGTCTAAAGAGTACAAGACAAAATTTCACCCCCGGGACTGTAAAGAAGGCAGGGTTGACTCCAGCCAACAGGATTGTACCTGGGACTTGCAAGATCTTTAAATAAGAGAGATTTTTTTGCACTGTGAGAGTAAAAACATCTCCCTAGTCTCGTGGTGTTAGTTTTGAGCATGTGTTTTTCTATAAAGTGAGGATCTCTAGCCCCTATGGTCCATCAGTGATGGGTAACCAAGCCAGCAGCCATGAAACCCTCAGCTCTGCATTACAAAAGCCTGCCCTACATTTGAGAAGTAATATCAAACAAAAACCTCACCAGTTTCATGCATTTCTGTAGTGGAATCACAGCACAAGGATTTCCCCCTCCTCTTTTTTTCTAATCAAAGACTGATTAATTAATTCTCATTATCTCCATCTCTGTCACAAAGATAGCATGGTGACACTGTCACAAAGCTGTTGCAGTTTGCCTCAGGCATGGCTGTAATTTGGTGGTGGTTGATCTCTCACTATTTTTACAGGTCTTATCACCCCCATGGCCACAAAAAACGCTCCCAGACAAGAGCTGTGTGTGCCAGGAAATAGGTGGTGAGACCAGCACAACCTCCAAATGAAAAGAGCACAAGAGAACAACTCACAGCCTCAGATATTCCCACAACTGCACCAAGGGCAGCATCGGACCAAGTCAGGAAAGGAACTAGTTTAAAAAGTAAAGAAAGCCCTTTTGCACAGCAAAATGTATTCAGAGAAAACTTCTCAGCAGCTGCTGCTCCTGGGACAGAGGGAAGAGCGAATAAACCCTCTCTCCAAGCAGACAGCAGAGCAGCTCCCCCTGAAAGGGACCACATCAGGAAGCAGCGCTCACCACAGACCCATCAGGGTGAGCTGGTACAACACCACGGCTGTGGGAGGACCTGGAGGACAGCTCGTTACTGGCAGCAGGAGCTGAAAGCATCCATGGACAATTGAAACCACATGGCACCGATCCCCCTCCAAGCCCAAGGTTAGCGCCGATCCAGCTTTCAACTCAGCCAGCTACATAAACCAGACGAGGTGCAGCGAACAATGGCTCACGCGGGTGTCCCAGTTTCCACCAACAATGTCAGCCCCACTGCTGGTGACTCAGTTTGTTCCCATCATATGCTCTTTAGTGGCCTCTGGCAGCTTTGTTTTTCACGCTCCTTTACCAAGTGAGCGTTATCCAGCGGCAGCGCGATGAGATCGCGCATGGAGCTCTGTGTTCAGATCATACCTCTGCTCAGATCTGATCTGTTCAGATCATGACTCACAATTCCAGGTTTGAGGGTTGCTCCTCCTCTTCCCAACCCTTCTGGCTCAGTCCTGGTGTTCAGCTCAGAGCATGACATCCTTCCATACCACTGTTCTGTAAAGCAAAAGGAACCAGCAATACCCATCTATAACAATAACAAAGAAATGGGCTAAAAATATTTATCCTATGCATACATGTACCTGCCTTTTATACAGAGCTGTGCTACATCATCTTTAGTGTAGAAACAGCAAAGTACTCAGAGCAAATAAAATAAATATATATCTGACCTCAGTGGGAAAAAAAAAAATCTTCTTTCTCAGTGTAACATACCGTAACTTGAAGTTTGCTCTCCCAGCATTATTTGTTTAATAGAAATATTTTCTGTACCACCTTGTTCTGGCAGAAAGTCAGAATTTGCATTTATATGAGGTAGTTTATCAAATATAACATACAGAAGTCTGTTAAGTACACATTGCATTTTGTTTGTGAGAAAATCTGTTTGTATTTAATGTAGTTTTTAAATTAACCTTAATGAAAGCTTCTGAAAATTGTTGTTCTAAGCATTTGAAATATGCAACAAAAACTAGTGGAAGACATAAACATGTTTTCCATTATATGTTATCAGATAGTCCAAAATTACTACAAAAAGAATGTGGGACTATGTTAAATTAGAAAGATAAGCAAGCATTTAGTTAAAAGGCAAAGGTCTTTAGAAGAGCAAAGCGTCTGACAGTTAACCCCAACATCTTGTGATCTCCTACCAAGAGCAGGACAGCACTCTCAGAATACAGTAGGGTGTTTTAACCACATCCATGGCTAAGAGAGAACAAAACAGAAGTCATGTTTCACAGAAATCCCGTGGTGGGTGTTTGTTCAGTCAATATTTACAGAGTGTTAGCACGGCCATGGCCATTTTTAAAGATCTTACTCAACCACTATCAAATATGGTCTGCCCACAGTATTTATTATCTTTTGAAAAGAACCGAATGTATGAACTTCACAAATGGCCTTAAAAAAGAAATAAAAATGTATAATCCCTGTAATTATCAAAATAGCATTTTTTATTGTCTTCTGCTGTCTGCTGATTTCATTTTGTCCTTTGACGGGCTGCTTTCTGTTAATAGTCACTAGGGTGGCTTCATGAAGAGTATAATGTAGGGAGCAAAAATCCCATTGGTATTATGGCTTTCTTCCCATCTTTTCCTCATATATCCAATTAAACATATTATAAAGAATAAAAGGGCATTGTGGAAAAATTGCCAAACAAGGACAGGCATCAACAAGACATTTAACATATCATGTGAGGAGTGAGGCAAGCAGTACCTAAGCAGCCCGTGGATGAGCTGTTGTTACAATAATCATTCAAAAAGCAGCAATAAAACCATCACTGGTAATGATCAAGTAAGGGAAGGAAACTCTGACTAACAACGTTGTCTTACTATTCTGGTAACCCTTTGCATAGAGAAAACTCAGTCAAATCAGGTTTTAATCAGGGTGATATTTTTCTGGAAACTCTTCCTTCCCAACACATTCTGGCACTTAACCAGTGCTTGAATACCATTCCCACAGCAAGTCTCGAGTCAAGCTTCGTTTTCATAATCAACTGCTCTGGAAAACAGGGAAATCAGAGGGCTTCTCTCAGAGCACCATTAACTTCTCTGAGAGATAAAAAAGGGAGTAACACCCAGTCACCAATCAAAGTTTTCAAGATGAAAAATTCTAAGCTCCAGGTGCTGGAATTACGCACAAATCTGTCCAACATAAAGGCCACCTCCACTGAGCATCAGAGGCTGCTCTTTGATTTCCTTTCACTTATATTTTCTCACTAACACACTGGAAAATTGGATCATTTTCCATTTTACTTTTGAGCATAATATAGGCAGGTCAATCCAGCTGTCATCTAGGTGATGGAATACTGGAAATCCTGTTTTGGATCACATCCTCAGCGTCTCGTTTAAAGGGAATGATTTCCTATAACTGAGTTGCAGATTGTTGCACTCATAGGGTGGTCACAGAACTCCAGCTCTGCTTTGCATTAAAAGTGGAAATTTTAATAGCCAGGGAGGAAAAAGGGGAAAGAATTGAGAAGTTGCAGTATGAACATTTTGCAGTACAGACCAACCCTAAATGCCACACAGGCCCATTGCCCATCATGTCCAGAGTTCTGGGGCTCTTTTCAGTGATATCAGACAAAGGGTGGGCTGGAAACAGAAAGTTTGGGAGAGCCAGCTTCCCAAAGCCCTCCACCCTTTGGCTTTCCTGAGTTTTCTTGGAGGTTATTAACCAGACATTTACAGCCGTGAGAAGTGATAGAAGCTCTTGGATCTCGCAAACTCCTCATTAAGAGGAGAGAAACCCTAAAGACTCCTACATTTCATGCTTTTGGCTTCCTCACTGAGTCTGGAAGGTTTAAAGGGCTTGACTCAGTTTCCCATGTTTGCAGGCTGCACTGGAGATGGGATGGGGGATGAGCAGAGCTGTTGTAGGAATGCTGAGAAGCCAGACTAGGCAAGGGCAGGACCTCGGAACAATAGCAAAGGGCTTGGGGACATCTTCCACAAATAAGAAAGTTCTTGGCATACACCACAGCCATGCCTAAGAAAGTTTTCTGGGTCTTTCCTAAATAGCTAAAGGAGGTTCTTTTCAGGCGCTTTTTTTTTTATTGTTATTATTATTTTGAGAGTTGGAATGAACAGAATTTGCATGTTCTTTCGGACGCTGTGGGGAGAGAGATGGAACCAAGCTTTTGTGGATAGGCCAAAAGATAATTAAAGCAATTATATACTGCAAAGGAATATGTTATTCTATTCCTAAAGGAAGACTTTTGGCCAGATAGAACTGATGACAAATATTTATTTTCTTCTTTTGGCATTAATAGTCTTAGTAGGCAGTATTAGGAACACTTATCAGTATTCATATATGGTATTTAGGGTGGCATTTTTATTATGTTTAGTGCAGAATTTTTTCACTCTTTACTAGAACACCCATTTGTTGTAAGAAGATACTAAAACCTGTCTAATGACAGAAAAAAAAGATGAGCAGTTTGGGGCAGCTTTGGGAGGATCTGGGGTCACATCCCTAAAGCCAAACCATGCAAGTTCAATAAAATGGGGAGAATTACCTGGGGAAAACAACACTGGAGCTGCAGGGTGACGGCCCGTGGCACGGAGAGGATGCAGAGATCTTTGAGCAGGAAGCTATTTGGCAGCCTGTGTGCCTTAGCTGGCAGAGAGCAGCCAGGAGCTGATTTAGTCAGTGGGTAGGAGAGTGAGGAGTTGAGAAAGCGAAGGCGGTCCCAGTGAACTATCAAGAAATACCGATCCCGAGTCATTATGTAACATTGGGGTCAGAACTGCAGATAAGAGGCTGATGCATCACAGCCTTAGCAAACAGCCAGTGTTAATATGTTTGCATAGATAAGGCAGATTTGGCGTGGTGCACGGGCATAAAAATGAGGAGCCAACACGAGCTGAAACGGAGCTCAGAGCACCACTGCCAAGAGATGTAATTCTTGTCTTCATCTCCTTTGAATATCAAGGTTTATTTAGTTTACAAACATATGGGTTTTCAAAGCTATTACAACTGTGACATCGATTTAGAAGCTACAGACATGCAAGAGGTTAAGATTAGAGCTGGCCAGGAATTTTCTTACAAAACAGAATTTTGCTTTTTAGCCAGGATTAGTTAAGACAACTGAGCCTTACAACATCATCCTGCCAGGTGAAAAAATGACTCACTTGACAAGCACAGTGCTGCTGGGATGAGTCCTTTTAAACTGTGTATTTACATAAACATTTATGGGCTGTTATGTTTATTAAGAAAATATGTGATAGGCAGAATTGCACCTTTCAGTTGCTCAGGCAAGGGGAGGATAGCTTGGGAGCCACTACCTTCCTTTACTTATTAATTTACTTATTAAACTGGTGAGGAAAATCTGGGTTCTCTGTACAGCAGGGTGGGTTATGCCTTCATGCCATGCCTTATACCCACTATAACCTGAGGTGTTTCAAAAGGACACCAAAACAGAAGAATTATAAGTATTTTATATCTGAACTTAATTAAAATTGACATCTAGAAACCAAAATAAAAAATAAAATAAACAAAGAAAACTTGCTTCATAAAAAATTCTTCATTGGAACAAATGCCCAAATATTAAAGTAACAGAATCACAAAATCATTTAGTTTGGAAAAGACCTCCAAGACCAATGAGCCCAACCTTAATACTACTACTAATGATGATGAACAACACATCTGTCCTTTTAGCACACTAAAGCTCCTGCTACAAAACGAGAAAAGCAGCAGAGCCAAATCATCACTGCACTCTCAATCAAAGAATTTTGAACTTCAGCTCAATTCACTCAGATGTTGGGGATTATTTGGGCAGAACCTGAGATTACAAACCAAAGAGCACTGAGCAGCGCATGTATATGCTCCAGTTATGAAAGCTGCTTAATGATTAAAGTCAGCTATGCTAAAAAAAAAAAAAAAAAAAAAAAAAAATGCAAAACTGATGTTGAGATCTGAAAGTATGTCTGGATTGATAGGGCAGAGGTTAAATCCAGATGAGGGTCACTCAAGCCTGGTGTTAGCCTAAATGAGTTCAGCATTAATGTTGGAAAATCCTGGCGCTGAGCTCACCACCTGTCTGCCGCAGAAATCTGAGGTTCAGCTCTAACTTGAGGGTTTCTTGCATTTTCAACACTTGTGTGCTGCTAACCAGGGAGGAGGAAGAGTGTAAATCTGGCTGTTCTTTCAGTTGCTGCTACCATCCTTAAATTACTTTTGTCTGCTGCCTTTTAACTTCTCACTTCTAGTGCAGCAGGATGCTTGTACTGTGCAAATAGGACAGAGAGCAGGGCTTTAAATAGTGAATCCTGTCAGGAAAACACAGCACAACCTTTCCACTTTTGTTACTTTCCTCTTCTTACACATATTTCCTTTATATTCTTTTTTCCACTTTTTTTGCAAAATAGGTCTGAAAAAAGCTAAAGCAGAACTGCCAATTTTCAATCCCAGCAGTGACGACAAAGCAAACATTTAGGTCCTGATCTCAACAAGAAAAATGTCCCACAGGCTCAGAACTGAGCTTTGTGCAACATCAAAGGGTTAAAATAACCAACACTTAAAGGAAAGAGGAATAGATCACTTACAACACATATCCCATTATTTGTTGAAAACTTGCAGGGTGGATGTAAGCTCGTTATCATTCACCAGGAGATAAAATTTGCTGCAGAAGGTACACACTTTGCAAGTGCAGAACAGCTAATCTCAGACCACTAATAGATTTAACCTTGTATATTCACAGATATTTAAAAGTGTTATGGTTTGAAGGTCAACTCCACTGTCTCCTAGTACAAGGAAAGAAAAGAAAGGAATAAAAATTAGAAAGAATTAATTCTTCAAAAAGTTTTTACAAATCAAAACCCTGCAGTTTCACACTGAGAACAAAAGAAGCATATTAAACACCAAAGTTTATCAAGACAAATTAGGTCCCAGTTTCAAATTTTCTTTAATCTTTTGCATCTGAACGTTTTTTTGCCTCATGCTGTTTTCCCTAGTTAAATGTTAAAATGAATTCTAGCCAATACCATTGACTTCCTCCCTTAAAAATATTGAGACACATAATAAAAAATTAATTACTTCCCCTAATTTCCGTGTGATTCTTTAAAAAGATGTAAAATTCATTTAAAGTAAGTGGTGACTTTGTCTTTGAAGATCACGACAATTAACATGGATCAAAGCTTAGGTTCTGTAACGATGATAGCTTATTAGCATAATGAAATTAACTTAGAGACAAGAATCTTTAATAGGTACAACAAAAACGCTTTAATAATACTTGAAGAAAATTATGTATTTGCTAGAAGTACAACAGTTTCAGACTTTCTATCCAATTAATAACTTGTTAATTAACTCCTTTTCCAAACAATGTGCACTTTAAGTTAACATCTGCCCATTGGATAACACTTTCCAATGGTATTTTTTTTAATATACTGTAGAACTGCAACGCTGTTTTACTGGGAATTCCTTGTAGGACTATTCTTATACAGGGAAACAGGACCCAAATATAGCAATATGCCTTCTACAGCCAACCAATTAAAGAAAAAGAGGAGGCTTATTTCAAAGATGGGGAGGAGGAATGGGTAATTCCTTAATTCTGGCTGCATTGTTTGTGTGTAGTCTCAGATTTCTTTGCATTTTCAATGGGAATTATTTCCTGCAGTTTGTATTCCCCTGCAAAATGGCTCTCTCCTGATTAGTGCCTTATATAGACCTGATTTGGGAGCAATTTTCATATCTTTTAAAAATATCTATTTATAGTTCCAGGGTAGAGGATTTTACAGTCCTGTTTTATAAGATTGTAAATCAATAACTATTGGTTTTGAAGACACAGAGAAGGAAGGTTCTCCACAAAAAAGTTAAAATAGTACATTTTGTATAGAAAGAACATTTTCACAGACTTTACTTTGTAGTGCAGAATAGTAAGGGCTTTCAGCACTTGAATTTTTAATTAAAATGACATTTTTATTTTAGGGGCTTCTGCCTATGGAGTGATGTGGGGATCAAAAATTTCACAGAGCATTTTGCAAGTGGATTTGGAGAGTCACACGTGACTCTGCACTGCATGGGCTGCTCAGGCCAATGATGGAACAATTAAAGAGGCCTTATTTGAAACAAATGAGTTATTATATTCTATTGGGTAAACGATTCATGTTTTAATAAATCCCTAATTACAGTAACTTTTCATTTAATCTGGCGAATTCTAAGCAACTTAAGAATTTATGAGAGTTGGAATCAGCAATAAAAAAATATGCCTGTCTGCCATTCTGCTCAGGGCCACACAGGTTGAGCTCATTTTGAGGAGCTTGGGAGCCAGGAATGCCTCTCCTGAACAGGGCACTGTGACATGATTGCATCTATGTACGTATGAAATAGTATTGTGCATGTATAAAATAATATTATGCATGTATAAAACAATATTGTGCATGTATAAAATATACTGTATATTAAATTATGCATAAAATTGCATATAGAATTATTATGATATAATCATTATTAATAATAGCCTGGAAAGGCTTCAATCCTTTTTTTTCAGAAATAAAAGAGAAACAGCTAAAACCAACCAAATCCCCAGCACAACCATGAGAGCACTTTTGAGGGGGGTTATTTTTTTTTTTTTTTGCTTTGGCAAACTTTCCCACCACCAACCTGTGACTGCACAAAGCTTTTTGTGCACCATCCAGACAAAACTCTTCCATCACTCCTGGCTGAGCTCAGAATTTCTATTTCTGATCATGTGTGGTGCTGGCCAGGCTCCTCTCAGCTCCTGGTACATGGCTCATTACAGACAACTTTGAAAAAAAAAATAAAATTGAGTCAAAATGAATATTTTCATATGAAATTTTCAGATTTAGAACTTTAGAATTAGGATCTGTTGGTTCAACACCACCTTGGCAAACATTGTCTCCTCTACAACAACACCCTTATGAGAATTAACCAATTAATACCCAGCAAACAAACATACCACAGGCTTCACCATCCACTGCAAAGCCTTTTTCTTTGGGGCTGAAACAAGGTGACACCAATAACTCACATGGAAACTGCATCACAATGGAAAGCAATCAAAGAAACTGCTGTTTTCCGACCCAAACAGGCAACACCTCTACCTTTCCAAAGTTTGTGGTCTCTTCATTGAACATAAATATGCAAAGTCCTGTGAATTATGGCTGTAGCTGGCTGAAATTACCTTTTTTTTTTTTTTTTTTTTTTTTTTGTGGTTGTTTCAATTTGAAAGTTTCTAGGGTGGGTTTGGTTTGAGGTTTTTTCTATTGCGAATCAAAACTGATAATTTTTTGAGACTTGTCCCGAAACATCAAAGGCTGAAAATCCTTGTTTAGAAACAAGATAGAGCAAGAGCTGGGCACTGCAAGCCCCTTTTTGGGGCTGAGCCGTTCAAGAGCAATGGGGACAGCACAAGGGACATTGGTTGTGTCCCAAATTACTCAAGAGCTTCCAGGTCTACCTTGTTCCTTGGACCTGGGGCAATTCTGCCACCAAAACTGCTGCGGGGATGGGTAAAAGGAGGAGCCCTGTGGGCAGAAGGTTCACACAGAGGAGGCTGCTCCAGTCCTGGCAGGATTTGGGGCCATGCCCTGGGCATCCGAGCATCGCCTGAGTTCCACAGGCTGAGCTCACCCACGTCCAGCAGAATCCTTCTGAAAGCAAAGACACTTCCTTTAAACTCCTGGGTTTTGGCACACCGGGGTTTTCTGAGGTGAAACGTTTCCAAGCTGTAAATCCATCAGATAACTGCCCAGTTCCAAGTTCCTTGGTATCCAAGAAATACGATGCAACCTTGGCTGGGAAGTGCAGCCTAAAGAACATCATCACCTATTGCCTTTCCTGCATACTTCCATCCCATACCTATTTTTCCCTGGATGACTCCCAAGCTAAGAAAAGTCTCTCTCCTTGCTTAACAAAACCCAGTGTTTCAGCTGTACAAGACACTGAGTGCAGGCCAGAAACATTACAGGTTCTTCTAAGTAAGACATTATTGTTCTTTACAGGAGGAAAAAGAGATCAGGCTCATCTCTAGGCTAAGAAATGCACTCACTGTTCCAAATTTTGAGTCAATATTCAGAGTTAGTTTATACATAAGGCTCTAGTGGAGATTGATACAGTGCCAGAAGAGACTAAATTCTCATTTTTAGTGAATGACCACCACAAAGAGTTGCCAGCCGTGAATTTCCTTTATGATAACAAAGAGCTTGCCAGGAAAACCCTTGGTAAAAAAATAGTGCTGATAAATACATTGATTTAAAGATAACCAGTACAGCATTTCCTTTGTTCACACATGGTTTCATTTTTTGGTCAGCAGAACGTGTTTCCCTTGCCCAACTTCTCCTTCCAACAAGGTATTTCAGCCTTTTTCCTGCTTTGGAAACAGAAAACTCTATGACTAAATCAAGAGTAGATGATTTAGTTTGAACACACACAAGAGCAGGATTTGGCTGTTGAGAAATGGTGATGTAGCAGGTTTTTTGAATTTTATAATAGCTTTCTTCACCCATCCTATTCCAAATTATCTCCATAGAATTAAAATTAAAAAAAAAATAGAAAGGTCTATTTGTCTATTTTTTCATTGATTTTTCCCTTTGAAATATCACCTTTGCCCATCAGTGTGGTGGTGTCAGTCCCAGCTTTCTGTGATTTCTCTCACTTGTGCCCTGGATCTGGGATTCTCTTGATGGCCCTGTTCTTCCAGAGATGCTGCTCCTGTCTGCTTGCAGAATAATTTCTCTTTCACACTTCATTTGCATGTTTTTCTCACTGCATGGGGAAAAAACCCAAACAAGCACAAGTTTCCTTGTCTCCAGCTTCACAGCTGAGCAAAGCATGCATTCCCCTTCCTTCCCATTCCCCTTACACTGCTGTAGAGCTGGAAATGTTGCTTCAGACGTTCATGTGCAGCATTGTGGAAAACCATGAGCAAAAATCCTGGCTGTGAATTGGGAAAGTCTGAGCTGAATCCCTTTGGATAATGACCTGAAGGTCACACTGCACTAAAAGGGCAGAATCCACCCAAGCTTCAGGTGAAGACATAATTTAATCTTTTTCAATTCATCTCAGTGTAAAACCTTTTAGTTTTACTTGCAGATTTGGATGAATTCCACCTTCGAAACAGGAAGTTTTTTCCAGAATTTTTGTTTTTATTGACAAGGACTTCCTAAATTTCAAGTGCAACACAACAGACAAACTGAATCGAAGGAAGGCTCCGTGGTGGGGTCAGCCCAATTACAGCGGTTTTAGTCACCACTTGCAATTTAGCTGTTTCTTTCTGCAAAAATTGCATCACTCACTAAAAAATTAAGGCAGAAACCACTTTATAAAATTTACATCACCCACTTAAGAAAAAACAAACAATCCAGAATCTAAGTTATGATGGAGGTGCTCCTGCCTATACCCAGAACTGAGGTGTTACCTGCCCCTCCTGAAGAAGCTGTAGACCAAGATGAGTCTCCTCTTCTCCAGCTGAACAGACCAAGCGACCTCATCCACTCCTCATGTTCTTCCTCTTCTTCCTTCAATACTTTTTAGCCTGAGTTTCACAGGTTGGGGTTTCAGGGTCCTGCCCAGCAGTTTTCATTTGTTATTTATTTGTAATTTGTGTTATACCAGCAAGAAGAAGGCATCAAGAGCCTGCTCCATGTGCACCCCTCACAGCTGAGTTCCAACCCACAGCATTGCCCTGCTCCTCTTGGCCCTCATTACTGAGCACTCAGCATTCTCACCCCGCTCGTCTGCTCTTTAATAAGAAATAAAATTGTTTGTTTATTTTATACCTATTTAACTTGTCACTTAAGATTTGCACAATGCCATCAATCTCTGCCTCGGCACGTTGACCTCGCTTTAATTGGTGGGGCTCTAAATTCTGCACAGATGTTATTACTGTGAATTTAACTTTATATAGCAAGAAATTCGGGGCTGCCATATGCTGTCTTTTATGAGCTTGCAGTTTGCAATGAATATCCATGACTAATGCCTGTGACCCAGGTAAGCCCGTGATTAAGGAAGGTAAAAAGTTTACCAAACTTTATTGCAGCACTTTCAGTAATTTCACCAACAGCTAATGAACACATCTCCCCTGCCTCTGCATTGGTACAAAAAAATTGCTTAGCTCTTCTTAATATATCTGTCAACATCTAGTGCCATTCTGGGAGTCTCATGAGTCAGCCGAAATATTCTGCATTCATAGATTGCATATCAGAGGGGATAAGATGATTTCCTCTGATATCCAGCATAAATCAGAGCTTTTTATGTTTTTCTAATGGTTTCTAGTTGTCCTTGGCTTTTATTTTGTTAAATAAACTGGGGTGAAACTTTTTTGAAGGATTTTAGTAGGATTTATCCAGGTGCTAAATCCAGAATTCAAATATATCTACTAAGTCTAGACAGAAGTGAAGGAACCAGAAATACATGGAAATTAGGAAAAACTTTATGAATTGTGATTTATCATAAATGGTTTAAATTTCATTCCAAACAACACAACAGCATCAATTTAGCTGGAGCTCCAAGAAAACCTGTTCACTGTGAGTGAACTTATTGGTCTCAAGGCCTGGGAGAAGCAAACATTATTTCAGTGAAAGGGAAAACTGGAGAGGAAAAAAAATAGGAAAAAGCCAGTGGGTTTGAATTAGTCACACATATATTTGCAATGCAAAGTAGGAGAAAGTCTTCACTCAAAGGAGAACTGAGGTTGTGGTGCCTCCTCACTGCAGGAATGGAGTCAGGAAACCTCACTTATCCCATGATAGAACTTTCCAGGCTTTCAGAAGTGATTACATGGAGTGCAGCAGCAGATAGAGGCACCTGTGGATCACAAATCCTTGCCCAGTCTTATTTCCATGTCTCAGCCTTGCCCCTGCTGAATACTTTGCCCAGCCATCAGCAAACAATAATAAATTCCTGCTCACTGTCAATAAAATTTGTCACAACCAGAAGCACAGAAAAAAAAACCCTGAAAATGTGAATAAATCTGAAGCACTACAAAGTTAAAGTTGCTGGTTAATAAGTAGGAATATTTTTGCAGCAGGTCCTGTGTTCCCAGCAGCTCTGTTCACATCTACAGAGTCAGCTCACGAAACAGGAATTGCTCTCATGAGTCACTCTGCTTGGAAACCTTTATATATTAAGAAAAAAAAAAATCCCCAATCAAAAAAAAAAAACCCCGCATGTTAAAAGTGTCTTAGCCAAGCATGTTATTTCTCTTAAATATATAACAAAACACAACTGTCCTCAAGGTAAATATCCTCTGTTTTATTGCTTTAGATCACTTTTCAGCGCTGTAATCATGTCATTAGGATTGCAGTTCCTGGCTCCAGAAGAAGTAACCACCTAACTATAAAATTCTGGTTTCCCAGTCTATTTTGAGGGGACAACCAGAGGTCAGTGGGTCTGAGCCCCTGCCACTGAAACCAATGGCAGGAGGTTCAAGTTCTCCTGCTCCATGGTGTGTCCCAGGGAGAATTTTTTTTTTTTTTTTTTTCCTCAGCTGCAGTTTCTAACAGATGTTCAGGCAGTTCATGTCATTCTTCTGAACTGAATTAGAGAGCTGTGTCAGGAAAAAACTGTGGGCAGTCTGTGTCACCCACAGATGCAGCAACTTTGCTGCTGGTACCACCAGGGACTTCAGTGTTTCTGCTGTTATCTAAAAAAAATAAAAATCTAAATGGGGAAAAAAGCAAAGCTTCTTCCTTTGCCTTATAGGTGGGAATGAATTTGGACAATAAATCATTGAAATCAGTCTTCTACAGGTGTGTGTGAGGCCACCACAGTGACTCCAAGGATCTCAGATTTTCCTCTGAGACATCTTTACCTTACTGTGCAATGTCCTCGAGGATAAGAGCTCAAAACCTTTGTTTTCAGTGTATTATAGCTAGAACAGGCTTACATTGTGAGAATTCCATATTTCATAACACATTGTAATGTTATGCTTTATTTTCACTACCTCTGGAGGCAGGAAAGTTGCATCTGTCATTAACTTCTGCAAAAAAATAGGATAGTGGAGACCAAAGGATGACAGAAAATTATTTCACACTGAGAGGCCTCTCCCTGCAGCAGCAGCATTCATCAATAATGGTAATGGCAGGTGGCAGCAAGACACAAATGTCCTTAAACTGCCTTTATGCATCTCTATGCTGTTTTCTTGTCCCATCCTGCAGTCAAGATTTGTGGGAAGGTGCCCTCCTAGGTGGTCCAGATGTCGGCAAAATCTGCATCAACAGGTGTTAAATAACACATCCATAGACCAAATCAGCTCAACCTTACCCCAAAAGATGCTGAAAGCTGCTTTTAATCCAGGCACCTCAGTTCCTGCTGGGCCTGACCTAACATGGATGTGCAGATGAGGACTCCAATGGCCTTTAAATAATGAATTTATTTGTTCTTTTTTAAGAGCAAGATTGTGGGCATACTTCAATCCCCTTTCAAGGTGATTTTTCAGCACTCCAGTGTATATTTGCTGTGTTTCCTGAGGTCAAATCAGTGGCAGCTTTAATTGCACTTACAAGGAATGCTGCTAAAACGGGCACAGAGTCCTAAACTCAATGTTTTCTTCATTATTTTGCAACTTTGGGAGCCTGCCAACGTCGTTGCGAGATTTGGCATGCACTTACCTGGAAAGAATGAGGCTTAATATTTCATTTCAGCCTCGCAAGGTTTTCTCCTCCCGCCAAAAAGAGAGCAAGCAGAGGGACCAAAAACACAGGGAAAAGGGCAAGGCTGGTCCCTCTGATGCTGGCATGGATCAGCACAGTTTTGCAAGGATCTGGGGAGCTCTCCTGGAAATCAAGAGCAGCCCCACCACAAGTGGCTGCACCTTTAGCAGCTGCTTCTCTGCTTTGCAAATTCACATGCACGGGGGATATTTTTACCTCCTAATTCCTGGAGGATTGGTGGGTCACACAATCATTAAGGCTGGAAAAGACCTCTAAGATCATCAGGTCCAGAAATTAAGAGGTGAGAGGCTTGCCACGCTTGGAGGTGTGAACTGCAAAGGCCAAGGTGAGAGCCTCACCTGCAGCCCCAAAGCCAGATCTGTGTTTAACTCCTGCTTTAGACCTTTAATGCAGAAAATAATCCTCTGACAGCTGTTACTTGGTCCTTAGAACCCATAGACTGCTTTTTGCTGATTATTTTAATGTAAAATGTTTTAACAGCCTCAAAAAGGGGGTGGAAATAAAGGTTACCACTGCCCATATCCTACAAGAGCTGCTGTCCACCAACACCTCAGCAAGTTAAGGCTCAGTTGGAGAGGGCTTGGAGAAACCTGTTTTAGTGGAAGGTGTCCCAGCCATGGCAGGAGGATGGGACAAGATGAGTTTTAGGGTTCTTTCCAACCCAAACCATTATGTGAGTCTGTGAAGTCAAGCTTCTGCTTTCTTGGGTTTCCTCAATAAGGATTTAACCCAGTCATGTAGGTTTCCTTTTTACTGGTTTAAAACGAGGGCTCCATAGGACCCCTCTGGAAAATCAAGACATTGGAGCTGGTTTGTTTGTGGCTGGGATGGTACTTACACAATGAAGGTGCTGCTTGGAGTCAGGGCAGTTCCTGAGGAGAGGACCCATTGCAATGCCAAGGAATGGGTTGTCCTTCATCTGTCAGGATGCTTCAGCTATTGAACAAAAATATTTCCCTTGTTAGATTCCCAGAGCATTTCTTCCCCCACCCACAATTCTCAACTTTCTCCATGCAGCCTGCAAAGACCAACTCCTGATTCAAGGTAAAATAATCTCCCAGGCCTACGATTTAAGCATGGCTTATGTCAAAACCTTGCTGTGGATCTGGTCCTCCCTCTGCAGCCGCCCCACTGGAAGGATTCAGCTGTTTGGGGAATGAAACCCTGCTCAGTGGGAGCGAGGATGTCAGACACCGCTTCCAAGGGAGCGATGCCTCAGTGTATTTTGGTTTAATATTCTTATGTCAATGACACCGGTAGGAAATGGGGAAAGGTAAAAGCTCTGCGAGGCATGTAAATCAGGAATGGGAGTGTGACAGCAGAGGCTGGCACGGCTGTCACCAGGGCCAGCACAAAACATTCCCTAAGGACCTGAATCCCCACCAGCACTCCCGACCCCAGGAGTTAAATTTTGCTGCTTGCCTCGGCGGCATAAATCCGTAGCGTTTTGACTGAATCCCATAAAAGTAAATCAGTGTAAGTGAGGCCAGACTGTGGCCCCACAATCCTGCAGGACCAACGCTGGGAACAGGGGCCACGCTGGTGGCAGAGCACGGAGCCAGCCAGGGAGCAGCTGGGAGGCAGCCAGATGGGCAATGAAAGGGGCACAGCCAGCGCCTCAAAAAAATCGGTTTTTAATTGTAGGAAATTTTTTGCAAGGCATAAAGTTGAATTATTTTCATTTTTTTTGCTCCGGCAGCAGAAATGTAAATGCTGCCGTTTGCACAGAGAGTGGGGTTTTTAGGTTGTTGTTGAGAGGCTGTGCTTAAAAAGGGGCTGGTATTAATCATCCCTACGTCAGGCAAGCTTAAAGCAGCACATCAGGCAGCTCCTTGGAGGAGATGATGGACAGGGGTCTGCTTTGCTGGCTGGTGTTTTTTTACAGAGCTGGTATCAAATGGGTCCACGTGGCATGAACAGAACATAGCTCCAGATGGGAGAGCAGCTCCCATCTCTTGCAGAGTAAATCTGCTGTTTGAGACTATACTCTATGACTGAAATTTTATACATATGACTTTGTTGGAGCTGGGATCTCTTCCTTTGAAAATGTGCTACAATAATAATTGCATTTACCAGTTGCCAGTCCTTCTCGCAAAACGTGGGGTTTTTTTTTTGTTCGGATTGTGAAATTAATTGTCTCTAGCTAATATAATTAAAAACAAACACTTCAGATTTCAGCAGAGGGAAAGGGAGAAAGAGAGAGAGAGAGAGAGGGGAAAAAAAAAAAAAAAAAAGCAGCAAACTGCAGCCCTGATTTTCTATTGACAACAAGAAAGCCCTGCCATCCCCGAACTGTTTAATTATTGAAATGAACTGTAACAGCACACTGGATTGCTGCCGAGGTCACCGAGGAGCGCTGGATGTCAAGAGGAAAGCAGCAGCTCCAAGAGCCCTGCAACGCCCCAGGCTCCGGGTGAAATCCCACACACTTTTTCTCAGGCATCCAGGCTCCGATAGGTAGCCTGATAGCAGGGCTGCTCCGCCGCTCTCGCAGAGGTCCGACGGTGCTTGCTTGTTTTAAGAGGAGCCAAGCTATGCTCTGGTGGCCACCGTGACGCTGAGATTCCCATGCCCTATCGCATTCCTCTTTCTCAGATCCCAGGCGTTTCTTTTTTCCCCTACGTGCGGTCCAGGATGTAGACAAATGAATTCCAAGTGACCTATGTGGGGGTGGAAACTCTTTGGAAACAAACAACAAAAATAAGATATCTCCTGTCCTCACTTTTTCATTTGCTCGTTCCCTGGATACAGTTTATTCGTGGCAATGAAATACACATTGTGTCTCTGGAGTTAGATCCAGCAGCAACATCTTTACCACCCCATAACCTTGGCTTTTTTTTCTTTCTTTTCTTTTTTTTTTTTTTTTTTTCTCTTTTCTTTTCCTGATTTCCTATTTAAGCCTTTACAAAAGACATCTTGTTTAACATTATCTGCTCCTTTGGAAGTCAGGCTGCCCTCTAAAGTCTATCATATCAAGGCTTGCTATTGATTTAAACAATATTTTTTTACTGGAAAAAGTTTAGGAAACTGAAAGTTTTGTAAAAAAAATTCTGTATCTGCACTGACAGGAGGATCTGTTGGCCAAATAATGACTCTGCTTGCAGGGAAAAGGAAAAACTTCTTTTAAATCTTTCATAGTGGAGAAAATCCTGTAGATAAAAAAACTGCTAAAAAGAAATAAAACTGCAGTTGAGGAACAGACAATAAACATTTCAGATTGCTTTATGGTGCACTATTACAGGCAACTATCTTGCTTAAGTAGGCATAACATTTTTCACAGTATATATTTAAGGTTTTTTTATGGGGTAGATTAACAGCAGGGATACATAGCTCTTAAAGGGAGGGCAGAAATAATTTCTGCCACTTCAGGGTCACAAGAAAATCTTTTAAAAATGGCCAGAAAAATGCACTGCGTGGTCGAGCGGGAGCAGCCTCCAGCTCACCCTGATGCTCCTGCTGTGGGCTGCACACTGAGCCATGAACAGCAAAATCCAGGAGTGACCCCTGGGATCAATTCTGGCCCTGCAGGCTCTGGGGAGGCTGCTCGGGGCTCCCAGAGTGTTGCTGGCACACCTGTGGAGGATGGAGCTCTGCAAAGTGGTGGGAGCAGAGCTGGGAAGAGGTTCAGGTTTTAGACATCACCCCTCTCCCAGCACCAGCACCCTTGGAGCATCCGTGAGCATCCACTGGCAGCAGCTCCCGCTGTCAGATCAGCCTGTTCTCCTCGCCACAGATGTCACACTGTCTGGGCCACCACAGCCCTTTGAGGACCTCAGCCATGCTCCAGAGGGGCTCTGTGGGACAGGGAGCCATGCAGTGACACCCCCTTGCCAGCCCTGCTAGACTGAACAACGGAAGGAAGAACAATGGAGAAGGGGCAGCATTGTGCTGGATTCCCCTTGGCTTCGTTAAAATCAGTGTTGTCCCTCAGTTGTGGGTGCTCCAGAGCTCTCCTGGCTGTGCACAAAGCAGAGCTCAGATCTGCCCTGGCAGAGGGTTCCCAACACTTTTCCCCCCTTGCCAGGGGGCTGATTTTGTCGAGGAGGTTGGGGGTGTCATGAAAGAGTCACTCTTCTGTCTTACTGGATGGGTGCACAGACTTTGTGGCTGTTTTTATGAGTGGCACTGCCCCATCTGCATTGGATTTTCAGAAATAAAAAGATCTTCAAGTCGTAGAATGATTTGAGTTGGAAGGGACCTTAAAGCTCATCTGTTCCCACCTTTGCCATGGGCAGGGACACCTTCCACCATCCCAGGTTTCTCCAAGCCCCATCCAGCCTGGCCCTGGGCACTTCCAGGGATCCAGGGGCAGCCACAGCTGCTCTGGGCCTCTCCACCAAACAATTCCTTTCTAACATCTAATCCAAGCCTGCCCTCTGTCAGTTTAAAACCATTCCCATTTGTCCCACCACTCCATGCCCATGTGAAAAGTGGCTCTCCAAATATTTAGCCAATTTTTTAACAGTCCAAAGGAAATGAGAGAAAACTGATTGTTATTATTCCCCATGGAGCAACAACTTGCTCTGTTCCCCAGTTTGCTTTCACCTCCTTGGAAACACACACTATTTACTCCAGATGCTCCCACCAGTGGCTGGGTCCTCATGGGACCTCCTTCACCTTGCCTGGAAAATGCAGAGTTTCCACAGAGGCAGAGGAGCTGATCTGTTTGTGAATTATGTGCACTGAGCTAAACAATTTAACAGTTCATTCCCCCAGGTAGCCAGTGACCACTGAATGTCTCTCTCCCTAATTTGACAATTAATCTTTGGAAGGCTGGTAGTCATTTTAGATTAACTTTTTTATCTTAAAAAAATCAGTAAACAGCTTCCTTCTGGTGAATTTTTCTTTTTATTTTTTAGTTTTTCTACATATTTCCAGTGGTCATCTTGTGTACTAAATTTTTCTATGCATCACTTTGGGAATCAGGGGTGGGAGGGAGGAGGGAGACTTGCTAAGAAATTGGAAAACATTTTACATTTTTTAAGTAGGTAAGATTAAGTGTTTGTGCCATAGTTTACAATTATAATAAAATAAATCTAGAAACTATTTCATGTATGAGAGCATGTGCATTAGAAAACATATTTCTGTAACAGATAACCATCTTCTGAACACTAGAATGCTGGTAATTTGTCAGTTTTTCTTTTAATTAAAACTGTGTATATAGTTCATGCTCTGTTTGATTCAGTGTCAACATTTTGGATGGGGGCTAAAACTGATTTCCTCTTAAATCTTTGCATTTCTCAGGACAACTGATGAAGTGTGCCTCAACATTAAGCTCATGAACCCATGAGGTTTTGCCTGTTTCAAGATCAGTAAATCAAGAGATATTAGAGCAACAGCCCTGATAAGACTCAAGACTTCCAACACTCCTGTAAATGCTCTCTTTACCAAAACTGCATCCATTTTTCCTCTCAGACAACCTGTTTTAATTCATTGCATCATAACCAAGCTGGTCCACTGTAAAATGAATTAAAATTATGCTAGTTAGGAATTCAATTCTGAATGTGTTTCTCAATGCAACCCATGAAATGTTTAAAGTGTTTAATTTCTTTTTTTCTTCATAACAACAGAAATATCTGCCTGGTGTTTCTCTAAACAATTAAAAACAATATTTTCTTTTTTTTTTTTTTTTATTTTTTGTCCTCCTTTCTGAAAATATGGAAACTTGCATGGTTTGGTTCGGAATGGACCTCAAAATTCATCAAGTTCTGCACCCTGCCATGGTCAGGGACACCTCCAGTGCACCAGGTTGCTCCAAGCTCCATCCACCCTGGCCTTGGACACTCCCCATCCTCACATGGAAGTGTTTTTTTCCGTATATCCAACCTAAATTTCTCCTCTTTCATTTTGAACCCAGCACTCCTTGTCCTGTCACTTCATTCCTGATGAAAAGTCCCGGATCTGGGTGAGTTTGGAGCCCACCCCTCCTGAGTGTCACGCACAGAGTGGAGACAACCAGCACATTTCTCAAAAACACACACATCTCACCACATTTAGCTCTGAGCCCCAGCTCCTTCTACCTTGCCTATTTCAATAAATACTCATGGCACTCGATAAAATGAAAACATCAGTGAACAAAACAGATCCATATGAATTTTCCCCCAGGGACTGGCAATGGAGAGGAAGCACATCTGGTCCAGGAGAGTTGTGTTGCTAACTGTGCTCTCTGATAGGTGAGTACAGTGATAATCTCATTTATCTGCAGTGTACCTGAATGCTTCTTGGATCAAAAACCTGGGAAAAGCAAAGGAAAAGACTGAAAAGGGAGAAAGCCCACTCAAAAAAAGATGGCAGCTTCCAGATGTGCTCACCATGGCAGGGAGGTGCTGGATTCCCTGGGAATTGCCTCAAGACAAACACGGTGAGAATTACTTTGGAGAGGATGTGAGGAAAAGCACACCATGAGAAAGAGGAGCAGATGCATCTTTCAAGCTCAGTATTCCTCATGCCTCTAACTTCACATGCCCTTTTGCTAATTTTTCTACACTGATAATCTATAGAACCTAATTACACAAAGTCTAAAAAAGCTCCTTCCACGAAAGGCATAATGCTGATATCTGAGTCACGAGCACAGTTAATGTAATCTAACACATATTGCAGGAACCTACTGCACACAGATATTACCAATTAGCACATGATTTTAACAATCAACATTCATGCAATTAATAGAACACTTCATATTCCTTCTAATTTTGAGCTCTGCATGAGCATATGTTATCATGACGGAATGTGGGATCATTTATTTATACTGGAAGCAAGGCACCACATAGAAATCAGAGAGGCTGAAAGTTAGCCTGAAAGTGAAATAGGCTCAGCTTTGCATTGAGGAAAGAATATTATTACTCTGACTTCAAAAAGTTGAACTTTTACCTTACCTTCTTGCTGTTGATGAATTTCTGGAAAGGAAAATGTACCTTGATTGCAGCTGGGGAAAACAGCAACGTGTGCATCAACAAACACTTCTCTCTGAAATTGAAAATTAAAACATAATTATTACTCAAAAAAAAAGTAAAATAGTAAAAGTAAAAAAGTAAATAAATATGTCTTGTTTATATGTTTATATATATATATATTCAAAGATAACAATAGACACCTTGTTTTCCATAACTAGCTATTATTTTTCTTTACTGTGAACAGGAAAGATTTACTATACTCATAGGACAGATGAGGCATACAGAGATTAAACCCAGCTCCCCACAGCATTTAGCCACTCACTTACTCTGAATTCCATAGGATTTAGGCATTTGATACCTTCAGGATCCACTCCTGTCTATTTTTATGGCAGCAGAGGAAGCAGGGAACCAAATACCTGATTCCTAGAGAGGTTTCCAACCTACCTTACCTGACTCTCTCTCCTTCCTCCTTGGTGCTGACATTAGTAAGAAGCAATGACACTACTTTAATTTGGTTTACCAAACACTTGATGTGTATTTATCAACAGGAGAAAAGCAGCCTTTCTCTGGGTATAACTATTTCTAAAAAATGTCATATTTATGTCTCCCATTACCGTCTCCCCTCATTGAGGGAGCCTTCACAAAAACATCACTTTTTGGGCTGCTGCTGTTTGAAACAAGAACAGATTAGAGCAATCTACAGGTTGATAAAGAAAAGAGAGATTTCACCTGCGGATACTCCTCTCATGTTTATCTCAAGGGTTCTCCAACCCAGTATTGGTAAAAAAGGTGGTGAATCCTCTCTGAAAGTCCATGTTTGGTTGTGCAATATCCATACTTAGAAATAAGGGTGCAGTTCAGTCAGTCCAGATTTCCATGATGATCAGGACAGATGTACAGATATAGACAAATGAGAGGGGGGGAAAAAAAGGAAGGTCTCAAACTCAGCTTGTCTGAGGTAACTTCAGTGAAGGTAATAGGGCAATGTCAGTATCACTGACAGAGAGCTAAACTAAGCATAATGGCTTTTACACTGAGTAAATACATTAACAGTGTCCTTCCTGCCATAAAGAAATCAAAATATAGTTTTTTTCCACCAATATTTTCAGTAAACTTCCAATTTTTTTAACCATTATTTTTATTGAAGGCTTTACTGCACAAAGAATCCAGGAGGGAACAGGAATTCACATAATGGTGCAGGTTGGGGAATTCTCTAAAAATACGTAACCATGGCACCCTTGTCATTACCAATCAAGTGTTCTTGATAAAAAGTAAAGTAATTAGCCTTTGAGAGGAGCATAAAGCTAATTAAAAATGACAACTTAGTCATCTCAACAAACAACAGCAAGGAACCAGCCCAGAGTTCTAACTATAGCACAACGTGATAACCTGACCTGCCACAACCACTTGCCTTCAACCCCTTAGGAGAAACCACAGTTTGTGAGAGTGAAACTTTGGTAACCTCTTCCCTCATTGTAAAATTTAGATTCATCTCACCTACCATCCAATATTTCTGTTTGTTCTCACAGTTTCTTCGTCTTTTTCTAAGAAAGTTTTGCCCAACTATCAGAAATTTTTCCGAGTGAAATGATGGAAATTTGTGTAGTCTCCTAAAAGGAGATGACAAAATGTGAAGCATGAACATATGCATTGTCAAAAAAATTCACAAGTTGCAGATGAGTTGAGTCTCATAACAAAGTTGCTTGCTCAGAATTTATAAATAATAACCAGAGACAAAAAGAAAACCACTGGTCTCTCACTTACAGAGCAACTGGGGTTCTGTCCTCTCACAGGTGGTAATGACAAGGTTTTAATTCAGTTCTATGGAGCAAGAATAAATATTTCTTCATTTCTTGCCCTACAAAAAATCCTTGAGAGGATACATTATCAGAAAATTATTACAATTACCACAGTTTTTTCTTAGCAGG
Organism: Ammospiza caudacuta; assembly: GCF_027887145.1. Classification (NCBI taxonomy): domain Eukaryota; kingdom Metazoa; phylum Chordata; class Aves; order Passeriformes; family Passerellidae; genus Ammospiza; species Ammospiza caudacuta. Next base: position 41,033,538 of record NC_080600.1, on the reverse strand, counting down.
TGTATTACTCAGGTTGCAGGTACTGAAGGAAATGAGTTGCTGTATTTTCATGGAGTCACAGAATGACTTGGATTGGAAGGAACCATGAAGATCATCAAGTTCACCCCCTGCCTTGGGCAGGGAAAACTTCCACTATCCCAGGATGCTCCAAACCCTGTCCAGCCTGGCCTTGGACACTTCCAGAGATCCAGGAGCAGCCACAGCTTCTCAGAGTCTCCACAGGAAGGATTTTTCCCAATGTCCCATCCATCCCTGCCCTCTGGCACTGGGAGCCATTCCCTGGGTCCTGCCCCTCCATCCCTTGTCCCAAGTCCCTCTCCAGCTCTTCTGGAGCCTCTTCAGGCACTGTTTTTAAATCTTTCCCTTTTCACATCACCAGATTCAGCTAAATATTTCCTAACATAAACACACATACACACACATATATATATATACACATATATATATATATATATACATTTAATTAAATACAATAACTACAGCCAGCAGCCTGTGGTACTACATTACTTACAGCTGAGAGCTCATTTTCTCTAAGAATTAGAGTTTTGGAAACACAAAATCATTAAATTTAGAAGTAACTTCTGAGTTCATCAAGTCCAACCATTACCCCAACAGTGCTGAAGTGTCCTAGCCCAAAGTGTGTGCATACAACAGAGTCTCCACAAAGTTTTGGCACAGCTCCAAAGCTCATACTCACAAAACTAGATTTAAAAAGGATACACCATTATTGCGATGGGCCAAGCCCAAACACTGGCTCCTCAACAGGTCCTGCTGAGTGATGCTGATACTTCATCACGCTGACAGACTTTCCTCAAGCGCTCAGGAAATACAGATTTGGTCCTGAAAACAAGGATTGACTGGAATAGGAAAGGAGGTAGAAGAGATTATGGTTAGGTTTATGGTTAGGTTTTGAGTACCCCACACTAATCTTTCACTACAGTTTCAGTTCCTGCTTGCTGGGAAGGTCAGAACAGGGACTTGGAGAAGGCCTGAGGCTGCTGAGATGCAGCACATCGGAAGCACCCCATGAAACAGTGATTGCAAGGCAATGCAAGCAGTGAAAACTTAAGCTCCTTTGACTTACAGTATATATGAACATATGAGAGGGTAAAATACTTACAGATGTGTATCTAGACCAAATAAAAAGGCCTTGTAGAGACAGGGAAATCTGTATCTTGCGCCGCGCTGCTTGCAGTCCTAGGAAAGCTTGAAGCAGAAATAAAATGTTTGCTTATGCTCTGAATAAACTTTGGATGAAAATAAATTCTGAGCAGCTGTGAACCTGATAAAGACCTTGATCCTGCTCTGTAATGCTTGGTAAGACACAGCTCAGGAAGGCCAGGAAGGCTTAGGAAGGAGAGTCTCCCTAAGCCTGCTCCAGAGCCGGTGGAGAGAGGGATCATCCATCCCCAAATGGAGTAAGGAGGGACTGCTCCATTCCAACCCATGGATGCAGACCAACACATACAGGCTGAACATCTTGGGCTGGAATCCCAAATCTACAGATCTGCACCTCTCCATAATTATTCACAAGCCAAATGCAACAACATTGGACAATCTCCCTGAGCCCTGCTTTACAAGCTTTTCATTGAAAACATTTTCGGGGTGAAATTCTTCCTCCAGCTGAATTCTCTGTCACGAATTCGGTGGAATTTTGGGTTATTCCAGTTTGCTTTTTCAATTCTTTAAAGTGTTTTCTCAAAGATTTTTGTAAAGGCCTGTGTCTAAAAAAGTTTTAAGGGCCCGAAAGGAAATGCAGTTTATTTTCATACGCCTACAGGACAAGCAGGTGTTCTGGTCTCAGACTCTTAGATGTTATAGGACATAAGGGAAGATAAGAGAAGTGCTGCTTTTCTCTTCCTTTTCTGCTTTCCCCAAGCAAAAATTAAAGTTTTACAGGGATGAGGTAGTAATCTGCAACACCTGCAAGGAGCAAGAATTACTTGATCTTTTGACATGCCATTTCCTTGTGTAGGGATGGTGGAGATGAAAATGAGGTATTTTTCTTGTTAGGAAAGGAGAAAAGAGTGAAATCTCCACTCACTCCTGTACCTCTCCTTAGACCCTACAGGCTCTAAACTTAATTCTAAGTTTCACCTGGAGAAATAAATGGAAAAAAATACTCTGTAAGGAACAGGACTGTGTTGGCAGCAGAGTGGATTCAGTGATAAATAGTTCTTTTTCCAGCTCTTATTTCTTTGATACGATTTGTAAAAATGGGATAAAAAATAATGGACCACTCCAAATAAATTGTTGCCATAAACCAACAGCAAACAGCAGAATTGGCCCTTTAAGAGTTGTGTGGAGAGAGGGAGAGGACTAATAACCTACCTTTCCTGGTCCTGGGCTATGTTTATCTCCCATATTTATTTAAAAGCAAATCAAAATACTTTTAAACAAGTCGGCTGGTTCCAAATTTAGGAACAATTGAACAAAGAGGAATCTGCTAATTCCAGATGGAGTACATATAGTCCCTTGGCACTTATTACTTACCAAATGTTTCAGAAAGCAAACACATGACCTAAAAGATTTCGTGAGTGTGGGGTCCTCAAAAAGCTTTTAACAAGTCATGTATTTCCAACCGTATTTACTTTACCCACACACAAAACCCCTACTTCATTTTGCTTTCCATTCTTTTTTTTCTCTTTTTTTTTTTTTTTTTTTTTTTTTTTTTTTAGGCAGACAATGCTGCCTTTAAAGACTATTTATGGATGATTCAGTTATCCCATCGGGGCAGGAGCTCTAAAGGTGTCTCCTTTGAAAGGCTTCAGCTGTGGAGCATCTGCTGCCTGCCAGGGCCACCTTCCCCAGCGGGTGCAGGTGTTTTGCTAAAGTGGGATCCTCCTGCCCAACCCTGCAGGAAATGGGCACCCACAGATGGTTTCTTATCTCAAAGAGACAGCAAATATTTCTCTGCTGTGGGTTTTTTGGGTTTTTTTTTCTCTTAAACCTGCTCCTTTGCACACCAAAGTTGTCCTACAACATCCTGCCAGGCAGTGCCAAGCCACTGTCGTGATGCATCTCCAGGCAAATTAATTGAGATTTATTTTTTTTTTGTATGCATTTCATATTCGTTGCTGAGGTGCTTTAAATTAATTTAATGGGAAAATTAGTCTAATGAATACAACTTGGAATTTTTTTAGGGAGTATTGCATTCCGTTATTACAATTGTTTCCTCCCCAAATTAAACACTTCAGGGGAAGAATAAAGTAGAAATTTTTGATTTTTTGAGGCAGTTTGATGAAAGTCAGTGATTTTTCACCAGCTCACCTACCCCAGTGGAGCAGAGGTGGCAGCAACATTGACATCTGTCTGTCCCAAGCCTCTGGAGCCACCAGCATGTCCAGGTCCTTGTAGGCAAAAATCCCACCTGGGCGACTGCTTCAGGAGATCTTCACTAAAGCCCTTCAGTCTGAGAGGGTAAAAGGCTTCACTTCTGTTCTAGGTGACAATTTTCATGACACAGACTACAAAAACTTCAACATTTATGCTGTTCATACACTGCTGCTGGAGAGGTGAGCCTGGGATGAGCCCGATCCTGCAAGAGGGGCAAAATCAAAGGCAGCAGAGAAAACTACTTAATAAACATTTAATTCTCTATTGAGGTGATTTCATTTTTCCTATCCCTGCTTTCAACATTCTAACGTGTCTTTTCTTAGAAATTAAGCCCCTTCCATGATTTTCAAAGGGGAAAAATCTAGAGGCAGTGAGTTGCGACTATGAGACTGAAAAGAGAAATAACTTTCCATGACAGTATGAACAGGTAGATGTAATTAAGTCTTGAGTTTTTGATGAGTTCTACCTCTTCTCTTTAGGCTGTTTAATTTTTTTTTTCCCTCTAGCTTTTATTTTAATAACCTTCCTTCCAGTAATGCTGCAACCCTTTCCTTTGGGCTTCTATGGATGTCATTTTTTCATAGCCACAGACTCAGCCCAGAAAGAAACTGAGGGCAAACATTGTAATTCCAATTTGAGTAACTACAAGGTGAAATTTATCTGCTGACAAAGACTCTTTGTTCAGTAACTCTTCTCTCACTGTGATAGTCCCTAAAGTTTTCCTACTGCAAATCCTTAAGCTGCACTAGCAAACTCAGGCAAACATGTTATTTTACATTTTTAACTGAAATGCTTTTTGTTTTTATTTTAATGAATCCCCTAACTCCAAGTTTAATTAAACTCATGTTTTTTAATTAATTACCAACAAATGCAAATAAGGGAACTACACAAACATGTATCCATCGTTCCCTGATAGATACGTGGGTGGGTTTTTTTTTAATCCTGAAGTGTCAGGATTTAAAAATCTCAAAGTCTTGAGGGTTACAACCCAAAAAATCTTTTCATTTTGGGCTTTATGAGAATATTTTAGTAGTTTATGACAGGGAGCTCTTCTGCTTAAGGGAGGAGAAAGCAAACTGCAGGTTCTTTAGTTTTTACCCGCATTATTCTTGCTAAACAACAGTGACACTCAGCAGATTTAGGCTTGTGCATATATTATTATAAGGAAGAAAAAAAGTAGAATGCAAGGATTTCATAGAATCACAGTTACGTTCAACTTCCCTAAACGCTGACAAATGCGGATTCATGAAATGATCTCTCTGGTAATTTAAGTGCAGCTAAACCAGAAATCCTAAATGAAACACATAAGGGTTCAAGCATCAAACTCAAATGCTCAAAGCCCAGGAACCCCAAATTTAAGACATGTAATATAATCATGCTAAAATATTAGAAACTCTCTCCTGTGAGGACAATGTACAGTTGAATTACTTTTTTAAAATACATAAGTATTATTCTCAGGAGGAAATATTTCAAGATCTTGTGAAATATTACTCCAAAAAGACTTGCTTAGAAATTCCTTCGCTTCTCTGATCACTTTTTTCAGTCCAAACCCTGCAAGAGCAGCCCGTCCCTAATACGTGGGATTATTTAAATCATTAAAGCAAGCAGGAATATTTGTTTCTGCTCCTTTCCATGGATGAATTTGGCTGTGTCCACATGTCTAGTTCAGCTCTATCTCACAGTCCCAGCGTGACCTGAATCCACACACAGAGACCTCGAGTTTGCTTAAAGCCTGAGCTCAGTTCTTGAGCTCTGGCCCTCCTGGATCCCAGCCCAGAGTCCTGGCCCTCTACACCCTGGACACGAAGTAAAGCCAGCACTGGAGTGCTCAGCAAGCTCCCTGGACAATGTGTTTTCCCATCAGCCAGCAGGTAAAGGGCTGTTTTTCCTACTTGGCAAAGGGTTTTCTTATTTGCAGCAGCACTACACACCTTTGGGAAACATATTCTGCAAGTGTTTGCAAGCACTCGTGTTTCCACTTCTATTTAGAGTCAGTTTTAGGTTGTATTTTTAGTTTTATACATCTCTATATTTATATATTTTACACGTTAGCATAAATTTTTGTATTTTTTATGCACATACACAACTCTCAATGAGCACATCCATAGAACCATTTCTACTTCTCCCCACCCAAAACAACATGCAGATTTCTCCATCAATTACCATGGGCTGGAAAGAAGAAGAAAGGACTGACATTAAACCACCTTTATCTCCATAAAGAGGTTTCCTGCCCACTAAGATGGTAGATCTTAGGCAGATGACCTGCCTATATAGATAACTTTAGGGCTAGTAGGAGTTTTTCCAGCTCTCTGTCCCTCCATTTGCCCAGATGAAAAATGGGAACAAGCTGCCCCTAAGGATCTTATGCAAAACTTTAATTATGTTTAGCTTATCTAATTGATGTATTTTGAGGAGCTTGGCTAAAAGATGTCATATTTGCAAAGCTATTTGTTGTGTTTAAAGATATTTGCGCTCCCATCCTTGGGAAAATTCCTCACGTTCCCCGTCCTGCTGCACTCAGCAATGATCCTGTCTTGATTGTGTTCCAGCTACCCAGTGTCAAAAATAATCAGGAATAGGCAAGATAAAGCACAAGAGTGTTCTGTGGAAGGCTGTGGATCCAGTGGCTCCTCCTTCCCCTCCTTGCCCAGTCTAAACACATGCAACCCTTTGGAAATAACAAATAAATAATTAACCCAGCAGGGCAATGTCCACTCGTCTCCTGAACTGCTCCTGTAACACGATAGTCCTTAGGCAGCCATGCAAGATTTATCATCAGGATTTCAAGGCTTGAGAAAGCCCTTAAAACATCCGACATCCCCCCAGACAGCTCTTCCAAAAGGATGAGGAAATAAAGATATTCCCTTTTGCTTTTTCCCGGTTTCCTTCCAGCCCACATGTTGGCGAGAGGCGCGGGGACCGTCGAAACCAGCTCTGGTAAAAAGGGGTTTTCCTTCCTTAAGAAATATTGCAAACAGAAGATTCCCATGTTTGAAAGGTCAGAGGAAAAAAATATAATGCACTCATGAAGAGACAACCTCATTAATCGTGTTGTTCTTGGCCCAGTCAATAGAAGAAACATAAATGCTGTCAACACTGCACTGCTAGATAAAGGATAAAAAGTGGGAATGAAATGTTTTACTGCAAGGACTGCTCTTATGGTTTGAGAACATTTCTGGAAATAACCTGAGCTGAGAAAATGTTCCCTAGGAGGAATACATTCTGTGGGAAACTGTGTGGAAGATAAAGTTTGGTCAGTGACCTTCTCACTATCCTCTAATCGCACAGCACACACTGCTCCAAAGAGAAAAAAAGGGATACTGTGCAGCTAGAGACACTTTACCTTCCCCACATTACATGAACTGAAGTGGAAAACACAAGAGTATCATAAATCTCTATTTCATGCTTTCAGATACTGTAGTGAAATAATAATCTACTGTAACTCACCGGGATAAAAAAAAAAATGTGACTTTTGGTTTAGGGCACTGCAATAACACCAACCGTGATACACCTTGGGTGAGCATAAAAACAAATGACTGGAAGTTGCTAAAAGGGGAACTTGCCTTTTCATCTGTGCAATGTTAGAAACGGAGAAAGAGCCTCACATTTCTCATCCAAGAGCAGGAATAACAGAGAAGGGGAAGGCACGAGGCGAGACCTCTCCCGTGCAGGCAGCTCCAAGGGATGAGACAGAAAAGCTCAGTTTAAATACTCGCACATTAATGCAGCAGCAGCAGCATTCAGACACTGTATCTGTACAGACAGAGAGAGTAAATATTGGCTTATGTAGTTACTCCTGGGAAGATTAGGGAGACATCAAATATGGATGTGCCCAGCGCTCCACACGCAGGGAGGGTATTGGAAAACTCCCACCTTTAGACATTTGTGGGGAATATCGCTTTTCCCCTTCTTTTTTTTTATATATATTTTTTATTTGTCCTTTGAAAGCAGAATTACAGTAATTACTGTCTCTAAAAGGTGGTTATTTGAAGACTGGTGTTACACGCACGGAAATGTCAAAGCTTTTTTGGTTTCTGCAGCACGAATCTCGGGAAGGCAGTGTGATCCTCCTGAAATGGCACTGCTGGGGTAATGCCACAGCACAGGAGTTGGGTAAATATTTTCCCTGTGCTCATCAGCTCCTGGCTGTTGACAAATACACTACCTAGAGCAGTAATGCAGGGTAATGATGTCATTACTGGGGGATAAACATCGCAGCTGCCGTGCGTGCCTGCAGCTCTTGCAAAACAGAGCTGAGGGTGAATTGGTTTGTGTACTCCCCATCTTTCAAATATTTCACTAATCACCATAGAAATAATGAACTAATTCAGACACAGGCAAATCTGAAGTGCTCCAGTTCAAAATTACCCTTTTTTTTTTTTTTTTTGGGAAGGATCCTTAAAGATAAAGAGAGTGGAGTGGACAGAATGAAATATTTGTGTCGCTGTCCGTTGCTGGTTTCCAATGGGACGTGAAACAGAGAGGGTGCAATGACATATTCTGATTTTACTTCCATCCATCTGGAACCAAGAGCTACCAGAAGTCTGACAAGACAGCCTGATTTCCAGCCAGATTTCTAGAAATGTTAATAAGAGTTCCTTATTCAAAAAGCACCTTCAAAACTTCTTAACTAGCAGGAAGAGAACCTGAGATGTCTCATCAGCCACCACAATTACTCCTGGAAAAAGACCAAGAAGTGCCCTGCAGAATTCTCCTGCTACCAAACCTGTGAATGCCTGTACATAATCAAACCTATATGCATCAAATCATAGAGATAAATCATCCACACACAAGATAATGCAGGTAAATTGAGGTCAGGAATAAAACCTTTTGGAAAACCTTCAAGGGATGGACAGAAAGGAGCAGAATTTTGACAGTTATTCTCTTGAGAACTTAAATATAGAAAATAATTTTGAATTAAGTATATTAATTTATATATTAAGGAGATCCTTCCCTTTGCTTAGAGCTTTCCAAGTGTAAACCAGGAATATCTCAGAAATCCACAGAGGATGAAGCACCTTTTCCAGTGCTTTGTCAGGTACATATCAGCTGCAAAATGAGCTCAGGACCACACAGGGCCTGCAGAGGCTTTGGGGGTGGTTTATGACAATAGCAGAAAGTCACCAGCAGAATTTTCTCTCTCCATTTTGTGCAGTGTAACTTAATGGCATTATCGACATCTTCTGTGATATACATCCTGTGATCAGTGCAATTACTGCATGTCATCACCACTGTAAATTTACCCAGCCTGAAACCATTTTAAACTTAAACTGCATACTTAAGAACTACTATCCACCTCCTCTTTGTAAATTAGCTGTATGATTTATCTGTGGGAACCATTTCAAAAAGTATACATTCAGAAATACATATACCACATGATGTCTTTTCCATATGGCATCTCATAATTATTTTGCTGTGTGTGAACATGATGAAAACAGTTTCATAATTCTCTAAGGGTTAGGGTAAATTATTTCAATTAGACATATTTCAGAGCAAACATTACCTTAGGGTTTATTAATAATAGTACCTGAGAAGGAACAGCTGCCTTTTAAGCAGTGAGAGCTGTCAACTTCTCACTGCCCCCCTGTAGCACCCCTTTTGTGACTCTAAAAAAATGGTAGAATTTCTCATGCTTTACCTAAACAGAGAACTTGGCAGCTGAGACCTGGTTGTAATCCTCAGCAAGGGAGCTGGTGGGTGGATTTTTTTTCTCTATAAACTCTTGTATAAACCACACCAGTCTCCTGGTATTTATTTTGTGTAATGCTGGAAATCATACACAGATCCAACAGGCCATGTAAAGGAGTTTTGTAACTTCCTGAAACTCTTTCAGGCAAAATCTTTTCTCCAACAGCAGTCCCAGGCTGTCAGGATAATATCATAATTTTGTAAGGGCAAGGTTCCTCAACTATTTGTAACAGGATAGTTTTGAAAAGACAAAATGCAAATCTAAATTAGATCAGCTAATTATTAGGAATTGCTCTTGGAATTATTAAAAAGAAAATTAGCTCCATTGTCAGAGTATATGGACTGTTGTACAAGCTTGCTTTGCAATTTTATGTGTTGTGCTCCTTATTTAGTTGTTTTTGTATACAAAAACTCTAAAATTTTGGGCCTTGACTTTGAATGAGCAGTTGTGTGGGAATACCCTCTGCTCAGATCAGCCCACCTGCTTTCATGCTCTCCACAAACTCATCTCCCTCCTTGTAAGGAATACTTTAATTCAACTCACAAATGCCTAAGGATCCATGTAAACCCCCAAATCTGAAAGGGAAGTGAGCTGAGAGCCAGCCAGGAGCAGGCATGGCAAATCCCTGCCTCTCCTCACCCTCCACAGCGTGCAGAGTCAATTGACCCTGAATGCACAGTCACCAAAGCTGGGTTGAAAAAAGGGACAGAGCTACGTCTGTGGGCTAATAAATAATGCAGGTACAACCTCACAGAGGGCTGGTGTGACTGAACACTCGTTACAACCTGTGGGCTGCAGGAAAAGTGTTGTGGAGCTGCAGCTCTCAGTCACAGAGTGGGAGGTGAGGCCATCAGCCCTCCCCAAAATCCTGCCTAGCCCAGCCTCATGCATGGAAGAGGGATGAAAGCAGCCAGCATGGGAAAAGCAGAAATTCAAACTAAACTACCTCTAGTAAGAGTTAAACTTACTGAGTTTTAAAATTAGTGTGTTGACAAATCAATTCTCACCTTGGCTGCCAGTCTTTGATCCGGCAATGCTTGTGTGCCTGTGGGGAGTGGGATTCTCATTTAGTTTATCAATTCCACCACAAATATTTACACACACATTCACACACAAAAATAGCACAAAAAGTGAGGAAGAGCATGTACTTATATGCAGAACTGTAGGGGCTGCACACAGAATTACAGAATGGTTTGGGTTGGAGGGGACATTAAAAAACATCCCATCCCATCCCTGCCATGGGCAGAGACACCTCCCAGTGTCCCAAGCTGCTCCAAGCCCTGTCCAGCCTGGCCTTGGACACTTCCAGGGATGTGCAAACCCATGAAAGCCAATACCAGGCTATCCAAAATGCTCAATCACCCAGCCAAACATGACTCTTCCACAGCATCATTATCATATTTTCATTCTTTTCATCTCAACCACAAGAGGAAAAAAACATTTCCAAACAGAAAAGAAAAATTGATAGGTAAAGGGATTCAAGCTATAAAATATTTCCTTTTGATTCAGGTCCTAGTATTTTTGTCTGGCTCAAGTTTAGGAAGATCTATAACTTTGTTGAGTAATTTCCAAAGGCCTCTTGCCTGTGTCTGCTCAGGAACACCTTCAGCTTTGAAATTGCCTCTTTAAATACGAGAGAAGCCATTTGCTCCTCTGCCATCCCTGATGCAGTGAAACCTGTGCATTTCTACAGAGGTTTTTGTCTGTCCCAGGCAGGTCCCCCTCCACAAGAACCTTCAGCACTGGGTGTTCCATGCTCAAAAGTTCTGGGGCAGACTCTCTGTGTCCTGCTGCAGTGTGTAGAAACCCATAAGAAGTGAAGAAATGGGAACCCCAAGCCTGAGACCTCTTTAATAAATTGAATTAACAAGCTTTTTTCTGATATTTGTACTTTGAAACTGGTTTTTAACTTAGGGAAGAATATATTCCCAATATCAATATATTCCCAATCATGATCTCTTTCCCCATGTCATCCAAGGAGGGGACAGACCTCTGATCTTTGCTTTCCTCTCTACTTAATTCCTTTATTTGTTCTCCTTCACTCACTCACTCCCTAACCAGACAATCTGTGTTACAGTTCACATGCTGTTATAGTTTTCAAAATCTCACCCTTTTCTGGGTAAGATTTAAATTTTCTGGGTTCAATTCTTTTTGGGCAACTCTCCTGAAGCAGCGAAGCTTTCACACTGGCCCTGTCTGCCAGACCTTTTCTCCCTTCACCACTTGCCAATTCATTGGTTTATTTCAATCCAATTTAATAGAGAGGTAGAAGCCCTGAAGATAATTAAATTCCTGTAACTTCTGCAAACATTGGCAGCTGGAGACAGGTAGGGGAATGAAAAGAGGGCCTCTGCCACAGCAAAAAATGCAGTCATAGGTTTAGCTTGGATATTAGGAAAAATTTCTTCACCAAAAGGGTTGTCCAGGGCAGTGGTGGAGTCCTTATTTTCCCTAGGGATTTAAAAGCCATGTGGATGTGGCACTTGGGGACATGGCCTTGAGGTGGCAGGGCTGGGGAATGGTTGGGCTCAATCATCTCAAAGAGATTTTCCAACCTAATAATTTCTAGAAGGTTCTACAGGAATATTTCTGCTGGCCTGGGCTCAGCCAAGAGGTTAATGTGAGACACAGCACCTGGGGAAACTGAGGCACTATGGCAAAGGACGGCCATGCTCAGATCCTTCATATCAAAAGATGAAGGATTCAAATACTGAATCTGCAGTGGCAATGAGACTTCAGGAATTCTGCATCTCAGGGTACAATTGTTAACTTTGCCCCTCCTTCCCACAACATGCTGATTCTCAAGTCCCAGTTTCACCTAGTTTCTGCAGAAGTGTATAAGAGCTGATGTGATACCCGGTACCCAGGGAGGACAATCTAGTTCCAGATTCAGCACCTGTGCATAAAGTGTTGTCCTCAGCCTGTAGGTTTTGAATCTGAAAGCTAATGACACCAATACAGTGAGTATTTGTATTATTTGTCTTTACAACCACTTCTGCCTTATGCTGCTCTCATACCTGTCCACAACATCATTGCATGAGTGACTTGGGTACAAACCTGCACCCAACAGTTGCACAATGTCCTTTATTGGCAATGGGACTCAGCTAGGAGTCCCTCACTCAGGAGACAAACTTCCATCTGTTAGCAAAAGGTTGTGGGACTGTGAAAAATTATCTTTTTTTTTTTCCTTCTCTGTCCTTTTTTTCTCTCCCACACTTTGCCTTTTTCATTAGCTGGAGCTAAAAGTCCTTGAGCAGAAACGCCTCTTCTTGCACCAGATGTTTGCATGAGCCTAACACATTGGGAGCATTTCTTAGCTCAGGTCCAGATGGGCTATTGCAAAGAAGATAATATCAAGACTAGCAAATACTGGTGTTCTTATGTCTATATGACAACATCACCTTTGAAATGGGAACACTTGTCTGTGTACGTTATGAGAAAACATTTTTACTTGAATATTTAGCTGTAACAGCCCCGCTGAAGTGCAAACATTAGATCTTAAAAGTACCTCCATCAAAATTAATGGACAGCCTGACAGAGATCAAACCGGTTTTCTGCAAAGAGATTAATAATCTCACGGCATCTAAGGTTTTGCCATGCCTGCCTTGTTTCTGTTTCTCTTCTCCTGAGAGAAAGGCTGGACCTCTCCTGAATGTTGCCTACCACCCATGAGCTTGGCTCAAAATCCATCTGTAAATTTCATTTGCCTTTTGAAGAGACAAAATTTTCCTTGACGAAGGTGATTATCAGGTATTAAAGGCTAATCTTATAATAAATTTGTGAATTAGTAAGCTTATTTCTGAACTAGTCAAAAGAAAATCCCTCTTCCTCATACCTTGTTACGCCGGCATCGCGTGCTATCCAACCTCTGGAATTTAATCATTTGTCAGGGTAAAAAAATCCCAAGCAGAGATATTTGCTCCCTGAAATGAACCAGGGTGGCCAGGTTACTCCCCATAATGTGGGGTTCTTTTAAGATTTTTTTTTAAATTTAATCCCAAAGGGCTTTTATTTTGTGTCAATTCGTACAATAAAGTTCTCTTTTATGAGGTTGACTTTGCTCATGTGTTGTTAGCACACTTAATTAAACTCTGAAATGCTTAATTCTTTCTGGGGCCCTAATTCTGTTCTATACAAACATTGCTGTGTGCCCTCAGTGAGGGAAAGTCAATGTAATTCGACACAAATTTCAAAGACCTCCCCAAAGCGTTTGTTTGTGTGCTGGGCAAAGGAGAGGGGAGGCAAAGAGTTGGTTGGGAATTCCTGGCTTTGGAATTGCCCCCGTTTTGAAGGTGAGGACCGTCTGAAACGCCCGGACCCGCTTCTAAATCCCCCTGCAGCCTGGAAGCGCGGCTTGACTCCGGCCCAGCTGTACCCAAAAGCAGGGATAAATTATGCATGTGAGGGGCTGCAACAGCCTTCACATTAAATATTGATCTGCTGGTGCTGTGCCACGCTGCGAGCCCGAGCATCTCCAGATCCACCTGTCTGCTCCGCGGTGACGGCCGCTCCCGCAGGACCGGCTCTGGCGCGGCGCACAAAGCCTCCCGTCTCAAATAGGTGGGTCCGGAGCAAATCTCCTCAGCTTAATTTATTCCACACCCTTGCTAGCATAACAAGTGTTCCTCGGCCTCTGTGGATGTGTATTCGAGAGGGAGCTGTCTGTCTACATTTGATTTTACATTTCCTTCGGCTGGTTCAGAGATCCATAAGCAAAACCCGGCACCCGGGGACGTCCAAGAGGATTGTGAATTCATGAACAATAAATGGGTTACAGTCAGACATACCTTAACATTTTAATCTCTGGCAGAGGGTTTGGATAAGTGTTTTTGGGTAGCTCTGTGTAATAGATTTATTCACGTGTATATGTATTTTACTTGACTATTTTTGAGCAGAAGGATTTCATAGGGGTGAGGAAACAAAAGGTCTCCTCCAAGGGTGGCCACCTGGTCTCTCCCATTGTTGACCTGGAAGGCAGAGCTACCTTTCAGCCAGCTGGAGCACTGGAAGCACATGCAACAACATGCAACACCATTTTCAAAGGAGGGACTGGGAACATCATCCAACAAGAGTAAGGAAAAACCTCTTTCCAATCCCACCACAGCCCTTTTTGATCTCACCTCCTGTAGTGGAGATCAGGTCTTGGAAATGTTGTGTAGCCTAGGAGACAGATCACACCCTACAAGCCTTCTTTCCCACATCTTTCCCTCCGACTCCAACATAAAATGGCCATTTTGTTGATCTGGAGGAATTTCTGCAGCCACAAACCACCTCTGATATCTATGGGTACTGCTGCCCCAAGAAATGGGCAAGCTGCACCTAATATGACCTGGGTTTCAAGCACCAAAAAAAAAATTATCCTTCTCAGCTCTCCTTCCCATCCTACAGCAATTTTCCTACCTCCAGACACACAGGTCCTCGAGGTCCATCAGGATATTGGAGGCAGATGTCTTCTCCAGCCCACTTGCTTGTTTCATCCACTCGTCAATGCGCACCTTGTGAAGGTGCTGACCTTTGTTTGAGACATCAAAACTGTAAGACTGAATCAGACCTCTGAGGAATACAAATAACTGTGAGTGTTAAGTAATTTTCCTAATATGAAATGACTGTAAGCAGTTTTCTCAGCATTTGTGCATTACATCCAGATTTCTAAGTTACAGTGAGTCATCAAAACCATTTCCAATTATTTTATTAGATGCTCCAAACAAGAATCTGAGAAACCTGACTGTAAAAGAAAGGCTGGAAGGATTAAAGTAGGGAACTCAATAACCCACTTTAGTTAAACATTTCTAGTTAAGTCACATATTGAAGTTTTTCCACACCTGAAAACATAGAATCTTTTTGAAATTTACTTAGTAAAGAATTAGTGTGGCATGCCCATTGACTAGGTATTCCAACCAGATGGAAAACTCTTACGTGCTCAGCCTTTACTAGATTTCCTTTCTTTCTTGTTTTTTTTCCTAATTGCAACGAAGCCAAAAAGGCACAAAATTGGAGAAAACAATGCAATAAAGAAAAAATAGGAGAATCATATTTTCTTATTATTTTCACAGGAAGACTTGGGTTTAACTCTTGGGAGGAGGCTCATCTCAAATGACATTTTCACACAACCAGTACATCCTCTCCTATCTGCTGCACTGAGCTGGGTTCAAAATAGCTGAATAGCAATAACTACCAGGCCAGTTGTGGATCTGACATTCAGAATCAAGCAGATGGCAAGCACAAAAATACAGTCTGGGTTAAACACTGACCACATTTGCCAGAAGCACAGACAGAGAAACCCCAGCCACATCCAGATCACAGGCAGAGCACATCCAGATCCACCAAAACACTGAGAGCAGAATTCAGTATAAATTATTCTGTGCTAATAGTACACGGACATCTGACAGTATTTTTCTTTTCATGCCCTGCTTTTTTTTTTTTTTTTTTTTCCCTTCAAAAGGATGGAATTTCACTCCCTACCGGACAGTTTGGCCAAGAGCTTTTTCCCAAATGGATGCAATCCCCTTTCTGATGTGAGTGCCTAACACCAGTCTCCTGCCACTCCATCCAGCCACGCTGCTGGGGAGGAGGTGATATTTAAAGCCATGCCAATGGAACACAACAGGGGACAGGCAGAGCACAGGCAACAGAAGGAGGATTTTGCAAGAGCTCGCTGGGTCACGATAAACTCCTTCTCTGGCCACATCCAGTGTCCAGCCCGTATGGCTGAAGATCTTTGCTGGAAAGCCTTTGTTATTTATTTGGAAATTCTCAGTGGCTGTGGTTTAACTCTGTGTTTTGGAGCTGTTCTTTAATTGATATGGGGCATTTCATCCTCCATAAACAGCAGTCAAAGGAAGAGAGCGAGGCAGGTGATCAATACCAGTGGATGACCCAGGCTCTATAAAAATGTTATTTATACATCAAAAATTTCTTCTAGCGAAGAAAAAGCAAGTGCACAAGAGCTGTATTTATGAGGTTAAGAGAATCCTACCTTTGGCTAAGCATCAGTAAAAGCCTCGCAGAGAAACTTCTTTGTTTCTGGCACAAATAAATATTTATTATTGCACTGGGGAAAAAAGTACTCTCACAAAGCCTAACTATTTTAATAAAAAATTTAATATGTTTATTTCTTTCAGACAGAAGATAAAAAGCTGTCAGAGAAATAATGGTTTAAATTACAGTGAGATGTTTCCTTGCCTAATCTTTCTCTTTCTTCATTCCCAAAAATCTACGTGGTATGCTCAGAAATTTTATTTTTAGTGAGAAATGTCAAGGAAACACTTTATGGTAAGTGGCTGCTCTCTATTAATTCTTTTGTTATTAAATGTGGGTACATTAATTACCATTAATCATTTTGGCTCTAGTATAGATTTCAAACAATAAATTCTTTAAACACATATACAAACCCTATAATCTAATCAAGTAATTTTCTTCTACCTACTTGGAAGGGAGAAAACAGCAAGGCTGTTATTGTTACTTCTATTTTTTTTTTAATTCTGAGGAGGCGGAGGAGAAACTGGCAATGGGACCTCTATAGGAACAGAGAAAAAACCCAATAACTATTCCTACTGACAGTGTATGTGCTTCTCAATAATAATCATACCTTAGAAGAGGTAAAGTGCCTTAATAAAATGTAAAGAAATTCAGAAAGGAAGAGATTTATGCAGGTCTAAGTCATCAAGGATATGTATTCCTCTGCAAAAGCAAAGATAATATTGAAGTGTTGTTTTTCCTCCAGAAAATAAAAAGTAGTACCTGAACTAATTCTGCAGCAATTAGCAAGGTGCTTCCTAATGTAGCTGTGACACAGCCCACATTTCCAGTGCTGGCAATAAAGTTCACATTCAGTGACATAGCCATAAGTTTACTGAGATAAAGAGGAAATGCAAAGTTACAAATACAGGTTGCTGTTGTCAAGGTACTCACGGGAGCTTGTGCTCTGTTGCTTTTCACAGGGTAACACTGGGCTGCTGAACTCTTTTCGAACCTGCCATCACCAGATTCCCAGATTCTCACACTGGCAGGTGCATTTTTTAAACCACAGCGGGTAATTCTGCACAATAACGTTGTCATTACTCCTCAGAAGCCCTGATCTGAATAAACATGATGAATGAAAACACTGAATTCTCAGAACAAACAAGCTGCAACCTCCATCTTAAGGACAGAAGCCACGGTACGACTGATTAAGTATGGATGCTGCTTGCCAAATCTCACTTTCACTTTTAAACTTGTAATTGTTCTCAGAATGAAGTTTCCATAATGAACAGTTAAAGACACTTACCTCAAATATTGATTTACAGCTGGAGACCTTGCATTAGAACATGTCTTGGCCACTTTGGGCCTTTACCACCAGTCAAGGTTTGTGCAGGCAGAGGAGAATAACCCTGTGAGGGTTCCCTTCACTGGGATGTGCTCCTCACTTTGCACTCCAAAGTCCACAGTCACTCATCCAAAATCCAGCAGCTAAATAATACAGCCACATCCCAGCAGCTCCTCCAGTCCTCTCACCTCATGTTAAACTCTTTAGTCCATCCTGCACAAGTTTAACAAACAGGTTTTAGTCTCTGCACTCGTGTCTTTCCCCACTGCAGACAGCTCCCACTGTTTCTGCCTCTAATCTTCAGCTTTTCTGGAGCACCTGATCTCCACCACAATTTCCTTTTGTTCCCTAGGATTCTAGTGTCCTTTCAGTCTTCTTTCAAGGCATTGTAGACACTCAACATTTAATATAAAACTCAGCCTTCTAAGAAAAGATAGCCAAACATTACTTCTCTCTGTTTTTCTATTTTTTCTTCCAGAAACTCTCTGAACTGACTTCACAGCTGGGTCAATTCCTATATCATATCCTATTTCCTTTCCTAAATCTGTTGCCTCTACAGACTGCAAACCACTTCTTCTAGTAGGCAGCCCAAAAGTATTTTCAAGCAACCTGCAGCTGATGATCTGCTCCAGGAGGTCTAGACCATCTATGTGAGATGATACAAGGATGCTCCCACTCTTTCCTTAATAAAATCCTCTAGAGGGGAAATAATGAGGGTCATCACAGGCTGTATAAATTCCTTATTGATGGAAATGCATTCAAAAAGAATAGTTCCCAGAGATGCACAGGATCTTTGTGGAGAACATCAAGAGAGGTGCAATCCTGGACATCGGAGCAGCCTACTCAGGGCACTGGTGGAGTTCCCATAGCCGGGGTCCAAAAGCTGTGTGGATGTGGCCCCTGGGGACATGGGTTGGCAGTGCCAAGGGGAATGGTTGCAATCTCTGACCTTAGAGGGCTTTTCCAACCTTAATATAACAATAAACCCCACGATTTGCCGAGGCATTGCTGGGAAAACCTGACTTCCCATCTGCTCGGCAGAGAAATCACCCTCCAGTAACGTGCCGGAGCGCGGCTCTAAAAAGGCAGGAATGTGAAAAACCTCCTTTTCACCCCTTCCATCCACCAGCAGAGCTGAGGGTAACCTACTTTCCCCCTGTGCTTGCGAGGAGCACAGGCACAAAGGCAGGGAGCACAAGGTGCTGCCTCACACACATTGTTTGATAAATTTCAGCACCCGAGTACCCGGCATCCCACGGCTTTCCCTGCTCCCAGGGTGTCATGGAGTTATTGACATTGACAGAACCAGGTTAACAGAGACTAAAGGAGCTCTAAGAATTCCTGCCCCTAGCAGGAGCGATTGAATAATTGCTTTTTTTCCCCCTTTCTCTTAGATTTTTTGTTGTCTTTTTTTTTTCCTGGCGTAAAAAGTTCTCAAGCTCTGGACAGCAACAGGTTGCAATGCAGGTTGTTTCCCACCATGCTGAAAATGTGCTTTTTATTTTGCACCCTGATAGCCTGGACCCCTCTCAAAATGACTCAGTAAAGAGGTAAATTCTGAGGTATCATTTTCTTCAGATGTATAAACCCCAGCATTTTTAGAAAATATAATCTAATATCACGTATCATATGCATTTTACGAGAAAAAGAATTTTTAAAATTCCAAATTTTTAAAAGAAATACAGTTTTTTTAATTTATCAGTTTATCACAATTCATGCCACAGATAATGAAAACTCCTCATCTCAATATTAGTCAGACATAGCCAGAAAACAAAAAGACTTGTAATATTTACCAGTACTGCATTTTTAATAAATTTAGTCATCTTATTCAAATATTTTTCACTAGATTTTCGTGACTTTCCAGTAAAAAATAAAATAAAATAAAACAAAAAAGAAAATAAATGTGAAAAATCTAAGCATTTCCAGTTTCTGCTGCAGAAAAGACAAAATGCCTGTGACTTAGAGAACCTGTCACAAGTTATAAGTGTAAATAGCACAGTTTTATATCTTCGGGAATAACTTCAAATACACAGAACAGCCCCCTGGTTTTAATCTTATTTTTTCCCTTAATAATTGACCTACATAAGCAACCAAATCCTTGGTACACTATAGTGGCATAATTTAAATTTCTCTTACGTGCACTGTGGTGTTGTCACTGAGGTCCCCAACCAAACATTATGGAAGACTGAGGGCTGGAGTGATGCTTTGCTTGCTGCAGTGTTTAGGGGGGGAAAAAAAAAGGGAAAGCAGTAAAAAAAAATACAAACCCTCTAGAAAAGAACAACCTGGTGGAGGTTTCAATCCATTAGCAGCATTGAGCTTGCCAGTTCTGTACTGCAGCATTTGACAAGGCTCTGAGCCAGAGATTAAGGCACGTCTCCTGAGGAAGGGAAAGAACAGGAGCCTCCACACTTCATTAAGGATATGTTTTATTTGCAAACTGCCAGCCCACAGAGTGGCACTGACTTTTGGGTCATGGAAAAGGTTACAGTTGTGCACTTGAGCCGTGCCAAGCTGAGCTGGATAATGCTCCTAAAAAAGCAAATCAAAGAGAAATGATAAGGGAAATAGGGAAATCCACTGGTACAAACCACCTAAAATAGGACTTGAAATGTAACTTGTGCTCCAGTCAGGATTTTCCTCCTCAAAAATCGCGCTAAAGCAGGACAAGAGCCCAAAACAACAGGGAGAGGTTAACTACAAAATGCATATTCAGGCTGTGTGTTTTTCTTATAATTTAAATATACATTCTCAGATTTATTCCACAGTGATTGCTTTAAAAAATGTTAATATCCCTATAGAATAGAGCCTTATCTCTATTTGACGCTTTGACAAGGACTGTACTAACATTCCACCACTGTACACATTTTTTTTTTTTGCTAAGCTATTGTTGTTTTTTCCTGGCTTGTTTTCCAGAATCCAAATAGAAATACGTAGTTTATATGGTTTAGAGCATAAATCATAAATCACTCATCATGAAGGGCCAATTCTTGGAGTCTTTATTTGTTGTTTGCACTGGCAATTTCCCAATCATTTTCACAAGGAGCAGCATTTGAATAAAGACATGGTTGCCAATAAAGGTAAATTTTCTCCATTCCAGGAAAAAAAAGATTTAACAATAATATTCTGGGTTAGGTTCCAGATTCTCTTCACTGACATTAATAGGGTATCTTGAAATGAAAGGTACTCAATGGCTAAAGGTAAGAAAAAAGAGTGCTCATGGGACCATCACTGGGAAGCTTGCCTAAGAAGACATAAATTATATTTCTGGAATGTCCATGACCTATTTTCTTGGATTTGAAATGCTCCAATAGTGATTACCAACCAACAAAGCCGTGATTTGCTCTGCCTGTGCACCCACCTGGTCCAGCTGCAAACACCACTGCAAAAGTGGCAGAGGTGAAGGTGTAGCTCTACCAAGACCAAAGTTTATGGCTCTGTATCATCTTCAATGCCTAAAGAAACCAAAGCAGTTACTCTTATTTTTAATCTGTACCTGAAAGAAGACCATCTTTGGACAGAAAATGCTTCTGCTCTATGTCCTTCAATTCTTAAAAAAATATTAATTTAATAATCCATTGCTAAACAGAAAACCAGTAATTTTTAAAGTACTTAATTGCCTTTGTAGAAATTCTCTCTTTTTTCCTTTTTTTTTTTTTTTTTCTCAAATGCATGCAGATCTCACGGTATTTTCATTTAACATGTCCACACATGTTTACCAACCACAGTTGACTGGTGGTTCTCCCCAGTTGAACTTCCTGATTTTTCCCTAATTCACCACTTTTGATGACATTTTCAGCTAGAACTGGTACTTTCTGTGTAGCCCAAAATGACAAGATGCCATAACTGGCAGCAGAAGTAGCACCCTGGCTCAGCCCAGGCAGAGGCTCTGGGAAGCATCTTTAATGAGATCAATGGAATATTTGCTTTGCCTCTCCTCTCTGTTAAAGTCATGCAGAGCAGGGACAGACAACAGCTGCAAAGATATTGGTCTTTTTTGGTCTTCTCCATTCAGGATAACCAAATTTTTGACCTTGGAAGGAGCAGTTAAACTATTCATAAAGCTGAAGTGGATAAAATCATCAGCCAAAATAAAATGTTCACCCAGAGCAGAATCATGGCATCTCCTCAGTCTTTGGAGTTGAGAGAGAATCAGTGATCGGGAAAAATATCAAAAGCTTACAGGAGAGAACTTTTGAACTGTTGGCCAATTTTGCTTAGCTCCTATAAATTTTCTTCACTTGCCATGTTCCACTTGCATGAAAAAAAAAAGAAAAAACAACTAACAACAAAAAACACCAAACCTATAACTATCAGTTAGCTCTGTGATGAGGTGTTTGTCTGCCAACCTGAGGTCAGAAGCAGAGCTGGGATCCCAAAAACAAAGCTTTGTATTATAGCATTGTATTTTTGATGCGGTATTTGAGAGTCAATTACTGTTTCCATTATAAACCCTGTTTTCCAAGGGTTTATACCTCAACCGTTTTCATTTTCATCATGCTGAACTTGGCATGTGAGCATTATGGGTTCACAATTTTTTAAATAGACCAAATGAGGTTGGCCCATTTTTAGATACAGAGTAGTCAGGAACTGTTTGTCAGTTGGTTTTGATTTTTTATTCTTTTAATTTCACAAACTGAACCATAGTTTCACTTTTAGAACAACATTACTTCAGAGAATTAGTCTCTGTGGCTGTGTCTGATACCTCTCAGCACTCCTAAGAAAAATCTAATTGCATTTTTTCGTAAATAAAAAAGCCTGTTGACAAAAATTCTCCCTCTAAGAGCTGATTTTCTTTGTGTAATTTCAGATGCCAAGTCTCCCAAGCCATATGTCCCTCCAGAGGCTGGTGCACACCAAGCCACTTTTACAGCTGAGAGGTGGATTTTAGCCCAGGGACTTACCTCATTTTGGAAAACTGGGGGCAATGCATCAATTCAGAGGTCAGCATCTCCAGTCATAATCTTTCCGGTGACTTCAGAAAGCTTTGGACCTGAGAGACCTGGAGGAATTGTCTCACTGTTTCCCCCACCAATGACTCAAGGTTGACTGTGCAGCGTGGGGCAGAGGGAGGGCTGTCTCCTGGGCCAGGTGAAGCCCAGAACAGAGCGTAGCCTTGATGGAGACCGAAATCCAGATGGCCACTGGCTGCCGAGCCCTCCATCTGGGGCTGCGTGTCACTCAGTAATTGCACACAGCAGATGCTAATTGCTTAAAAGCTCCTTCGGCTTAGAAAACTCACTTTGCCAAGGCCACGACGAATATTTTTCTTTGACTTCAATTTCCATGCATTCCTTCCACCTGAATTTCCTGCATTTTTTTCTGTTAATTGAAGATAGCTGGAATCACAGGGCAATGACACAAAAGTTTCACAACTTGGCTGTAGAACTGTTGGACTGACTCATATTCAGTTCATCCCTGTGAACGCCTGTTTCTGGAGAAAAGGTTTGTTTCGTCTGAAGTACAAAGAACTCAAAGTTCATTCTTACTAGAAAGGTTTCTGGTTATTTTGCCCCAACAGAGCTGCTCTGTAGTCTAAAATCAGAGCAGATTTTGCTCTCTATTGAGCCAGATCTCTACTTTAAGGTGAATAATAAAACCTTTAACTTCTAAAACACAATTCCACGCAATTTTTTTCACAAATCATTCTTAGAGTACACCGGTAAGATCTGCAAATTGGATCATACTAACGTGCTTCATTGGGAAAATGAATCACAGCAAAGTTGTGACTCACCCAGAGCCACACAGAGGATCAGGGTCAGAGACAGAAGGAGAACAAACATTCCAATTCCCACTGCCATGAGTTGCTTTCCCAGCACACAAACTGAGCAGAAAACAATTAGATTCCAGTCCAAAATTTGCTGTTGGCAATAGATTTCAATAAGTTCTAGGACAAACCACTACTCCTCACTCATTCTGGAGGAAGTCACACGATTTTGTCACCTCTTCTCACATCTCCCATTGCCAGTCCAAACTTTGCCATTGGCAATCGATTGCAATAAGTACTTGGACAAACCACTACTCCTCACTCATCCTGGAGGAACTCACATGATTTTGTCACCTCTCCTTACGTCTCCCATCGCAGCAAGATGAGGCACCAAGCCAGTAGACAACACCAAACTTTACAGTTTGCATCATGCTGCCAGGTGGATCCAATTTTTCCCACCTGCGACTGACAGGATGCATTTCAGGGGTGGAATGTAGAATTCTGGGCTGCCATCTTCCCTTTCACCCTCTGTGTAGGATCACCACGGGCTGTGTGTGCACAGAGTGCTCGCCCAGACCATGTTTTTGTGAACACTGACAAGAACAACTTTCTTGAAAGCTATCAAAGGCATCCTCATTATCCTTTATGGGCTGTGTAGAAAATGTCTCCACTATTAGACATTTAACTGGAGCGCAGCAGAATGATTTTCTGGCCCCCTCCAGTTCTTAGGGTAAAAGCTCTGTTCATAATCAGTTTCTGCTTTTTTTAATGACCCTCAAGAGGTCCCTTCTGGTACACTTCAGTTCCCTTTCTAGTGTCCCATTGATTTCACAGACTTTAGGAACTTGCTCTTAACCTTCTGCTTTTTCCCTGGATCACTGCTGAATGATTAGGCACTGCACAGCCCTTTGTTACCCAGAACACTGAGAGTGATATCTGGAGAATTAAAACACCAGTTACAATAACATTTGCTGGGGAAAGAGACTGTTCTTCTCTCAGGGCTATTGACCCCATTTATGTGCATGATTTTCTAAGAGGACAAGAATGACTTCAGACTCAGGGAAAAAAATACAGGACGGTCTGCTTGAGCACAAGATTGAAATCCACTCAAGAGCCTTGTACTGTGAATTTCAGCAGCAAAAGTGGAAGCATTTAGTGTTGGGAAGGGTAGGCCAGAGCCTGGAATATGGTGGGCAGTGTGCAAGGATAAAAAGTAGAGATTAAAGAAAAGGATTTTAAAGGATTTTCCAACTAAAGTGTTTCCAGTTATCTGATTTGATTCACATGGAGCCACGGCAGTGCCAAAAATGCATGCTTGTTGGGTTTTTTTGAAGTTGGAGAAGTTTGAGAATTACTTCTTAAGACATGCCAGGTAAATTCAAAGAGAGGGATGCTTGATGCAAGGACATCCTCCTAACCACAGAATAGCGGTGCCACAGGCTGTGATTAAATGTGCTGTTCCTCCCAGGGACTCTGATCCTTCTCAGATGCTCTCATCCCAACCCAAATCCTGGTGCAGAATCATAGAATGGTGTGGGTTGGAAGGGACCTTAAAATCATCTGATTCCAACCCCCCTCACCACGGGCAGTGACTTTCCCATGCAATTTTAGGACGTTTTTCCTTTGCCATGCCCTCCCCAACTACCACATCAAACTTTTCCAAGGTAAATCAGTTCTTTGAAAAAGTATAAAGGACCGAGCTCTGATATAATCCTGTAAACTTCCTCATCCCCCCCTCCAAGGTTTTCCCAGGAGGATGAAATTTAGGAAACTCCATTTGCATCAACAGGTTTGAGCCAGAGTGCAGAGATGGCTGCAGCCCAATTACTGCCTGCCCTCAGCTGCTGCTGCCTGGCTGAAAGATGCTGGGAGGGGGGCAAAAAAAAAAAAAAAAACAAACAAAAAAAAAAAAAAAACAGCCAAGCTTAAAACCAGAGAAAGAAATCTCATCGTTGTTGTGGTTGTTGAGATGCCAGCTGAAAAGGAATCATTATAAAGAGGCTGATACTTTCGGGGGAAACAGAGGACTCACCCGAATGATCCCAGTTAAGGGCCTGAACAGAGAGGAGGCTTTAACAGCTCTTTGGAACTGGTGAGTCTCCCTGCTTGGCTGGGTTTGAATTGTGTGTTACTGCAGTAACCTCTCACAAACAGGGACACCCCTCCTCCTAAAAACTGTTTGCTCCCGAAATAGCAACGCAATTTAGCAATATTTTGTATCAAGACAATTACATTGCAGTATTATTGTAGTCTTAGTACCTCATTAAAACAAAAAAATGTTAAATCCTTGTTTTGTTGAACACAAGAGATGAATAGTAAATATTGATTTAGAATGAATGCAAACATTTCCCTAGGAGTGGATAATTACAGCCTTTCTATGCAAAACACTTATATTTGAAGAAGCACTTCACTTACTTTGCCATGTGGTATACATTCTTTAGTACATTTTAAATTATACGTTGTCCTGGACAGTGTCTGCTCTATAATTTCTTGTGTCTCTACACCAGAGTCAGTATGTAATTTTAAACTGCAAACTTTCTGCCAACGAGAAGGGGAGAACAAGCTTAACTCTTTCCCTTAGCTGGGCTCAGAAACCAAACCAGACTGCACACAGAGTCCTACGAGCAGAGAGCTCAGGGCTCGAGCAGCAAGGAACAAGTTGGGAGTAGCTGGAATTTAACAAAGATGTTAAATTCCAGCAGTCCTCGTTTCCACACGGCATTTTCTGATTGCATCCGAGGCTCCATGTGCTTGCTCCAGTTTCCAGCCAGATCACAAGGAGTCCAAAAGTTTGAACAAAAAACCCCTTGACTTCCAGAGAATTCACAAATGAACTGAACACGTGAAAAAGAGAGCTGAGGTTAAGCACATTCGAATGTGTATCTCAAGGAAATAATTTATTCTACTTATTTTGGCATTCAGATGGGCAGTTCCTTTGCAGACTGACATGGGAGGGGCTTGGCTCTTTCTAAGGAGGGTCAGGCTTCCATATGGTGCTTCATGGAAGTAGAGGACAGAGTTTACACTCCAAACCCTATAGCCCTTGTCAGGCATTTTAAACCATGTACATCTATTAGGTTGAAAAACTGCAATATAAATTCATAATCAGGCAACATGAATGTGAACACAATATACCCCTAGTAACTTGAGAGATTAATACAAATGAGTTATGAATTTTATTATCTTATATAACCACAAGCACCCTCACTGCATATATTTCATGGACCAAGTTTTCCAAACCTGGGACCTTGCACCTGAAATTATTTTTCTTTTTCATAAATATTCAAGCGCTCATCTCCTCATCCCAAAACAGAGACAAGCTTAAATGGATATTTAAAATCATCCTAGTTTAAGCAGCATTTAAGGATGCATTTAGAACCCCCTGACACATCATGCAAGGAGAGGGTTCTGTGTGCTGCTGGATGCAGAAAGTTCAGGCCCCACAGAAGATTAGAGACTGTGGCTAATTCGTTGCAGTAATGAGCAGAGCAATGGCACTCAAAGGAAGAGCAAAGGAGCTTTGAATGTGATTCCAGACATTGACCACAAATTGCATTGAGCAACCCAGCACAGCCCTGGCAGGAGGCTCTTACATGTGCCATATACTCTGGATATCTCCAACTTTTACAGAAAAAAACTTACAAAGCTGCCTGTAACTACAGGACAAGAAACTGACTCAGGCTGTGCCAGGGGAGGTTCAGGTTGGACTTTGGGAAGAATTTCTTCACTGAAAAGGTGGTCAAGCACAGGAGGTGGTGGAATCACCATCCCTGAAAGTGTCTGAGGAACTACTGGACGTGGCACTCAATGCTCAGCAGGTTTAACTGAAGAGGTGGAGATCAGTCAGATGTTGGATTCATGGAGGTCTTTTCCAACATTAGTGATTTTTTGTCTTTAATGACTTTATGATGCTAGAGGTCTTTTCCAACCTTAACGACTTTATGTTCTGCAATTCTACAGGTCTTACATCCACACATGCACACTCATGTTTGCTCACAAAGCCCATCCCAACATTACTCCTGCTGGATTTTTAACCAGGGACCCCATTGAGTGTCTACTACTAAATGGGTAGTACAAGAGTTAAATACATGTTCGAGGAAATGTTGTATTAGGGCAGAGGTGGAGGGAGGGGAAAGAAACTAGATAAATTTGAAATAAAATAGATTTTACTATTTCAAAATAATTTCCTGGAGGGGGGAAAAGAGGAGAATGGAAAAAAAAAAAAGAAAAAAAAAAAAAAGAAAAAGCAAACAAAAAAACCAAGCAGCATATCAAAATTGAAACAGCAAAAGATTCCCATTGCTGGGAAAAGCAATGAAATGCTGATGCCCCTTATTTTCTCCAAGATCTTTCTCATGAATCCCACACTTCACCCACCACCAAACCCTTTCCACACCGAGGTTTTATCCGGCAGCTGATCATAAGGAGACAAATTTCCCTAACGTGTGCTTCCTCAGGCACAGCTCTGTACTTCCCGAGGAGCTTAGCAGAGCATTAAGGCAAGAGACTTCAATCCTGTGGGCAAAGTTATGTGTCTACAAGGAAAATATTCAACCTCCCCACTTGGCACTACCCCTGTGCTGTTTGGAGGCAGCCCCATCTCCACAGCAGCACCCAGGATATTCCTGCTCAGAGCCACTGGAGAAACCTTCCACTGGAATTTGCTGGCTTTAAAATTGCCTCTTCCCTTTGCCCCCTATTCCACGGATTTGCAGAACCATAGGGGAAAAGACGACACGAGATAAAAATAAATGTGGTCACTGCGGATCCAAAATCAAGGGGAAAGTGTCAGGGCAGTGTTTTGCTTTGGGTTTTAGTGGAGACAAAATAACTGAAACTACTAGGAAAGATAACGTATGACTAAGAAAATTCCCTGAGCAATCAGAGGATGTGTTTTCAGCTTTTTTACATTCTAGTTTTATTTTCTCACAGCAATGAAATAGGATGAGATTGGAGTCCCATGACCAAGCTGGCGCAATCCACGCACCCTACCTGGATAATCACGGACTGTAAATCATCATTTTATAAGAATTTAACTTTTCAGCTTCCAACATAATCAAATGTGGTGGTGAGGGGGGCCACTAATCATGACAAAAAATATACTTCAGCTCCTTTCTTGAAGTGCCAACTCCAATAAGTTCTCCGAGTGAAATTAAATGCATGCTCTTATTCCAAACCACAGTTTCCCCCTGGGATGGCCCGATCTCAAGTGGGGGCTGAAAGGCCAGTTGAACCACAGCCCAGGGTTACACCCATTTTTGCAGTTTTTTTTAACTACTGCATGTAGTATAAATTGTATCCCAGCCCACTCAGTGACTGTGCTTTCCAGCATTGGTAATAAAAAAAGATGTCTTCATAGTTTCCACATTCCAGCACTAACGAGTGGGCCAGTCCATATCTTCCCTCGGTTTCTCACAGTTTTGTGTTTGTTTGTTTTAAAGGCTTCTCTGCAAAGCTAAGGGCAGAAAAGAAAGAAAGATCTGGTGTGTGGCGTGACGGTTGGCGCCGAGTCTGAGAACAGTAACAAAGAGTCATTTTAGAGTAGAAATTAAAGTGGAAAAGACCCATTAGCCCATGTGCTGCGTGTCCCTGCCAGCGCGATGCTTTTCCACAGGCTCAGCACCGAGCTCCCTGCTACGAACATCGCGACATTTCAGCGCACACAACGCACATCCCAAACGCTCAGAGAGGGCGTTCCACCTCCTGAAGCCTCCCAGAGACCAAGCATCTCCTCTCCAGCACTGCAGGGGGCTGGGAGGACACTGGCCTGGCTTGTCTT
Organism: Ammospiza caudacuta; assembly: GCF_027887145.1. Lineage (NCBI taxonomy): Eukaryota > Metazoa > Chordata > Aves > Passeriformes > Passerellidae > Ammospiza > Ammospiza caudacuta. The sequence continues at coordinate 41,004,722 of NC_080600.1, read as the reverse complement.
TCAGCAAAAGAGCCGGCCGCGGTGTCGGCGTGCCAGCTGCTGCCCTGCCACCGCACCGGCCAAAGCAAACATCACACCATGCAAATTTATAACAAAAAGTGGAGCAGAGGCCAAACACAATGCCCTCCTGGTGGGAGGAAGTGTGGAGACAAGACTTTTTCCCTTTGTTTTTCCTCCCCTTTCCTCTTGGAAGGGAGGAGAAATGTTTCTTGACTCCTCACTGTGAAATACAGCAGTGGCAAGGGAAAGGGAGCAAATCCAGGCACTGGCTTCTGCAGATATCGATCACTGTGCACTCTGAAGTGGATTGTGACCTTTGGCAACCTCACCCCCAGCCAGAGAACGGGGTCAGGGAGGACTATCTAAGATGGAAATAGCCATTTTAGTCACTTTTTAACCTTGCAGTCCCTCAGCAGGGTATGAAATCCTGGAGATCATGCAGGTTCTGCAACACAAGGCAAATGCTGCAGCAGGGTGGGCAAATTGGAATGAAAGGGTGGAGTGGGGTCAAGTTTTTCCATCCCAGTTCCCAGATCATCTCCAGAAAGTTGATGGCATAGAGGGGAGTTGGAAAGGGTGAATTCCTTTGCCTGTGGCATGAGTCAGATGTAGAGGCAAGAGAGAACAGTGGAAGCACAAATGGGTTCACACTATTTCAAAAAAAAAAAAAGGAAAAAAAAAAAAAGAGTAATTTTATGCTTTAACAATAGTGGCACTCAGGAAAGATGCAGTTCTTGAAAGCTGTCATGTGTTTGGGACTCCAGTATTCCCCTCCAGACACATCCATCCTCCATTCACAGGACTGATGGCCAACGCATTCAGGGCTAATTCGGCGCATTCCTGATCCCTGGGACCCGCTCTGCGTGTGCAGAAGAACTTCTCACAATGCAGGCAGTTGATCTGCACACACTGCAGGCTTTGTCCAGGACTTCTCCATGTCAGGCATCCAAAGTGGAGCTGCTGAAGTCCGGAAACAGCCCAGACAAATAACGAAAACACTATTTCTCTGTATGCAGAATATTTTTAAGCAGAATAAGGGCACTTGGATTATGCCGGCTGTGTAGGGGAACAACCTTAAAAGTCCACTATGACAATGTAAGCACTCAGCAGACAGGGCAGCCAGGGAACAAGCCTCTGTATCAGATGATAATCGAGGCTAGGAGAAGCAAATCTGAATTTCCTAAGCAGGGAGAGGGCTGCAGGACTGGTGGAGACTGGTACTTACCATACGAAAGTGTTAACAAGCAGTGAAAGAACTGAAGCGCATCTAATTAAAAATGCATACCAAGGCATAAAGACAGAGTATAAGAGTAAACAAATGGCAGAGACCAGATTTGTTTGCAATAAATGAAGAGGAAAACACCACACAATGCAAACTCATCCAGCACAGAGGATACGGAGGGAGGCGGGCAGGGAAAGGCACTGCTCTGCAAAAACCTCCCAAAGCAAAGTACAAGGCAAGAGAAAAGCACGTGGTGCACTCAAGCATGGATGAGGGGGGACAAAGGGCTGGAACTAGTTCCAAGGCGCCATCCCTGGTAGTTATATTTGCCGTTTCCAAACAGGTACCACACTGCAATATGGTTAGACCAAAAGACGCTGCCAAGCAGAGCTCCAGCTCAGCATATGAACAGGCCACCATGGGACACAAAACAAAACAAGGCCTTATGGGAAAGAATACATTTTAGTATTTCTGCTGTAAAATATCTAGAAACAGGCAGGAAGATACTGATTTTTTCTAGGAGGTTGGGGATGTCATGAAAGAGTCACTTCTGTTTAACTGGCTGGATACACAGAGTTTGTGGGTATTTATACAAGTGGCACTGCCCCATCTGCATTGGATTTTCAGAAATAAAAAGATCTTCAAATCTTTGAATTATTTGAGTTGGAAGGAACCTTAAAGCTCATCTGTTCCCACCTTTGCCATGGGCGGAGACAACTTCCACTATCCCAAGCTGCTCCAAGCCCCATCCAACCTGGCCTTGGACACTTCCAGGGATCCAGAGGAAGCCACAGCTTCTCTGGGCACCCTGTGCCAGGGCCTGCCCATCCTCACAAGGAAGATGTGCCGTTAGAAGAGCTCTTGTATCCAGGAAATACTGACACCCTCCACTGCTGGTGTGTTCATCATTCCTGATTCTGAGCAATACTGGAAAACAAAGCCCAGACACTCTGCCAAGACTCGCTATGCCAAGACACCTTAACCACAAGGAAAACATGGCCTTTCCAGGGCCAGCAGGAACTCAAGCCCATTGGCAGCAGCTTGCCCTGTCTTCCCTCACCCCAGTCACAAGGCCACCTTCCTTTTTTCAATAATTTTCTCTCCTTTGGGTCCTGCAGCACTGAACAATGGTGATCACACCATTTCCCAGAAGCAGCGTTTGCTTGATTACTGCAGAGCACTGTCATCTGTTTGTTTTTTCAACACATGATAGGCCACTGCCTTCATCCCCTTGAGATTCCCAGCCAAGCGCAGTTCCCATCCAAATGGGGATAAAAGTTCAATTTTATTTCACGGTTTTGTCTTCCTTACAACAAATCTCTTCTGACAGTGTTTTCTGACTGCTAAACTGTTTCGTTTTGAGCGATTGATCTAAAACATCTGTCTGTGAGATTAAAAGCAATGTCGAAGGGATATTGCAACACCACTCCATAGGTGTGGAAGTTTCTGAACACCAAACTACTAAGCAACAGGAGGGAACTTTTAGGAAAGCTCATGCACCTCACCACTTGGGCTTGCAGCGTGCATCTTTCCCCAGAAAGTTTTGCCAACTGCCACATAATACAGGAAGTCGTGCTTCAAAATATTTAAGGTTGCATTTCTCACTATTTCCTCCTTATCGTTTATAAGACCCACATTTTAAAATGTCAGCCTGCATATGGGAATGTTTAATCTCAAGGATGCTGATCCTTTGGGAAACTTTTTTAATCTTCTGCTAAAGTTGAGGGATTTGTTGGGGTTTTTTTTCCCTGTTTGCTTCTCTCTTCTCTTAATGTTTTGCTTCTGTTTAGGCTGTACCTTGTTTCTTAGCTGCTTTTAAATCCCCCCAGCCTCAAGCTGTTCTTCCCTTAAAGAGGACTTACATACACCTTTTGCAACGCAGTTGAAGGCAGGAATATTGCATCCCTTTGATATTTTAGTTTTCCAAGAAATACAACAAAATGATAAACCTGCAAATTTAACTCAGAACATTTAAACTGTGAAAGTTTGTGTGCAATGGATGTACAGTTTTAGTTCTGCAACATGCCTGAGTACCAGTCCCAATGTTTGGCATTACATTTTTGTTTAAATTCCATTACTTCCTCTGCCCATACTACTGCATTTATTTTTAGTGTGTGTGTTCCTTACTGCCAATTTAAATTCATTTAATGTTAGGCACACAACAGTTTTTCAATACCTTTCTGTTATTTGGCTGTGTGATTAGCTTTCCAAAATATGATTTATTTTATTTTACTTAAGTTTTGGCAAGAAAGCAGGGGGCATGGGGGGTTCTTCAAGCACAAATTTACTACTGGCAGGACTGCTATGAAGGGCATGGAGACCAGCATCAGAAATCCATCTTATTCACAGAAAGGGCAAATCCACTGGGGATTAAGTGTAGCCCCTCTCCACCCTCCCCTTCCCTGTCCCCCTTGGCTACCCTCCATTTACCAGCTCAGACATGGAACTGGGACTTATTCCCTGATTCAGAAAAACAAGCTATTAGAAGGCAACACCAGTTCCGAGTGTGCTGGACCCCGTCCAGGCAAAATTTGTTCATTTCTTAATAATAACAACATCACATCCTTCTAGGTCATTAATAAATAAAGGGTTTGGAGGGGCAATAAAAGGATTTTTCTTTTTTCATTTGCTAAATGAAACTATTGCTATAAAGGCCCTACATAATTCGCAGTAACCTGTGGTATCATAATAAACTGTGTTCTTTGGCCCCGAGCTCATACAGTGCTTAAGAATATGTTTAACTGAGGAAATTAATATGACTCCCATTTAGAAAAATAAAAAGAGATATTTCCCTGCCTTTCAGGAGAATGTATGTGCCAACATTTAGATATTTGGGCGCCTGTGCACCTTGGCTCCTGGAAACAACCACAGTGAGGTCAATGACAACCAAGAACCAGATTCTGCTTATTGAAGAAGATACTTTTATGCAAAGCTTTCTTCAGCAAGCTCCTAATCACATCAGGAATGGACTTGAGATATCTTGCCCCAAAACGCCAGTGGAACAAAAGGAGCAGCCATTTTTGACAAGTGTTTTAGGCTTTCTGCTTCAGGATAAAGGATCTGTCTGTTTGGATGGGAGCAGTCCTGGACAACAAACAAAAAGCCAGTATCACAAGGAAAAAAAAAAAAAAAAAAATCAGCAGCTCCAAAAGCTATAATGAAACAAATTCTATTTGCTATAATGAAACTGACAAATTATATAATGAAAAGTATGTGTGTGTGTATATATATATACACATATATAGGCTGGGCATCAACAGACAGCCATCCCACACACCAATGCTGTTGTCTCTAGAACAGATCATTTTGGAGTAGATTGTTTTCTGGGAATAGTTTTCTACATCTTCTGATCAAGACCTTTAAAGGCCATCTAGTCCAAACTCCTTCCAACAAACAGGAACATCTTCAACTAGACCATGTAACTCAGATTCCCATCCAGCCTGACCAGGAGCAGGACAGCCACCACTTCTCAGGACAACCTTTTTCACTGTTTTACCTCCTTTATTGAAAACTTCCTTATTTGCAAGCTAAACAAATGCCCTTTCGGTTTATCCCTCATCCTATCACAGCAGGCCCTGCTGAAAAATTGCCCCCATCTTTCTTATGGGGGAAAACATGCAGAATCTTGACCTTGTGGTGTCTGGCAGCCTGAGGATATGGTGGGCACCATGTAGATCCTGAGGTGGCTGCTCTTCCCTCTGTTTCCTCCTCTGAGGGAGCGCTAATGAGTGCAATCATGTGTGTTTTGGATTATTAATCTACACACAAGAATGCAGCCCTGAACCTTCATCAAAAGCCATCCCACACTCATGGTTTTAAGATACAACACGACCCTGCTGAGTCCTGCCCTGCATGCAGCTCACCAGACCCTGCAGGAAGAGGTGAGGCTTCAGGGTGACTGTGACTGTGGAACGGGGTCAGCTGCTGCCTCTCCCAGTCTCACCTTTCCTGTGTGGCAAACAGGATGTCACTCGGTGATGTCTCATGCCTTTCCCCCAGCCAGACTGAGAAATGGGGACACTGCACATCCTCTTACACCACTCAGCTGCAAAACTGGTGTGGGGCTTTGAATAATTAACAGCAGCGACCAGCCCTGGCTGCTTACAGGAGTCATCAAGAGAGATTAGCTGCAAGCAAGTACTGATGCTCTTAAACTTCTTATGTCTACAGCTGGCCTTGTTTTTTTCCCCCTCCTGTTTCATTTAGCACCAAATTCTCCAGGTGCTTGCAGGGCAGAGCTGTACCAGGGCTGGTCCCTGCTCACCCCAGAGCTCAGCCCTGCTCAGGGGCTGCCCCACTTTGGCACAACCGCCCCAGCTCGATGCTATCAAGTTCAAATTCCCTGGATTTTGTGTGCTCTGACATAAAAAGAACATGGTATCTGCAGTCCATCATGCTAAATCATTTTAGCACCTCCTTTACCCTACATAGACTTAACAGTGCTGAGAGCACATTTGTATTTTTTCTCCTGCTACTTTAGATTTATACAAAAAATGCCCCAATTTCCATTTATTTGTGACAGAATATTGCCTGTCTTCTTGTTTTATCTTTTCAGCTTAAGAAAAATAACATAGGACATGATCACCACTAACAAGACAGCACGTTCTATATAACTTCTCCCGCTGTGTTGTTTTATTTACCAGCTTTCAAATCCCTAACCTTCCTCTCTCCAACTTCCTTTTAAATGAAAGGATCCTCTTGTCTCTGTGAAGTTCTTATCATCTGAACTGGTTTGCGTGTTAAACTTTCAGCATCCATTTAATCAGTGATGGTTATTCTGCCTAATGACTCCTATACCCCTGTTAATACTCTTTTATCTGGCTCTAATATTTTAAGATCTTGTCTAATATTAATGCTAAATGCTAATATTAAAGATTTGCTACTAATATTTTAAGCTCTTGCTGGTAGTGTACTAATGTTTGGGGAGGTTCTTGGGAGTTCATTGTATTGGAAGGACAGCTGGATAAGTTTTAACAGCCTTTCTGAGTATTGCATAGAAATCTAGGCAAAATAACTGGAATAGAGGGACAGGTTTTAGCAATTTATTTCTGGAGTATCCTGCCAGCAATGAGCTCAGAATCAGGTTGAAAATGTATGTGTGTGTGGGCATGCAAGTGTGTGCCTCCCTGCATCTCTCCAATAAACCAGGATAGAGAAAAATAACCCAAATAAACCAGGATAGAGATAAAAAAACCCCATTGTGAGGCAGGGATGGGGGGCACCTGCAGCCTCCCTCCCATTGGGTTCCAGCCAGTGCTGCCACTCCAGGTGATGCTGCAGGGACAGGGGAGGAGGAGGTGGCTGCTGTCCCACAGGAATTCCAGCCCTGAATTACAATTCCTTCAGTATTGCTACTTCACCAATTTTTTCTATATACCTACAGACAGCCACGTTTATCTCCTGGCAATGGAATGTCCTAAAGGCTTACAGAGGAATAGGAAAGAAAAAAAAAATATTTAAAAGAAAAAAATGAAATTAAAACCTCCCTTATTTCAATATCAATTTATTAACACGAACCTCTGCCTCATGCAAAAGGAGAACAGAATCCACTCTGCCTCTGAAGAACAACCTCCTCCACTAAAAATAAAATACAGTGCAGCATTTATTTCGCCACGGTTTAAGAGTTAATGAAAGATTTGCACCTGTACAGCTGTTGCAGACTGAAACGAGCTTGTGGAGAGAATGTGTTTTCTGGTTGAGACAGTTGTAAATGCCTTGAGTAAAAACACTGAGGACTGCTAATGGATAGGTTTATTTTAAAGCATGCCATCTGCTATCAATCATAGAGAAGTATAGGAAGCAAGTTTGGCTGTGCTCCCTCCTTGTGAGCCTGATAAAGATAGGGCTGTGGTACTCTGGAACATTTAGTACTCAAGAGAATAAAACATCAAACCTACTCAGCAGCTCCACTAACAATAATAAAAATGCCTCTGCCTAAAGGTGACATTCTGAATTTACGATTATTTGTGTCTATAAAGTGTATTCTTTGGCTCCTGACTCATTCTGACTGTCTTAGTACAAGAACAATACATTAAGCCTGCCTGAAGTAAATGGAAATCCTATCCTTTTATTAAACCAGCAGCCAGTACCTGAGATGTTCTTATGCCCTGTAGGACCCAAAGAAGGTTTTCTGTTCTGAGTGTTAATTCTTTTGGTAGGATTAAAGTCAACTGCAGAGAAAATGCTTATTTTGTGCTCTCAGAACTAAGCCCTTCTCCAGGTAAATGTACTATTAAAAGAATAAGAATAAAACCGAGAAAACCCAAGGCAAATTCTAAATATGCAAATACACCAAGCAAAGGCTGCAAAAACTGCAATTTACCCAAATAGCTCATATTTTATGCTACTTAGCATTTGAGACGGGAAAGGCTTACACTGTGAGAACCTGCCCAGGAAAACCATGCACAAAACTCCCAAAAGGTGTGTGCCAATCTTCCTTCCTAGCTCTGAACTTCACATCTGCTGGAATTCTCCAGAATTGAGTCCAGGGATTTTTTTTTCTTATATATAATTTTTTTCTCCTTTTTTAAATTTTTTTTTTCCCCTACCCTGCATTTTCCCCAGAAAAGGCAATTGGAAGATGCAGAGCTGCTTCCCAGAGATACACGAGCATTTGGTTAACTTGAGAGGTATGAATCATTCCCCTGGCTATCGCCACATCCCTCTGCTCTCACTCACACTCTGGTAACCCCACTGATCAAATAATTAAATATATAACCCTTCTTGGCAAATTCACCAAATATAAAAACCACTTAGCAATGGAGCACACCGGATCCGATCGCGCTGGGTTCCTATCTGCAGCTTAACAAAATTCCCTCGTAAGCCTGCTGCTGATTGGAAAGCATTGCTGTGGAAGCTTGGGGAAAACCCACCTGGTGATCAAGCTCATGAGCCTAATTAAAGTTTGTAGCAGGAAAAAAAAAAAAAAAGAAAAAAAGTGGGAAAAATTAAAAATGGGAAAAAAAAAATAGAACGGCAGCATGGGAAAAAAAAAAAGAGTAAGCACTAGGAATAGGGAAAAGATAAAAAACAATGGTAAAAGTGAGATTTTCTTTGAAGTCTGCTCTGGAAAGTGACAGTGATTTCTTTCAGTGCCCCCCACATCCTGAATTCTTCACACAGTGGGCCATAGGTCCAAGTAGAAAAACAGAAAGTGGAGGTTTAGACTTATAAAGTTCCAAAATATTAAATCAAGGCTGGTTTTGGGCTGTATTCACCATTTTGGTCCTCAAGAGCTTCACTGTCTTTAAAGTCCATGGTCAAATGACCACTTGTTTCAAAGGATATCTTTAATCCTTTTGTCTGAGGAGCAAAAGAACTGAGAAATAAGTTTCTAGGGGAGGATCAAAACTAGTACATACTTGAAATGAGTAAGATGAAAGATTATGAAAAAAAAAAATATGAGACTGTAGAGAGAGAGGAAAACCACAAAGATAGAGAAGATTGTTCTATGGAAAAGTGGATAAGCTCTGAGCATGTTGGGAGCAGTCTGCATGGTCATTTGGCTGCAGAAACACAGAAATACTGGAAACAATGCAGGAATACAGGAAGGCAAAGCTCAAGTAACAGGAAAAACTGGAAAACAGGCAGTTATCAAAAATTCCGTGCTCAGCAACACCTGGGGAATAACTCCCTGCAGGTACTTCTTACCTCTGGGTGAGGATTTCCAAATTACTCCCTTCAAAGAGCAACACCCCAACTCATAAGGAAATAAATATCAATGACCATGTCATTGCTGAGCTCTGCACCAAAACCAGTCTGTTTCATGCTCCAAGGAGAGGGACAGCGAGTCACACAAGGGCACACCAAAACACCAAGGTCACAGACCAGGCACAACCATTAAAACCTCCAGCAAAAAGATTTCACCAAAACTCCAGCTGATCAAAAATTAATATAGCATTGAAACTTTCACAGAGACATATCATTTTCTCAAAAAGTGTCATTGCCAGGATTTTAAGTCTGGGATAAGGAGCTTGGATAGCCAGAGGAAAGACAGAGGAAGCCAATCCAGACTCACCCATAGCCTGATGCACACGCCCAGGGGTGGCGGGAGGTCCAGGTCCAAATCCCAACTCTGAAGACATTCCCAACCTTCCTGACAGCATCCAGAAGGAAAGATGTGCTCCATAGCCTTGTTCCATGACATTTTGCAGGGAAAAAAATATAATTCCATAAGTTTTCTTTTTTCTGTCTCATGAGAAATGGAAACAAACTAAAAGGTTTGAAAATTTTTCATGGCATAGACTCCTGTCCGTGGCCAGCCCAACCCTGACACTGCCCAGAGGTTCATAGGCACTCTGCTCCTACCAGAGCTCATGTGGTGAACTCCCTATCTTTTGCACAAACTTAACAGGATGATTTTAGACTCGCACAGAACATTTTCCTTTGAAAGCTCGCAGGCTCGGAGCAGCTTGTCACCAGAGTTCAAGTCCCTGGCACACAGTTCATTGCAGCTCTAATGAAAAAGCACAATGATGGAGCCTGCGTTGCTAAGATTAGACATTAGTGGCCATATCAAGAAGAGAAATACCTGCAGATTAGCAGAGCAATTTGCTGCTCTAAATCTGAACCTTCTAATCTCTTTTTTTTTTTTTAAGTAAGTAGCAGCCCATGAATATGGGAGCAGAATTAAAACTGCATTTACTAAGTGATTTCTAAAATACTTCAGCATGTGTTTTACAAAACTGACAAGTCATTAAAATATAGTTAATAAACATTATTCAGAACTCGTTGCTTTAGATTAACACTGCTTTAAAATCACAGGCATTGATTGGTTCAGTGCACTGCTGCAAGAGGGACTCCAGCTGGTGTCCGCGCCCTGTGGAAGGAAACGTGATGGGCAACTCAGAGTTTACCTTGTGTCTGCATTTTCTAGCTGCTCAAATATTTTAGAAATACTTGCAAAAGACTTTAAAACTTGGCATCCTGGCCACTGAGGGCATGCACAGAGACTGCAATCACAGGTAAAAAACATGGAAAGGTTGAAGGGGGGAAACACACTGAGATAGTTGGGGTTTCTCAGTCTGAAGGAGCTTTTGGGAAGACCTTGGAGACAATTCCAGTGCCTAAAGGGGTTGCAGGAGAACTAGAAAGACTTTGGGCAAAGGGAAATGGCTTTTAACTGAAGAAGAACAGATTTATATTAGATTTTAGGAGGAAATTTTACCCTGTGAGGATGGTGAGGATGCCCAGAGCAGCTGTGGCTGCCCCTGGATCCCTGGAAGTGTCCAAGGCCAAGATGGATGGGGCTTGGAACAACCTGGGATAGTGGGAGATGTCCCTAGCAGGGAAGCTAGAATAAGACGAATTTTAAGGTCCCTTCCAACCCAAAGCATTCTAGGATTCCAAAAAAACTAAAATAGGAGCAGAGACAGCAGCACCATTTTCAGTGACCAACTCAAAGGAACCTGAAATCATGAGCCATTTTTGATCAAACGTAGGTGAGAACCATCATGCACAGCTTTCACTGATGACAACTTTTTAAAATTTATTGTGTGACTGTCAAGAAATTTTCTCTTTTAGAAGCTCTGCCCGGAGCCAACTGGAGCTGACTGCTTTTCTTATTTCGTGCAACCATGATCAGCTCAGATACTGTGCGAGAAACAAACTCAGGCACAACTCTCAGCTCTGGACGACTGTTGGTGACCTGAAGCCACCAGGTGAGATCCACCATCAGGTGTCCACCCTTATGCAGAGGACAGCAAGCTGGTTTTGATGTTTTTTGCTGATATTTTGAAGGAAAGGGAGGGATTTAGTGAGGTATTGGTATTTTGAGAAGGGGTTGATCAAACTCTCTAGGATACCCCTCACTCTGTTTTACTTCTTTTATCCAAGTACTGCAGGTCAAACTCTAACAGAAGAGAGCTGAAACTGAGAAGAGAGATACTGTGTCTTAAAAATGAAAACATTGTTATTCACAATTGGCTTAATAATGTAGCTAAAGGGGAAAAAAATCATGGCTCAGTCAAAATTTTGCCCATCTAACCTAAGCTAAAATAAATATTTGCAAATTCTCTTAATGACCATTTTTTAATCACTTGCAGGATTTAGTGGCAGCTTTCTTTTGTTTTGTTTTTTTTTCTAATAATAAACTACTTCATATTCAGAAATGCTTGTAACCTGGTGAATGGTTTTGATTTATGACATCTCTCAGACATCAGAATTCTGGATTTGAAAGCTGAAACATGAGGGAGATCCAGATCCTCCGAATTATTTTATTTTTCATTCTTTTAAAATTACTCGGAATGCAAAGTCTTTCAACATTTCATATTGCTACTTACATTGAAAAAAGAATTAAACCTTGCACCCAACTAAGATCGTTTAAGTGATACCAGCAAATTTATGCTTTGAAGGTTCTTATGAAATGGGTGTGATTAAACAAAATTTTACCTTCCCTGATCCAGGGTGTTGTTTTTTGGGGCCACAAATCTCCATGAAACTTTACAAACCTGCTCATTTCCTCCCTTCACCATTGTGGCTTGGGCATTTTTGTTCCACAGGGCTGAGCTGAGCAAATGGTGGAGTCATGGAGTATCCCAAATTGGAAAGGACCCACCAGGATCATCGAGTCCAGCACCAGGAAACTATAACAGAAGGAGAATCTGAGAGAGATGTCACACACATGAGGGGACTGGGATTGGAGCAAAGGGGAAGGGTGACTCCTCCAGTGACACATCTCAAAGCAGCAGGGACGTTTTGAGCCTGTGAGAAGCTGCTCCGAAGAACGCAAGGAATCAGCCTGTTTGAAAGGGAAAAAAAGAAAAAAAAAGAAAAGGAAAGAAAGGAGAAAAACAAATCTTTAAGAAACTGAGAAGTGCAGCTCAAGGTCTTGTTTTCCTTAGCCCAGTGGTGAAGGAAAATTGTTGTCAGAAACACAAGCATTTCAGCAGCCTATGACAGCGAGGAAGCAAACGAGTACTTGTGCCAGTGACTGAGGAAAGCTCCGCTGCTCCATTCACATCCAGCCCGGCTCTGGGAGCACAAACCCCTCTCCTCAGCCTCTACAGCACCCATCTCACCAGCCAGGGACCAAACCCAATGCTCCTGACCACAGGAGAGCGTTCCCACTTGGACTGGGCTGGCTGGTCCCCGCGTGGAGGGTGGCAGGACTCGCCGCGGGGCTGAGTCACCGTCCTCTGCTGCTTCCAGCCCTTCCAAACGAGCCAGCAGTGCACAAATACGTGAAAATATCCCTTGCCCACTCCCGGCCATGTTGAAAAGAGACCTGTTGTGGTTAAATGACTCGGTCAGTTCTTCAGGGATTTTCCAAGGTTTCCTATAAAAAGAAATCTGTGGGAAATGAGTGATTGCATAATCACTAACACATGCCAATTCATCTAAGCCTATTATCTTTTATGGCATTTTGTACTCTATTGTCCTTACTCTGGTGAGTTTCTGTCTTACGATTCTTTTCCTTATTAAATTATTTGCACATTTTTCTGTCTCTGACCCTTTTGCATCAGTGGGATACTTAGCATCTCCATAAGGAAAGAAGTCAAAAGCAAACAGTCCCACCACCTTTCTCACATAATATTTTTCCCACCTTCACAGGAATATCTCAACAACAATCTCAGTGAAAATATGAAGGACCTGTTCAAGTGAGAAGCTGTATTAACTGGGTCTTGGTGCCACAAAAAATAAGTTTTTTCTTAAGGAATATGCATTTTTACAGAAGTTTTCTAAGGTCCCTGACACAAATGACCAGTATTCATAGTTTTAAAATTACATAGTCCCTTGAAAATGCTGCAAGTTGCCTACAGGTCATAATTTCTTAGAAACAAACCCCAAGTGCCTTGGAAGTCTTAATTACACCGCATTTCAATTGGATTTAGGCTGCTAAACCACAGATTTTAATAGGAATTTCAGATCTTTAAAAACCTTTTGATTTTCGACTTTAGGGCCCTGACATTGCCTGAAAGCCAACCACGCATTCACCTTTAGAATTAATATTTAATCAAGTTTTGAGTGGGGTTTTTTCACTTTTGAGTGGGGTTTTTTTTCGGTTTTGAACTCTTCCCAAGAACAACAGGTTCATCAACATATGAATCATGGCTAAGCACTCACCTCTCCACAAGGTGTGGCCTCTGGCACCTCTTCATTTTTAAATAAGGGAAAAGTGGAGAAGACCTGTGTGACTAAGATACAAGGCTTTTTTTCCTAAAATCCCAGATATTGAGAGGAATTATCACTGATGACTACTAACCACAGGGCTCTAAGACCAGGGATGTGCCCAAATCAGCTGCAATAATCTTTAACTTAAACCAAGAGGTAACTCCCCATAATTTTAATGTGAGAGAGGAGATTGCACAGCATTAATGGGCTCTAGGAACATTCAGGCAGAGAATAAATGAGATACAGGTTCACTGAGCAAGGCCCCTAACCCTAAACATGAGGTGGGATGGCTTTGGTTATACAACTCATCTCTGCATTGAAAATCCAACTCTTCATAGCAGATCTGTGTAAATTTTCCCCAGAAATTCAACAGGAAAAAAAAAGAGAGAGATCTCATGTCCCAGACATCTCAATTCTCCATCTCCCAGTGCAGGGCAGCTCCACCTTAGGAAAAGAATCAGATTTGGGAGGGTGGCCTGGATGTGAGACAGGAGGTTAATGGGAATCAGAGCTGGTGGTGCTGAAGACAGGAATGAAGAGGAGCAATGATCAAACATTGAATAACAGTGCAAACAGGAAAAAGCTCTGCTGTTACACAACATCCTCCCAACCACGCAAACCCTCAGTGCTCCTGCAGCAACTCAAACAACCTCAACAAAAAGCAGCTCTGTCCTCTCTTTTGCCATTCTCGAGATAAAAATGTCTTAGACTCCATTTCCCATTGAAGAGGGAAGCAACAGCCAGCAAGTCCCAATTTACTGACAAGTTTTATTTGTCAACTCCAGCAAGCCAACAGGACCTACTCTTAATTCACCTCTGACTCCCAGCAAGCAAGAGCAGAAAAGCTCTATATCAATAGCAGAAACATGTCAAGCCAAAGTACTCTCTACAAATCAGATCACCTTTCCAGAAAATATTATTCCCATTGCCCTCATGAGCAGGATTTCACAGACAGAAATCCCCATTTTGGTTCTCCTATACTATTTTAGGTGTTCCTTTGACATGTACATTTCTGAAATCAAATTGAATTTTCTTTTCATCAGAAATAATTTGCAAGACTATTTGGCAACATTCACACCCTGCAAGTGTTGTCTTGTTGTCAAGGGCTCCTGAGGATCTCCAGCACCTGTCATCCTCTGCCAGCATCAACCTTTCCCTATGGGCAGGCCTCCAGAAAAGATTATGGGCAGTGTAAAATCCACCCATCTTAAATCACCATTTCTCTGATGTACATCAGGGTTTCGGAGAGGACAATCCATTCGATTTTGTTGCTTCTTTCTTCATTTTCCCTTCAAAAACAGATTTACTCATATTGGTCTTGTAAGATCTGCTCTGGTTTTTTTTTTTCTATTAGCTGACTATTCAGTCCATTGGTAACATTTTAAAGCACTTTATCAACCCATATAATTTTATAATAATTTTGTTGTTTTCACTAAAAAAAAAAATGAACTAGTCAGACACCTAACGCTACTTAAGTGCAAATAGATTTTTTTGTGGTTGAATAATAACATCTGTTTTGATTTTCCAGCCACAAAAGTGCGTTTTATCTGGCCTTCCTTTATTTGAACTTTTCACATCTGCTCAGGCCTGCTTCCCATAAACTAAATACCAGATCCTTTCACAATGTAGGAAATTTACCTGCACCAGTTGTTGTCCCAGCTCCAAAGACTTCTTTATAAAAATGTCAAAAGTCCAATAAATACAATCTTAGTGCACTGTGTATTTGTTAAACATTACTATTTATTTTCCCCATCCCAAATAATTGATGCTCACAGATCTAATCCTGAAAATTTTATTTTAATTAATGAACTAATTTACATTTATGGAATAAAGTAAATTAGTGTCCCCTGCTGCACACAAAATTTAGAGGTAAACTTGTCACAATGGTCTATGTCATCAGCTACAAATCCAATCAGAAGTTATAGGGATGGTCATATGCATTGTGCTTTCAGCAAATAAAAGAAGTCATGACCCATTTTTTCATAAGCCATTTCCAGGGTTATCTACAAAGCTTTGGTAGTAAATTTTAGTCTGGTCTCTTCAGAGGTGAGAAAAGTCAGGAAAAATAAAAATGCTAATCAAAAACAATTTTACTTTTTTCTTTTGATTAGCTATTTAGTTTCTGATTGTAGTTCACATCCCAAAACTTAAATGTGTTTAGATAGGAAACTTCAACTGAAGCAAAACAGGCTGAGGAAAATGTAAGCAAAATAGAAGTAAAATAGGCTGTTGGAAAATACATCCTGGGTATCAGATGAATGTTAAGGATCATTCTTTGAACTCAGAGCTAAGGAGAATTCTTCTCAGCTGATGTGACCAGGAAGATATGCAAAAAAAGCACCCCCTCATCAGCATCTTCATAATATCTGCATCTATTCAGCTTTTCTTGCCACTGATAGAGAGATATGTCTTGAGAACTCCTACGTCCCTGTGCAGCTGTGTCTGCAGCAAAACTGAAATATTGGGCCACTTTCCATAGACAGAAAACTCAGTAAATGGCACTGCAGAGCAGAGGAGAGAGCACTGATGGCAAAGCTGAGAATCCAGGTTTTCCTTCTCTCAGGAGCATCTCTTCTCTTCAAAGCCTCCCACCTCTGTCATAGTGAAGAGACAGAGTTTCAGTCTTTTATGTTGTTTTGAATCTTCAGCAAATCTTGGGGTCTGTGATTTGGCAATCTCATCAAATACAGCTTTATCAACCCAAAACACCCACCAGCAGCAGTGTCTTAAATAGATACAGGGTAGAAAAGTACAAGGAGGACCACAGTGGTTTTGGGAAATGTTGGAGGGGAAAGGCAATATCCGTGCACTGCCCTTGATTTACACCTTGATTTTTTCCATCTGCACAAAGGATTGAAACTGCGTCATAATGGAACAGTTGTGAGAATCAGAAAGAATTTAACAAGTCAAAAATGGATTAAAAAGCACTTTATGGCTTGTTAAAGAAATCCCCCTGTTCCTCAGAAGCATTTTTAGCATCTTATTAGTGGTATTTGATCTGACTAACATATTGACTCGTCATTTGAATAGGAGATGAATCCTTTTTGATGGACCACAAAGGGAGTATAAATTCAAATGAGGCTCTTCTCCAAATTTTTATTTAAGCATAACCCCAAAGAGCCCATAACATCTGTAAAGGTTTTTTCCGTGCCCCACAAAAGACTATCCTAATGATCTTTTAAATCATCCCTTTTTTGTTTTCTTTAGAAGTAATCATTGCATATGTAGTTAAATCAAATAATAATGAGTTGGAAGTTCTCTTTTACCTGTTTTCTGGAATGCCATGCATTAATTTCACTTAAGAAAATAATCTAAGCCAATATAACTTTTTTAAAAAAACAATCTGTCATAGAACTCATACTTTAGCATGAGTTGAATTCATCATCAGTCTCATACAAAGTAGTTCAGAACTTGACAAATGAAAAGCACAAAACATATCAGAGAAATATGCAAACAGCCTCATGCCTTTCAATCAGTCTCTGAATGATCTGAAATGATTTTGATCTATCCAATCTATACTGTTTAGGACAGTTTTAGTGTCACCAAGACAGACACTGCTATGGAGTTTGTAGGTACACCCATAATTGGCTTCCCTTTGGCAAAAGCCAGAAAACTTGCTCCTAGTCATTTCTGGAGCAATTTTATACCATCTAAGAATTTGCACTTAGGAATAAGTTGGAGACCTCCAGCTCATTTTGAAAACAGTAATTTATAGCTACACAGACATTATGATTTTACAGTGTTTTGATAGTTACGCCTTCACTATCCACATGGAACATTTAAAAACGGATTAGAAGCCATTAATCTTGGAAATATGAGGGATTTGTAGCCTGAAGAGGAACTCAGAGCATTTGCAGTCTCTTTCTGCACCTAGGTGTATGGTGTTATTAAGGTATTTTATCCTCTTCTAGAACAAGTCAAGAATTATACTGAGGCAAATCTTTTGTGGTAAAAATACTGGATAATAAATCAGGGATCTCAATACCTTCTCACAGATATTCTTATTGACCTTGGACAAGTATTTAAGCTGGAAACCATTTTAGGCAGTTCCTGTCTCTCGTTACAATCTCCAACAGCACTCAGTCAATTGGATCCCCATATGCAATTTCATCCTTTAGGCACAACAATAATCACAGCCTCCCACTCCACTGAAAGTCTTTCATTTTAAAATTGAAATACCTTAGAGACAGGTCAAACCAATTCCTTGTATTTTCCCCACCTATGCCCTGAAATGTGGGGAGATCCACTCCATCCAGGTCTTTGCAGCAGGCTGTTAATTCCTCCAGAGCCTGACCTCAGATGCTGGGTTCAGCTGTTCCCAAACTCTGATAAACGTCAGGTCCAAATCCAAATCTGGATCCCAAACTTGTGGCATGGGCCCATCTGTACTTGAAAGCAACATTAAAAAAAAAAAAAGAGAGGAAAGCTAAGATCATGAATATTTCTATTTGAATACTGCATACAACAGATTTATGAACTTAAGCAGTTACTTTTTTTCTTTGTGAAATCAAAACTACCACAGGATTTCCCGTCCATATATACCATATGCTTTTCCCAACTTTGTTTAAAATTCTTAGCGTCCCAATATGCTGAAGCTTCTGAGCACTACTGAGGTGTTGCAGGATTTTTCTGCAAGCTTTATCAACTTTGCAAACTGCACTACAGTCAAGAATTAACTTTTGTATAGGAAAAATGAATTTTCTCTATTTATTTCTGCAATATGGTAATGAATGGTGAAAGCATCATATGCAATGGAACCCTTGGGGAACAGCCTGAAATAGGATTAATTCTCCTAAATGACAGGAGTGTTTATTTCAGTGTAACTGACTGTGTGCATTGGGTCAAGAGATGCAAAACCGAGTCCTGCCAGCACAAGCCTTGCAGGATCTTTTGAGTACAATCTTCATTTATAGCCCAGGCAAAAGCATGACAAGTGAGACACCAACAACACTAAAGGAAACTTATAAATGTTTGCAAATTCGTTTTATGGATTAATGACCCTACACATAAAAATTGACATTTCCAGGACAAATCACTTCTTTATCCTACTGGTATTTCAGGAGTTTTTGCTTATGCCAAAGCAGGGGCAAATTTTTCCTTCTTCAGATCAAACGAGATCTAAAATCTGGGAAGATTTAACAGTAAAATAAAAACAATGGGGATGTAAATGTTAACCATCTGCATTCGTCCCTGCTATTTCTTATGATGTGATATCTCCATCAATGGCATTATATTTTTACTTTTGTTATCTCTCATAACTTTTCATTCTATTATGGTTAATCATTGATAAACAAACACTTTGACTTATAAAGTGGCAATCATCTTGTCTAAATTTAACTGTGTAAAAGTCAAACACCTACTCCAAGCTACTCGTGAAGGCTCCTTCTATAGATAGTGGTGACAGATTGGCATTTTCAGAGAGAGACTTATCCTACCTGTCTTACACACTTGTTTTAAGATGGGATTAATCACTCTGTGGAAGTACTTTCTTCTTTTTCTTTCCTTGGAGTGACTTTAGTAAAAAAGCAGTGCACAAGTTTTGTTAACAAAAAAAAAAAAAAAAAAAAAAAAGGGAAAAAAAGCCCAAGAGATTATTTCAGGCCTTGAATTTGAATCCACAGAGCCTCAAAAAGCACAGTTTCTCTAGGATGCAGAAAGTTTCCTCCTAAAGGCAGATGCGAAAAAGGAGGGTGGAGAGAGACAGGAGCACAGCCTTTATAATTATATTTATCACCTGCCCCAACTCCCTGCCTTTCCGGCTGGTGAGAAGCAATGCTAAAGAGAATAAAGACAAAAGGGAATAGCAGATTTACTTTACTCTGCATTGTTTTACCCAAAGAAACCATGGGGATTGTCATAGTTTCCCTCTGGATGGAATTCCAGTGACAGGAAGGTTTTCCAGGCCTTGGCAAGAGAAAAGGGCTGGCCAGCATCTACTCTGCCTCAGCAGAAGCAAAGCAAAACCAGCATCTCCCTTTTTCACATGAGATCAGCTCCAGCTCAACACAGGGAGGGACCACACACCAACCATGGCTTCAGGACATGAGCTTTAGGAGGCAATTCAACGGAAACTTCTAATACCCTACACATCATTCAAATGAAAAGATGCTGATGCTGAAGAGGGGAGCAACATTCTTCCTGGCGTCTCTCCATTTGAAATTCTGCTACAGTGACAGTATCTGGATTAGACTCCAGGACAGTATTTCTGAAACAGCAGGAACCCTGCTTACTGCATCAGTTTTAAATTATAAGCCTTCCAAAGATGTCAACACCACTTTCCTGGAGACTTTCCTGAAATTAAAACACTGAGCTTTTCCCCTGAGCCTTCACAGAGTCCTATGGATCCATCGCCCGGTGTCACCGTTCGTACCGTGATTTGCCTATGCTGGGTCACTGCTACTACTTCATTTCTGCTCTATAGTCAGCCTGGCTCTTTGATGTTACTCAGTCACTATTTCCTTTCCCTTTACTTTTATCTCTGTCCTGGCATTCTTCCTTTAAGCATCCTCTCTACCAGATGGTCTCCATCTCTCCTTCAGAAGTGCCCAAAATATTCCTACTGCCTCCTCTTGATCTTCCCCCAGCAGCAAACCTCTTCATCCTACAGAGCTCAAATACCAATGGATTTCTCCTCCTTGCTGCTTCTTTCTTGCACTTTGAAAAGGAATTCACTGGAAGCAGCTAACCTCCAATCCTCATTATGCACGATGCACTCATTTATAAGAGTTTACCCAGGAGAAAAATTCAGACGGGATATAGGCTGCTACAATTGCGTTTTTTCAAGTGGAAGCACATCTGATGTCTGCGTGCCGAACCGGAGCTCCAGTTTTTAAAACAGGAGCTCCAACTTTTGCATTTGGAAATCCATATGGATCCTTTAATCTGAAGGTCAAAACAGCTTTTATGAAAGATACTGAAAACAATGATACTTTATATTCGCCAGCATAATTATATAAAGATGATTCAATATTGTAGTATCATCAGAGGATTCAGAAAAGTCTCTGTGTTATGTTTTTTTTAAGATAGGGTTTAGAAAGTGTAAGATGAGGCTTCAGAAGTTTACAGAGAGGAAAAAAAATTCTTGTCACAATTTATATCTTCCTAATAAGTCACTGAAACTCTGAGGATAACAATTGCTTTTACTTGCAGTTGGCAGTGCACTATAATCAAGAATAAAGCTCCAGATATTTTTGTGGAAGTACAAGCACTTACTAAAATGCAGCAGCATAATAATGTATTATATATTATACAAATACAGCGAGGTGGGATTTGTGTTTGTCTCTTTGCAAGAGAAGAAAGAACTCTGAAATGACCTTCTGTTCATAAGTTTCTTTGAAAAAAGCTTGGCCTAAAACCACTTCACTGCTATTGATATAGTCTGTTTCTGTACATAAATCTTAAATGTAAGCACGGCTTCAAAAAATAACTAAGCAATCGCAAAGCTTTACTTTTCAGATTCAATTGCCTTCAAATCCTTTACTGAAGTCCCCTTGGCACTGTCACTTCAAACTCAGGATAATGCTGCATAGTGTGTCTCAGTTTCAGTAAAACAAAAGCCTTATTGAATAAATATGTGTGAAAATGTTGCAAACAGAGCCATCTCAGCAGCCACCACCTGACCAGGCTGTGGTCACCCTCCCTGGTGACCTGCGTGGGCTCAGCCCTCGACTTCTTGGCTTATCCCAGCACTGCTAAATTCCACGGTCTTTGTCCTTAAAACTGTAGCAAAACGCACATTTTCCTCACAGAAACCTAAGAGCAGGCTTTAGACATCAAGGAACAGCAAGGTGACCTAGGATTTCCATGTGCAGGAAGCTGCTGATCAAATGGTATATCCTTTTTTTTAATCTGCTTCTTGGATCGTGAATACAGAGGAAACCTTGTGGTTCTGCTAATCCCTTAACTCTGGGTTTGTAAGGAGAGCTTGCAACATTACCCCAGTCTTGGAAACGTAAAGGCAGAGTAAAATATCCAGTATTTACTATTTCATGTCTCGTTCTGCTCTAAAAAAGGATGACTCAGGAAGGTTTTTCCTTTTTCTGCACATCATCTTCTGCATATCCTATGTTTTTGCCTGTAGTTAAAATATTAGCTCGGGCCCACAGAACCCCTTATTGCAGCAAGACAGCCCCACATGCCAATGTCCCTGTGATCAGGTTTCAGGGCTGTGAGCTCAGGTATCCAAACCCCTGAAACCAGAGTCACCCAGCAATTAACTCTTGACTTTTGGGCACTCCTTGTTGGCAGGAGGCACACAAGTAGTGCTGGTTCACAGCTGACTGTACCAAACAGCCACAAATCAGGACAAGGTCCATTGAATTAGATTTGATTGTCCTTTCAGAAAGGCTGTCCTATTAATTTGCTGCAATTTGTATTTCACTTTGTTATCAAAGAGCCTCAATAGAGCAAATAATCTCACAAGAAAATGCAGCAGGTGAGGTAACAGGGATTTTTTTTTTTTCTTGTGGAAGGGTTGTTTCAACATGTTTGCTCTAAAAAGCAAGAATTATTGTCAATTCTATTTCTGACTCATTAAGGCTAGTTAAAAAATAATTGCAAAGCAATTATTGAAAAGCAACTTCCAAAGCTGCAGAATAAGAAACAACAAACAGGCCCTTTATAACAAGTACAAAGAACTGTTGTAAAGTTAAACCTGTTGAGTTTTAAGCACCAAAAATTAGGAGAGACACCAAGTATTCAGAAAATATCCAGGTTCTCTCTGAAGACCAGAAATACCCAGCAGGAATGACAGCACAAACTGGTAGCTAGGTTGAGGTATTGCAATTTTATCTCACCTGAACATGAGGTGGTCCCATCTCTGCCCACACCCCTGGCAATTCTGTGTCTGCAAAGCCAATGCTGGGTTTCCCCTCAATCCTTCCATTTCTAAACCTCTCATTTCCACAAGCCCAGCCAGCAGTGAGCAGAGCCCAAATCAGGTGTGCAGAGCCCAGGGAAGTGGCCTTGACACGGGCCAGGGTGAGGAGGGCAGCCTTCACTTAATAGTGGGACAGCTACAAAAACCTGATGCTTCACACTTCACACCGTGATGGGAAGCAGATGTCCGAGTGCTCACTGCTAGAAAGGGCAGATTAAAAAAAAAAAAAAAAGAAGGAAAAAAAGAAAAGAGCAGCGAATAAATGCTACAAATTGAGGTAGGGTCAGCTCTGCAATGTAGGAGATCAGGCTAGACATAGGCAGAAATAATTTTCTTGCAGATTAGAAGCAGATAAATGAGAGAGAGAGAAAGAAGGAAAACATGCAGTACAGAAAGGAAGATAAGAAAGAAGCTGTTCATCTTATGTATGGGAACCAACTGCTGCATATGTATTTCCTATGCAGTTTTAGTAACTATCCCCAAGATGTTAATCTGAAACACTTTGCAGGAAGTGGACCATCTATTTAATTTAAAATGTTGCTTGGAACACTGCAGGATTTTCATATAATTCAGTTAAAGCACTGGACACTCAAATCTGCTCAGCAAAAAGGCTCCAGCCAGGAGTTTGAATTTCACACATAGATGTCTTACTTAGGAAAAAAATGCATTTAAGCATTCAATTGAGTTGTTTATACTTGCATTTAAGCATTTTTTTCTAAGATAACTGTTTACTGACAACATCAAATATAAGTTACACATGCATGATTGAGGGCATAAAGTCATCCACCACAATTAGTGAGGGTGGGCACATACTAAGCCCAAAAATAAGGGGTATTTCCAATGGAATTAATAGAAAAATAAACAACCTGTAAACCAAGGTGAATTCTTGCTCATAAATTAACACAGAATAGCCCACTGGGAAATGTGATGTGCAGTTTTCACACATGGCAGAAGTTTGCTGGTTGTTGTGTCCATTAAAGGTGAAGGCTGTGTTACCAACAAGCACGTTTTCATCTGGCCTTAGACTTAGAAATAACAGTAAAAATCAAACACAAACAGTTATTTTCCTCCTTTTGGGATTTGGCACATGTGCTACAACAGACATAGATGGAAACTCCTAAAATAAATTAAGGAATGTACTTGTCAGTTTATTAATCAAAGTTTACCTGCTTCACATTACACGGAGACAAATTAAACAAGCTACCACGGTACTCGGAAAACATCTGCTAACAAAGTCAGAAGTAATGATAAACAAACTTGAGTTCCCTTTGTGGTTGATTTCCATCCAGCTGCATTTAATTATAAAAGAGCTATCAAAGAAAGCTCCCCATTAGCAGCTAATTCAGAATGACTTCAGAAGAAAATCCCAGAGCCTCCAGGTGATATCTCTCCAACAACTTTCTCATCTCTGCAAGTGATTGAGAAGAGCTGAATTAGACCAGTTTAGTGATCAGTCCTCCTGCTAACTGCCAGAGTAGAATGAGGATGATATATCTTTTCAGTGACTGCCTGTTTTCAAAGTAGGACCTATAAGATGTAGCAGACTCTTCCTTGCAAGTAATCTCTGCCAAAAGTGTCGGTGCCAGCCAGAAATACAGAGATAACCCTGAAAATTGCTGTATGCATTTTCTGAAGCAGAGCAGCTGCTGATATCAGGCAGAAAGGGAGAAAATTTGTCGCTACAAGTTTTTTAATAAAGTTTCTTTGACTTGGGTATCTTCCACAAAGAAATCAAAGATATGGGCATTTATAAGTATCTAATTCTGGTTTAGAGCAATCAGGAATTTTTGTGTTGATGTAATATATAGTCCCAGACTCGTGCTCTGAACCAGATGGCAACAGCTTCATTATGGTTTTTAGTCTTTTTTAAATTAATTATAAAATAATAAAGTTATTAAAATATAGCAGCCACTCTTAAAAAACTTTTAAAATAATGAAGAAAGCAAATACATCAGGCTTCCCCTGTAACTTCTTAAAATTGAGAAATTTTGGTAATTTTATAGATAGACAACCAAAGCCAGAAAAAGTGAGAGGTTTTCAATGCACCCAGATTTATCAGGAATTTTTATAAAATTCCATGAAGACCAGCACTAATCACACACCCCAAAAGAGCTCTGTGTACCCAGCTCAGTAATGCACAAGCAACTTGTAGCATATTCCAACCAGGGGCTTTGGACAACAAGGCTTGATAAACCATAGAAAGATTTTTGCTTTTCTTCCTCCCCTGCCTTATTCTTTCTGTATAAGACAGTAATGGGTAATTCTTGCCTGAAAGCTCACTGCTGCCTGGCCAGCGAGCAAATCTGAAATCAAAAACCCCGTGTGCCAGATCTGCACAGCTGTATTTGTGCTCCCGCGGCTCCCGGAGGAGCGCACACCACATGTCGGCTCCTTGACTTGGGGTGGGTTGGTGAGGTGTAAGTTAAAAGGGCAGCTGTACACTCCGGGAAATTTTCCAGATTCATTTTCTACCAATTGCTTTAACAACGCCGCAAGCCACGCCGGGCTGGGATGCTGGGCAGCACAGGTAGGAAATAGGAAAATTGTTGCTGCAGCTTATTCTTGATCCGGTCCCCCAGCTCTCTTGAAAAACTTCTAGGATCCTTATAGAGGAGTTTTTTTCCCCTGCAAGAATAAAGGGGTTGGCTCTGATTGCTACTATTCTAAGAGGTTAAGGGAAGAAAAGAAATTGTTATATATCCACATGGTAATCAACCAAGGTTTCGTGCAACTGTTGCTCTTGATGTGGTTCTTCCAGACTCTTCCAGAAAAGAGTTTATTGATGTACCTGGCCTAGAAGTTGGGGAGCCAAAGGAAGAAAATGATAACACAGTTTAGCAAACCCTTTGTTTACGTAAACATCCATCCACAATCTGTGTCTGGTGGGGTGAACATACGGCTTTAATTTTACCCTTGGCACACGGATCAAACAATGTTGCCAATATCTATTGTTCTCCTCATAACAATATGCCTGGTGGTTTCAACATATCCTCTCCATTAGCTGGCTTCAGATCAAGCATTGCTGTGTATGTGCTTGTGTCTCCATAAAACTGGAATATGGATCTCTTTTTCTTGCCTTCTTTGTACCAAATGTGTCAGGAGGAACACAGTTGAGAATGGTGGTCAGCCGTCCCCGTGAGTCATGAGAACAGCTCGCCTCGGAATGGAGAAGGCACCGGGTGGGAAGGAAGGGTTGGATTGGATTTGAAAAGCCATGGCCATGTAGCTCAGGCTTTTCAAAATACCAGAGGAAGTGGTGAGTCAGATCCTTATCCCTTTTTATTCGGGCTTTAGCAAACCTTTCTGGATTTGGTCCATCTCTGATCTCCATGAGCCCTGCTCTGGAGCATGGACGCACCACAGGTGGCTAGGAAAAGGGTGATTGGAGCTGATTTTCCTTGGATTTTCCCTCTCCTTTCTATTTTTCAGTTTCCCTTCCTTTCTATTTGCTGCCATAATAAAGCTCTTTTTTCTATTAGAAATTTCCAGGTTTTATAGAGGCAGTGTAACAGAGGAGATTGGGATCTGAGGATTCTTCCACGAGAAGAAACTTCCAATGGACTCCTCGAGCCAAGGTAGCTTGTCAACTCTACGCTAATCTTCTCAGCTCC
Organism: Ammospiza caudacuta; assembly: GCF_027887145.1. Taxonomy (NCBI): domain Eukaryota; kingdom Metazoa; phylum Chordata; class Aves; order Passeriformes; family Passerellidae; genus Ammospiza; species Ammospiza caudacuta. The sequence continues at coordinate 40,978,900 of NC_080600.1, read as the reverse complement.
TGCCGCAGCCTCTGGAGCAGCAGCACTGCTTTCTTATGCTTCCAGCAGCAATCAAACTTGACATTTCTCCTCTATATTGTGCTGTGTTTCAGTCCATACTTCCAAATGATCCAAAATTCACTCCAGTCAGTGGAAAGAATCTCATTGCCTGGAATATAGTTTGGGTCTGGGACCTTCTTCCCACCTGATCACTAACGCCTGATTTATATTTGATAAATCAGTGAGAAAATAGAGCTTTCTGATTTCTCTGGTGCCGTTTTCACAGTAATGGAGGAAATCTCACTGAAGAAACATTATCGCTGGTAAAGACAGCAATTATATCTGTGCCATTCAGAGAACTTTGGTGGTTTCTTTCATTCATGAGATCTTGTTTTCTAAGGCTGAAAGATGATGTTGGAGAGGAAGTGGCTGAGAAGGGTTGATGGTGCCTCAACCATTTCTCCTGCCTGGAGCAGAAGCTGCTGCTGGGGGTGGCAGTGTCCCAACAGCCTTGGTTGCTCTGGGGCTCTGCATGTGGCATAAAAAGATGAGTGAAATCTTGTGGGAGCTCTGCAAGGAGGCAGCTCTGGGAGATAGCACAGTGGTGATCAGCACCACCAAAAATAGGGCTCTGCAGGCCTTTTTTTTTCCCATGCTCTCATGACACTCCTCCTCACTGAAAGTAGTAATTCTGAAAAGCTTCAGGGTTTATTCAGTATTTCTGTTCTTCCTGCTGCACCGTTTCTCCCTTGCCGTTTTCTCCCCAATTCTGATGTTTTACCTTCTGAATATGCTGAATCCAAGCCCAGTGTTTGAATGATTTCACTGACCCTGCCGTTCTGCATGCCAGCACAGATACATATCTTTTAGGTTTACTTTTATCTATGCTAATTTCACTTCCCCCTCACGTTTTGGAAGCAGAGAGCCACTGCAAGGCTTCCTGTGCATCCCAGGCTACGATTTAAGGAGTTTTAAGAAGAATTAAGCTTGATGCTGCTCGTGCTCTCATGTATATTCAAGCACAGCTTTTGGTCTCCTCACCACACATGTGCTCCAGCCTGTTCTCGACTGTCACAGTGATAACATTGCTATATAAACTCATTCATTAAGACTATCAGACTGTAATTATCTCTGCTGTGCAGAACGAATGCAGGTTTCCCCCTGTAATGGTGTGTGTGGCAAGAGAAGGAGAAGAGGGGGTAGAGGAGCACTCCTTTTTTTTTCTTTTTTTGGAATGACTCTTTTGCTCTGAAAGCCATGGAAGTTCTGGCACTACTGGAAAGCCTAAAAGTAACATCCAGGTCCTAACCCTTAGTGGCTGATCCCATCAAGATGCAGAATCCTTCCCTGGATTAATCACGTGGTCTCTATAATTTTGATACATATTTTTGGGTCAAACCAAAACTAGGGAGTTATTTCCCCTAAAAACACCTGTGGGATTTGGGAACACTGGGAGTCAGCAGGAGAACAGACTCCTGTATAATTCAGCCCTTATGTGGATAAAAAAGCAGTGCGTTAACTTTGAAATTGTCTAATACCACAGATTTATTTACTATAGAATTAATCACCTTCCTTGAAATAATTAATTACCTTACTTGAAGTGGCACTCATTGACACATGATATTTTGCCTAATTCTCCACTGTGCATAAAAATGCAATATATTGTAATATAAATTGTGGCTGCTATTGCTTTAAACACCAATTTAATCAAGGGATTTGACAAATGTAACCATAGACTGATTACCTTTTTTGTCAGTATTTTATGTTAGGACTTTGTCAATTTTACTATCAGTTTGATTTCATTCTGAAATGGCAAATTATTGTCATAAAAATACTCTTGTCCTAATCCTTGCAGTTTAAAAAATGTTTAATCCATCCCATCCATTGCCACCTTAGGCACAGAACATAATTTGAGTTTAGATGCAGTGAAAATTGCACAGCTCAATGCAAGCACATGGGTCAAGCATCAGGGTTACTAGAGGGCTACTACAGGGTTATGTTGGATTTGGTTCTCCTGTCTGTGGACAGCGGTTGCTGGAGCTCTGCTTGGGATAGATTTGAGGAATGGAAAGATATTTCTGACCAGACATCCCTGGTGAACTCCAAAAAGGCCTGCTAGTCAGGGAATTAAATCAGTATTAAGCCAAAGTGAAGCAAATGCTGGCATATAATTAACAGAGCATTGTCAAAGAGAGCTCATGGTTTAATTTTAGTGGGGAAAATATGGTATCTCAGATACCATGATATGGGTGTTTGTTCACAGCCACTGTACCTGTCAACTATTATTATCCTGATGCTGCCGTGTTCCCTGAACTGTTTTGATTTCTTAACAAGAAGAGAATTTTCTCTGATGTGCCATCTGTAAGGCACAGTTTACCAAAGGAAAACTTTATCTCAAAATTTTAATAATTTTCTGTCAATTCCAATAAAATCAGATATATTTTTATAATACTTACAAAATAATAGCAAATGTGACTCACCACATGTGCCACTATTTCATTTGATATCCTTCTTCTCCCACTGACTTTTCTTTCCAGCACAAAATGCAATTTAAATGTCAGCTTGAACTAAAAAAAGCTACATTCCTGGGGAGATTACTGGTATCTCATAGAATCTGAAATAATTCTACTTCTTTTCACTACTTTACCTGTTTTCTTCTATTTTAGTCTCTCATTGTGAAGGTTCGAAAATTAACAAAGGGTGGAAGGGATGAAATAATGCACTTTTTGTTTGCATATCAGTGACAGGACAAGGCATAGAATTATAGATTGGTTTGGGTTGGAAGGGACCTTAAATCTCATCCAATTCCCTGCCATGGGCAGGGACACCTTCCACTGTCCCAGGTTGCTCCAAGCTCCATCCAACCTGGCCTTGGACACTTCCAGGGATGGGAAGAAGCCACAACTTCTCTGGAAAATTTTTGCCAAGTCCTCACCACCTAATTTCTTCATAATATCTAATCTAAATAGACAAAAAATACTCCAAATCAAATGTGGACAGAGAATGTCCACACACGAGGTGCAGGTCTGCTTTGCTCTGTCCAGAGATGTTGGGCTTAGGAAATTCATTCAGCATTGTGAGAGCGTTCACATTTTTATATTTTGGATTTACCTGGAGACTTTCAGGTTCTCCTAGGGAAATATCATTCCTACACAAAGGTGTTTGCACTCTCCACAAGGTTGTTTTTCACTGGGGCAGCACCAGAGGCATTGGATACAGGACCCACCAGCCTGGATTTTCCCTTCTGGGACATGGCAAAGGAGACTTCTCCAGATCAAGCTCACTGTCACATAGTCAGGAAAAACAGTGCTGGCAACCAACTGCCCTCCCTTTACGCCAGAGTTCAAATCCCTTCCCTCACTGCTGAATTTATATGCATTTTTCACTTCCATAAAAACATCTTAACCCACAAAGCCAGAGAGTAGTCATGGTCTTTCTTTCCTAATGATCTCTCTTCCTCTGCTGAATGTCATCCTCAGCTCCCTGTAACGTTGCACAACAGGCATGGGAAAGCTGGGAAAAGGTTTTGCTGACATCAGTTAGACGTCAAAAAGTTTAGTGCTGAGATTTAGCCCTAATCTCTGTGCTTTAGTTCCTTAATTCTAACACTCCTGGTGCCCCCCAGTTTGTGAGAACACAAAATAAAGACTGAAAAAGCCAGCTCCTCCATTTTTTTCATCATTAGAATAACTTGGACTGTTCCACTTCAGGAGAAATGAGGATTTTGATATCAAGCAAACTGAGGAATCACTACTGTCTGACTTAGGAAGGATGGAGGTGGTTCAGCCTAAATGAAAATTAGAGGTTCAATATGTCAAGACACCAAAAGCAAAGACATCAAACATGTGAAATATAGGATGCAGGCTCAGGTTCAAAACTCACCTGGAATTGCCATGGGAAACAGTTGCTGGAAAAGCCATCTGGAAAAATTCCTCCAACAGAAGAGTTCCTGGTCAGCCTGCCTGGGCCCTTCATGCAGTCTGAATGCAGAGTTTTCTTACACAAAAGGTTCAGCTGTGCCACAGATTTTCAGGATCTTGATGGTATCTGCAGGAATGGACAAGACCTGCATCAAGAAATGTTCACCAGATTTATACAATTATTTTCTAATGAAATTATTGAAAATTGGGACTAGAGTCAAGTTTTGTATACTCACACTGACTTCAAAGACACTTTGGATACCTGAAAACCCACTCTTCCTTTCTTTTTCCAGAATTCTGTGCATCATCTACCGCTGTCACCTGACTTTTGAAGCAAACAGGTGATGCCATTTTTAACTCTCAGCTTTGATTCTCCCCTGCAGTAAAAACCCATCCTTTGCAGAGAATGGGGGATTGCCTTTCAGGAATAAAAAAAAAAAAAAAAAAAAAAAAAAAGCTTTAGGAAGCATTTTGTTACTCATTTTCTGTATCAATTTAATGAAGATAGATATATCTAAGGTATAGATATATAGATATATCTTCCCAAGAGGAAAGGTCTCCTGCAGCCCCTGTATATTCCAGAGATTTGTAGAATTGCTCTGCCCCATGGATGGATAAAGAGCACCTCGTACTGCCTGTATTTACCTCTCAGAGGTGTTGGAGGCTGTAATTAATTACTGTTTGTAGAACCCATTGAGATTGTTAGAGAAAGGCACTAGAGAGCGAGTGGTGTTATAAATTATTACACTTGAAAACGTTCAAACTCTTCAGCCTTCCACTGCTCGCCTTCGCACAAACGAAGCATTTCCCTTTCTCCTCCTGGAATAAAATTTGCCCTCTTGACATGCACAAACCATTAGAGAGGCTGTGCTTACAAGCACCTAACAGTATTTTCTCAAGTTTATTTTGACATTGACTTTTAATCAACGTGACGATGATTGAAAAAGCCAGTCCAACGTTTCACTAAAAGGAATATTAAAAGTGCATTGATTGTGTCTGCAAAGATATGCAATTAAAAAGTATAAGGGCTGTTATTTAACACTTGACTTTACTTATTTTGAACTCTTGTGGCCCTGTTGTGTACATGGTTAAATGTGCAATGCTGTGTGTTTCAAGCAACTTGGCTGTAAGCAATTTTATATTTTAATGAAAATAATTACAGTTTGAGTAATATGAAGTGTATCTGAAGTATAACCCCTGATGCTACTTCCCCAGAATTAGCTGTGATATAAATTATCATGATTTATTACAGCGACTCTGTGCTTTATGTGTTTATAGGGGATCCTGGCTAGCAATGATGATTCTTAACTAACAAAGAATTGCATTTCAAAAGCAAGTTTTTCTTGGATCTCATCTGTAATTCTTCCCCAAAAGTGATATGATTTAACTGTGCTGCAGTATGTGCTATTGCAAAGATGGCATTATTGTGCTGTCATTTTGACAGCTTACTTTAATTTACACCATTTAATGGGTGAATACATTTTTTAAAAATCTGGTGTTATTCTTTCTTAATATACCATATGCCATCGATCCCACATGCACTTCTTTGCATAAGCACACCAAGTTACAGAGTGGTATAAAGCAACCTATGTGTCATGTACAACCTCTCCTTTGAGTGACACATCAGAAGCTCAGGTCCTCTCTGTTCTTCAAGGATTCTGTGGATCCTGTGACATTTCTGAGCCTCGAGCTGAAATATGTTACACGATACGTGATGTCCCCACTGGCATCTGTCCACCTCAGAGATGGGCACTTTTCAGATACACTGTACAAAAATAAATTTCTGAATGTCATTTGCCTTTGCTAAAAGCAGCAATATAGAAAGTGTAAAGACTGTTGTAATTACATTACTGCAAAGGCCGGTGTCTGCAGCAGCTGGTTTCAATTCCAACCACTATTTTAAAATATTTGGTCAAACAAAATCTCTTCCAGCTCCTGACACATTTTGCCAGCTAATGGTAACTACTCATCAGCACGGGCAAAGGTTGGACAATCATCCCCTTTGTCTTCTTTTGGGGAGGGCAGCCCAACCATTCCTGCCTGGGGAATTTCAGGGTCACCTCCAAAGGAAGCAGAGAACACAGGGGTTTGATCCAGGCCTGTCCACACCTTTCCCATGAATGTACCCCTCACCTCAGCTTCAGCAGGGCATTTCTATCCAGGCTCCTTTACTTAGCCTGTTCCTGAAGGATTCAGATACCACCAAGGCCAGGTTGGACAGGGCTTGGAGCAGCCTGGTCTGGTGGAAGGTGTCCCTGCCCACGCAGGGGTTGGAACAAGATGAGTTTTAAGCTCCCTTCCAACCCAAGCCACTCTATGATTATATTATTCTACCCATGTTACTGCTCAGAGGATGCCACTGAGAGCAATCCTTCCTGCTCAGGATGATCTGTCACCCTGGGTTCACATTCTGTGTGAAAGCATCTCCACAGCTCCCAGGTCACAACTGGCTTTTCTCTGCCTTGCTTGGTTCACAAAAAAAAACCCTCTGCTGGTTCACTCAGCAAAGCCTGCAATCCTGGCCCAGCAATAATCTCTGAAGGCTTCAGAAAATCTGCTGTGGGACGTTATCTCAGTAGAGGAAAATTTCATTTGGGAAGCAGCCCAATTTAAGAAAACAATTTCATGACAGCGTGGAAAGCAAGCTGCTGAGCTCCAAGAACTTAACTTTATTTGGTAGACTTTTGTCTGCCTTCCAAGGGCACCTAAGAGTTAAATAATTTAAGACTGTAAGAAAAACAACAAAAAAAAGAAGATATCCTAGTCATTCCATTTTCCTGTTGCAAATATTATTTTTGGACAGAAATGCTGCAAATAAAAGAGCAACACGAGCTAAAGATTTTTAGCAAGAGGTATCCAAGGTTGAAAAGGATTTTGTTGACATGAACTGAAGAAATACAACATACCTTTATACTTACTTAGCTCTTTGATGTTATACATGATACCCAGTATGGCATTACAACCAAGTGTACATGTCACAAAAGTACAGAGATTCCATGTGGAGTGAACCTGCAGTGAATTAATGCCTCTGTCAAGGTGTATCCTGAAATGTATTACACCATCCTTGCCTCAAATTCCAGTTTGCATATTCCCTGCAACTCACATGACCAGGGACAATAAATCATCCCAGCAAAAACAGGAAACAGATTATTTTGAATTCCATCCCACTGATTAACAGTAGATTTGGAATGAGAAATCATGTGAAATATTTAGAAAATTGTGTGCTTTTTAATAAATGATAGTCATTGTGGAAAAGTGTATAGTTCCCTTTCTTTTTCCATGTTAATTTAAGACAGTAGGGTTTGGATCTGGAGCACAGGTCTGATGAAGAGTGGCTGAGGGAGCTGGGGCTATTTAGACTGCAGAAAAGGATGCTCAGAGGACATTTATAACTCTCTACAATCCTATGAAAGAAGATTTTGGTGAGGTGGGCTCAGTTTCCTCTCCAAGGTAGCAAGGGACAGGACAAAACAGCCTCAAATTGCACCAGGTGAGGTTTAGGTAAGGGATTAGGAAAATGGTTTTTATGGGAAGGGTTGAAAAATATTGGAACAGGCTTCCCAGGGAAGGCATGGAATCATCATCCTTGGAGTTTTCAAAAATAATATGGATATTGCATTAGGGGAAATGGTTTAGGGGATAACATGGCGGTGATGCTGGGTTGATGACTGGATTTAAGGGTCTTAAAGGTCTTTTCCAGTCTAAATGATTTCACAATTACACCTCTGTCTCACCTAAAAAAAAAAAAACTGCTGGGAATTTTATATGCCCAGGAATGAGGCATTTGTACATAACAGAGCAACAGATGCTGACAACTGACACACACTTCCTGCACCTACTGAAAAGGACCAACATCTTAAATTATCTCCAGGTGCTATGGAAAAGCTGCAGACCTCTGAACAGCAAGTCAGAAAACTGACAGAAATGTGATTTCTTGGGGCTTTTAGCCATTAAAACCACTGGCCACTTCAGACAGAAATAGCAAAGTGAAACAGTAAAGAAAATGCTGCCATTGCTATGGTTAGGAAGGGGCTTTAAGTTATAACAGGATTTCTAATCATTATTTTTTGCAGAAGACATCTCTGAGATAGGATTTGCACTGGATTTTCTGTAGAAATAGAGAAGTTGCATATTTTAAATCTCTAGCAGAAATCCTACAGAGCAGAAGGGGCAATGGACACCAACTCACGCTCCCTCCAGTGCAAAAGGAGCAGATGAGAAATTTTACAAGTTGGACACACAGCCCCTTGACCTGTGTGATACTGGATAACCCTCTGCAGTGTCAAGCCATGGATCATCTTACCTGCTGCTGCAAAACAGACTTCCTTATGTGCTTGGAAAGGACATTCCCCTTGTCTGAGACAGAATTCCTGTCCTGTTTCACCTCTGGAACAAAATCAGCACAAAGCAGAACCTATAAACAAACCCCACAAACAGAAAGACAGCTAAACAAATAATTAAAAAAAAAAAAACAAAAGCAGAACAAAGAGAAATTTTACAGAAAATTGAACTCAACCACCAAAATATTTCCCAAACCAGCCTTGAAAAAATATATTTCTTGTTATGAAAAAATATATTTCTTGTTACGTCCACCCCTCTTTCAGGGTGGAAATACGTTAGTCACAGATGCTAAACATTTAGACTTTCTATACTAACAAATTCCAACCCCCTAGAAAACACTACATTTAACCTAAAGCCATTAAAAAACCTTTCCAAAATTAATTTATAACTCTAAAATTAAAAATATATAATTGAATTCCAAATATATAATAAAATGTAGTAAAAACTTAAAGCTTAAAATTTTAGAATAGAAATGTAATATATATGTAATATATATGTATAAAACAAAATAAATTTTTTAAAACAGAAACAGAGCTCTGGAAAACGCAGCAGAACTGAGAGGCCCTGATGGAAAGGAGAGTTTCGGGGCACTGAGAAAAGCATTGCAGCAGATTGGTGCTGTATCATATTTGTTTCTGATGGATTTGGCTGGTCAGCCCTCTTCCCCCTTCCACGCAACACATGCACACTGATCTAGAGCTCACACATATGGTCACCAGCATAGAGGCAGCAAATGCCAGATCAGATAGAGAAAGGGTGAATTTAAGAGATTATAAATGTCTTTTCATAATAATATATATCCAATACTGTCACTAAAGCAAGAGTGTCCAAAGACAATATGAACACTTTTCCCCTCTTTTATACGATCATAAGAAAATAATTTCAGTTCCACTTAGGAATGGCGTTGCTGCATTGTTAAAAGGTGATTAAAAAAGGCAAAAAATTTTCACTCTGAATCTCTAAGGAGAACCATTGCCCTAGTGAGTGTCAGTCAGAAAGGTTCTTTCCTGCCATGAGGTCATGAAGAGGTGAAACCTTTTCGTGGGAAGAAGGACAGGGATGCTGTTGGTACAACACATCCTGGCTGTCACACGGAGGGGGAGATGGAGCCCTTGTGAAATCACTTCTGTGTCACCTCTACAGCTGTTTCCAGCCCCCTCTTTGTGGTTTCCAACACAAGTCCAGCTTTATGTATCTGCAAAAACCCTCTCACAGAAGCGTTCTCTTCAAAGAGATGCTGAGATTTGCTTTATCAGATAATGCTGCAAGCCTGTATAACGCGACACATAAAGAAAGAAGGAATTTCCCTAAAAAACATTCTAAACTCCTCTTTGTGCCACCCACACGTGCAGCCAAGGCTGAAGGACAGAGCTGCGTGTGGCTGGAGCCTGGGAGGAATCAGCCCAGCCCAGGCTGCCCAAGGCAGAGCAGGATTCCCCCAGGGCCTCCCTTCCCTCCCCAGCACAGAGCTCAGAGCTCCTTGGGTGTTCAGCACAATGAAAACCTGGCCACAAGATTTAAAATCAAAGGCACTGAGCTACACACCCTGCTGAAAATCTGGCGCTTTGCTGGAGTGTCGAAATGCTTCTGGTCAAAATATGGCCATGATCACTGAAATATCCAATTGTTTTTCATAATCAGTAGTATTTACTCACATAAATAATTTTATTGACTCCAATCACAGGAAATGCTTTTTATGTGACAGTGGGAAGGACTTCTAAGACCTAGGAGACAGCCATGGCATAAATATTGCAAAGACAGAGCTACCTAAGACTGTATAACTACAGCTTCAATGGATGCAGACCAGAGTCAGTGCTAGTTCTGCAAATTCTTCTGCATCACCTCATCAGTGTGTGGGAGCAAGAGGTAGACTTGTATCCCTTGGAAAATATGCAGAAGCAAAGAGACGGCAGAGAGAAAGAGGGAGATTTTATTTTAGATGATCTTTAAGGACCTTTCCAACCCAAAACGTTCTCTGTATTTATGAATATATTTATGGAACGTATTTATGAAGCACAAAACAGTGACACAGTGCCTGAGAAAGGATAAAAAAATTATTGCTCCATGAGTTTTGTTTTTGTTCAGCTTCAAAGAAAGAGTCAACCAGTTGAGACATGCAACATTTGAGTTTTTAAAAGGATGCTCTGGGATGATGGACCCTCATTAAGGGATTAGCTCTATAATTAATCAGCTAATGCAGATATACTCCAAGTCAAACCTCTGCTCTAGCATATTTGTAAAGCTTATTCAAGCAGGGTCCTGGGTCAGACCAGACATAGCAGTCTTACAGCATTTTCTTTAAGCATTGCCCAGCCTTGGAAATACAGCTGAGAGTCTTGGATTCTTCTCATAAAGTGAAAAGGGCCATGTGTCTTGTAAAGACAAGCCCCAAGGGAACTGAGGTAAAGTATTTTTGTAGCCTTAACACAAATTTTCCTTGTGTTTATGACTTCATTATTTTAGTGGGTGTGTTATTTCAGTGGGTTTTTCAGCTACTTATTTTCTATCTTCTTTATGGTTCTCTCTTTTTTTTTTTCCTGTCTACTTTAAATAAGGAAAATGGACTCAACAGATGATGCAGAGGTCTTTATAGCAGAGCTACTGGTTTTCATTCCTGTTTCCTGAACCTCGAAGAATCATGTGCTTAACATGCTCAAAGAATATTTTTGTAACATAATATTGAAGTTACTGTTGGTGTCTGGTCAGTGTAAGAGCTCCCCATGTGAGCAGAGGTGAAAATTTTAGGCATCTATCTTCTGTTAAGTGTAGTGAAAGAGTTAAGACAAAATGAATTAAGTGAACACAACCGACAAGAGAAAAATTGTTTCTGATTAGCAGGAAAACCCAGGATTAGGATGTGGTTACTCTGTAATTGCAAAATCTGATCTTCAGTAATATCTGGCAGGGTTTTAGAGAAAAAAGCAGTGAAAGGACTGAAAACTAATACTAAGCTCATTTAAGGTGAATTAATCCAAAATACTGGTCTCCATACCTATGGAGTTGGCCCTACCTCCTCAAAAAGCTTGGAATTGGTAGGATAGATGTGGTGGGGCACGTCTGTCTGTCCTGGGCAAAGGGTTTTCACGTAAACGCCCTTTTTTTTCTAGGTACAGCTTCAGCCAAAATACACAGAGACAGCAGCCATTGATCCTGCAGTGCTGGGCCAATGACCCATCCAAATTGTTGGCTTATTAATTATCACTTCTGCTTTACCTGATGTCAGCTCACTTGCCATATCTGCTTTACTGATAGCTTGGTTGTCTAATTAACAGTAATTTGGATTTTAACTGAGCCTGTGAGTTCCCTGTAAAGCCTGTGCTTGGGGACCCCAGTGATCACCAAGTTGCTGGTCAAAGTTTTGATAAGAAGTAATGCTTGAGTAAATCCTGCAAGCCATCACCCTAAGGCAAAGTAATCTCATGGTAAGGATGGCTGAGTAAAATAATAGGAAGCATGGAGCTTTTCTCACACCTAGAGCCAAATCTTTTACAAGACATGAAGTTCTCATTTTTCTTCTTTTTTTTTTTTTTCTGTTTTAATTTGTCATAGACATTTTGTCCTCTGTCAGAAAAAAAAAAAACAAATAGAAATACCAAAATATCAAGACAAAAGTTTGTTGTTGGACTTATGACATGAGAAAATCCAGAAGGAAAGGAGACTTCATGAGAAAGCCTGTTTGCACTACATTTTTACATGGCTTTCAAAGTGTATGCAGTGGCAAAAAAAAAAAAAAAAAAAAGGCACAGAAGCTAAAAATCAATAAAACATGAGGAGTTTCTTTCCCTACCAAATCAAAAGATGTGGTACCATGCATTAGAACCTGTCAGAGTCCATGATATTCAGTCTGCATCTTCAGCAAGAACCTGTGGACATTCAGTTGTCCAGTGTTCAGCTCTTCCAGCTGGAGCTATCTGAAACACTCTCTTAATTTCACTCAAATATATTAAAAACATGATGGGGAGGTAAAAGTACCTGCTACAGGCATAGGAAATGTTCAAGGCAACAGGCAGGAGTGATTTCAAAGGAGAGCAGATAAGTAATCTGCTGTAGTTTATGTTTTCCTGTTTCAAAAAAAAAAAAAAAGAAAAATTGTAAGAAAAAGATGAATGTCATAGATTTAATACATAAAAGAGTTTGGTAGGAAACACAAATGCATGACTGACTCAATACAGACTAGAGTGAGGAATACTGCCTTATGGATTTTCTTAAGGGGGAACGAAAAAAATGCACTTCCCCACTCAAAAAAATGCAACATAATTGAATTTCACCCAGACAGGATTGGACTCAACATCAACCAAATAAAGGTGCACAAAGCAGGTCATTCAAATTAAATAAGAATGTAAAGTCTATCACTCACCTCTCTTCTGTAGCTTGATTTCTCCTTTTGTTTCCTTCTGGTTTTGGAGTTTCAGAGAACATTTGAATTTAAAATTCTCCTCTTATGCACAGGACTATCCACTGCACTGTATCTATGCCACATTTCTGCTGAAGGACCTCAGCCTTCATGAAATAACCCAATTCTGCTTGCAGGCCCTTTTGATTAGGCAGTCCTTGTTGAGTGAGATCCAACCAGTGGAAAAAAAATTAAGGATATGTAAAAAGACATTGGTCACTAAAAAATCAAAACAGCAGCCAAAGGTGCCTACTGTGCAAATGCTGTGGTTAGAAAATTGGAATCTCATGGAAACCAGCCTTGGGTTTGGGCAGGAGAGCTCAGCACTGGCTATAAATGATTTGTGCTGATGGTCAGGGTCTGGCCATTGGGCTGGACAGAGGTTCTCACCCCTTCCTTTACCAAGAGAATTTCTGAGCCTCTTTCCATACGTGGTGTATTGCTCAGGGACCTGCTGCAATAGGGTCATGTGGGGCAGCAGACTCATAAAGCAGATATTGGTGCCCCATTCACACATCCATCTGATTTTCCTAGATTTTCCCAGAAAAGCACCAATGAGGGAAGCTGCTGCTCACTGTGCTCCAACAGCCTACCCAAGGGTTAAAATATTGATCCTTACCTACAATATAATGTAGCTTGACATGTTTCATCAAGCATGTCGTTCTCACTCCAGTTCCAGAGCACTTCTCTGAAAAGTAAAAAGAGTAAAAAAAAAAAAAAAAAACTAAGACTGCTACTAACATGTAAAATATATTTAAATAAACCAAAGAAGTAGAGAAAAAAAATCATCACAGCACAATAGATAATTTAGCACCAAACTTTAAACAAATAGTGCCATTTGCTTTTGAGGCAGCAAAAAGAGTTTATTATTTCACTATTTCATCTCACCTTGTGTCATTAAAATATAGGACACAAGTAGTAAAACACAAAGTAAATATGTACATATCTTTACACCATGTAGGGCAGCTATAAATCTTACTCTTTGATAACAGCTGTACTATAGCAATCATTTGAGTAGTGCAGCTGCCACAACAATATCAAATTTTATAGTTAAAAGGCAGTCAAAACTTTAATGGTACAGTGGAGGTAGATATATATTGTGCTATAAATAAACATTATCTAATGAAGAAATGAAACATGTTTATTTTTCCTTGACATATCGTTCAAAATCATATATTTTTGCTGCTGCAAGCTGCTATAATAGCAGCCATTATACTTCAGCATGTATAACAACAAGGTCTGCAGTTGGGCTAATTACCCTGGATTTAAATGAGGGATGGGAGAACTTCAGACAGCGTGGCCTTGCAAGCAAGGCTTTCATTTCAGCAGAGCAGTATCTTAAAATGTTATCAGGGCTAGCATGTGCTGGCAGAGGTTCTGAAGGGGCCGGGAATGCAGTGAGAAAGGAGTGGGTTTTCCCCTCAGACGATGACTTGTGCTGCGCTGCTGTGACAGGGTGTAATCGATCTGGGGAGCAGGGGACCATGAGAACTGATGTGCTGCTGCTTCAGTCACTGCCACATTACTCACATATGAAAAACCTCTGAAAGGATCCAAGAAAGCACATGTTTAGTGCAAGGCAGGCTCATCTCCCTCCCGAGGTAATAATGTGCCTAAAATGTGGTTTCCATGAATTTACTGAGGTTTCTGCAGTGCTCACACTCAGCCTAGGGATGCAGTGATGGCACCTATGGAGACATTCACCTCCTGCACAAAGACTGAGTGAAGGCATGGGAATTATTTTAAACAAGCTAGAAACATCTAATATTGAAGAGTTTTGAGAGCACAGCTCATCGTGCTATGTAAGGGAAGGCCACAAAACACTGTCTGATGTTCAGGTGTGTGTTTGTGCAGGAATTTTCTCTTGAGTCAAGAGTGAACTTCTGAAAGACATCTCCCAGTCCCTGCTGCCCATCTCACTTGCAAAGAGGAAACCACTTGCTGGGTGTCCTTGAAATGGCACTAAAATTCTGGTGCACACCAAGGGCAAACCCAAAGCAGTCCATCAGTGCAAGGGAGTCAGTCCATGGGACACATCCAGTCCAAGGCCAGCCCCAAAAAACAAATGGGGTTGATTTGAGGCCCCCAGCATCAGCTCCATCTCCACTGCTCACTAGGATCATTAAAGTTGGGAAAAACCTCTAAGGTGATTGAGTCCAACCATGAACCCAGCTCTGCATGCACACCACAAACAAAGATATTGCCTCAGATTACCAAATAAAAGACCAAAGCCCACAACTACAGTATGTCACAAGATAACAAAGAGAGCTGGGAGTGACAAAAAAAAATATCCTGGGCTCCTGCAGCACCAGGGAAACTGGCAAGTAAAATTCATGAGCTCCATTCCCTTAAAAATCCTCCTTAGGAAGCTCTGATTCCCTTCTTCACATCATAAAATTCTCCCTTCCAGAAGGGAGATTGCCATCTTGCCTGGAGTTTGCCTCCTGTTCAGTGTGGGTTTCTCTGAAGGTGACACATGGACACCCTGGTGGGAATTGCTGCGACCCTGGGGAGCAGATCCATTGGAGAGCAAATCCCTGACAAACAGCTTATTACAGTTAAACTTTGTGCGTGCCCACCATTGGAGATCCTCAGGGTGCTTTTGCTTGCCATCAGCACAGCATTTATCCAAAAAACCCCATGAGATGCTATAAAATAAACCCAACAGCTGTTAGCAGAAGATGACAAATCCTAGACACCTTTTTGTCACATTGCAACCTATACAATTTAGTCCCTGTTTACAAACAAATTGCTGATGAAAAATATTAAGTCCTGGCATTTAGAGAAGCTCTAGAAATTACTCACTCCCCTGGAATTCTGCATGACAAATTAAGACTACTCTTCTACTCCTAATAAATGTAGCTAGAGCAAAGTTTCATAAACATTCTTGAGATTTCTTCTGTAACAGCTTTATTTTGGCTCCCCACTTTTTCTGCTTAAACAAATGGCAAGGTTGGCTGATACTGTCAAAATACAGCACTTCTCATGAACCAGGAGTCATTTATTAATGTAATTTATTGAGCTGGCATTGTAAAACATAAAATCATATTTTTACTGTGGGACTCACACACACTAAACAAACAAAAAACAGCAAAGAGACCCCTCATTACCCCCAAGCTAAGAATATTTTCTTTTAAAAGTCAAATTATTGCAACTGTGGATCTGTAAGTAAGATTATGTGCTTCCAGAACTGGCCTTTCAGAGGCCAGCAGGGTAAGTGTTAATGAACCGTGCAATGTTGGGTAAGAACAGAACAGATGTTTGCACAGCCATCAGGTAGACCTTTGTTTATATAAATGCACCACAGTAGATAATACCTAATACCTTTCTCATGGCTTAAAATAACCTTCCCACTAAAAATACAAACAGGCTTTTCCCCAGTTGTGAACATGCTTAAAATCTAATTAACACACAGCCGACTGCAGACCCACCAAACTGCTCAGGCAGGGTCGGACCTGTCACCCAGCGTCACCTCTTTCATGACACAGCCTTAATCTCCTCCTTTGTCCTTATATTGCAGTTTTTGCTCTAAAGGTTTCTGCACTAAAAAAGTGGGGAGGTGAAGCCATAGTTCAATTCAATTTATTTTTATATTGCCTCTCATACAAAGTCTTTCAAAACTCTTTATAGTGAGAGATAAAATAATCATATAACGCTTGCCAGAATTCAGCGCTGTGACTTTTACACTCAGAGCAAAAGCTACGTACCAGGAAAGTAAAATTAAGAATATTAAAAACTAAGAGAGTATTAATAAACACATATTGTTCCTGCACTGAGGGAGAAGAGGGAAGCACATCCCTGTCCTGGTGCATTTGTAGCCCTTCCTTTATTTTGGAGGGTCCCAACATAGAGGGGCTGTTGGAGAGGGTGAGAAGGACATCACTCAAAGGAGCCCCTTCCAGCTGTGTTGGGCACAGAAACATCAGTCAGTTGTTTTCCTTCATATGGAAAACCCAGTTCCCATTCAGAAAACAAGAAAACTTCAGCTTATCCTGAGAAAGGAATGGAAAAATGCACCAAGTCCTCCACACACATCATCTGACAAACACAATGCAGGAGTAGCCCCACAACCAGGGAGGAAAAGATTTTTTGCCAAAGACAACCAGAAAAAGCAAAACATATTTATGGCAACACATTAATTAAATAATTTAAAATACTTATAAACACTCATTGTTCAAAAACATTACCCTATAATCAGTAATACAATTATTCATAAGAATAACCTGGAACCAGGTACACACTATGCCCTTGCAGAATGACACAATGAACAGTCATTGAGTGGACTTTGTTTACCCTGCTATACCAATCAGATCTAGGAAATAAGAACCAAAAAATGCCTCTTGGGCTCCCAAAGTAACTCTACCCCATATCTAAACAAAACCTGAATATCAGCACGCTCACCGAGTTTAACCCAGCATAACCTCAAGAAGTGCAGGAGAAAAATGTTCCTGAAAAGACACTTATAATTAAAGAAAGCGTGTTATAAATTCTGTGATACAGTCTTAAATTGTCATTGTAAAAGTTCACTACATCTTTGAGGTCCATCGATTCAGAAGCCCACACATAAAGAAGCCTGGTAAAAGAGCATCTAAGAAAATATTTGGGCAACAGCTAATATTTCTTCCCACCTGTCTTCATGCTCACACCATTCAACACAGGCCACATCTTTATAACACACAGTAAGAAAACACAATATATAGTAACTCATTTTCTGACCTTTTAATATTTCTGCCATTGATTGTCAGAAGTGAGGATGGCTCTCTATCCTAAGGTGATGGATTATTTAATTAACTATTGACCTTTTCAGTATCAGATGTTGACAATGAATGCGCTCCTGTGTAAGCTGCCTCCTCTGGATTCTGCTCAGTTCTCCAATGCACGTGGATTTGTCTCACATTTTGGTTTTAAGTGTGGCATTTCTATTATTTCCATCTAAAAACAAGTCAGTCTTGTATTTAATGATGAATACTTTTGTGATCTACTGCTTTGAGTTTTCTTTTGAACTGTACTTCTAGTGGAATTTATGTGCATATTAACAGAGCTGCATCTTTCATAGATAAAACAATTTCTACTGCTTACCTATGACTTAGGTTCCTGGCATGCTTTCAGGACAACTTCTGCACCAAGAGGCAAAGAAGCCAAGCCAGAAAGGAGAAATTGTTCATCATCTGTGAACACGGGTCAAGAGGCGTCCCAGACTGAAAATTGTAGCAAACATTTGATATTAGGCTTTGCCTTTGGGCCCAGCAAAGACTCCAGCCAGGAACATGACATTTACACCGAGCACCTTTAAAAAGAAAGAATTTCACTACTTTCCCTCAAGACACGCAACGTGAAGCTTTGTTTACACACAGGGAAACTGACTTAAGGATTTTTCTCCCCCAAAATAAAGAATCCAGATCCTCATCCTGGAGATTTGGGATCCCAGTGCTCTGTTCTCAGCAATTACGTATTCAGCTACAATCTTTTTATAAGCAAACAAGGTATTTTCCTCCACGAGCTTGTTGTTGGAACCAAACGCTGAACAAATGATCCGTGCCTCCAGGTTGTCAGAGAGATTTACATGTGACTACACAGCAGTTTGGGTATTCCACTGTGATTTCTCTCCAGGACTGAGAGAGCTGATTAATCCAACATATTCCTGGTAAAAACCACCCAGCATTTCTCCAGGAAAAAAAGTTCCTAGCCTGGAACACCTTTGTAATAAATACCCTGTTCTGATTTCATCTGTTCACTTAGAAAATACATATTTGCCAAACCAAGCAGGAACCAGAGAGAAGTTTGGGTTGTTTTTTTTTTTTTTTTTGCTAAACAGACAATAATATTTTTTCAAGGTGTTCCATTTCCTTAATTATTTTGGTAACTATTTAACCATGAAACCACTTCATAGGAACAATTCCACAACATAACCCTTCACCAGCAAATAATAATTAACACATTTCTAGAAGGTCTATTTACAACAAACCACATTCTCATTATTTTATTTTTTTTTAATAATATTTTTGTCTCTGAAACCAGCAGCACACACAGCAGTAAATATTCCTGTGGCTGATGGATTTGGTAAGTGGTTTTCATCAGGAGCTTTCCTTTTGCATCAATCAGCCTTCCCCGCAACCCAGGAGAAACCCCTACATATGTCATCGATACACCCAAATAGCGCAGCTCTAAGTCTGATTTTTTGTGATGTTAATACAATATTATGATAGATATCTATTAGTGGGGAGAGCAGAGCAGCAGACAGACTCCAGCTCCTCTGACAGCGGCTGCTCTTTCTTTGTCAGTGTCAATCCGCGCTGGAATCGCGGGGAATGAGCGAAAGTGACAGGAGAGGACCGCTCCAATTATGGATGAAGGGATACTATCTACTCCCACTGGTTGATGTGATTTATTCGACGGTCCTTCTGCATTTATAGAGCAGCAGATTGTAGCTGCTTATGAAGTGACAAATAGTGCTCAATGACATTGACTGACTTGTCTGATCAATTTAGCTCGTCTGAAGAGCGGCCGCGAATCGCTGTCCTCGGTGAATGGCGGCACCGACGGTGCCGGCACAACTTCACCGACCTGAAATCTCAAATGCCATTAGAAAAACTATTAAAGAGGGCTCCTTTTAATCAAATAGCACGACAGTTCCATACAAAGGTTGAAAAATAGAATCCTTTCCCACAGCTTTGCTTTGAAACGCACCTCACTTAAAGAATGCTTTGCCTTCGAGACCGTGTCAGGAGAACATTTTTATTATTTTATACGTTCCTGAATATTTGATATATTTTGGTGGAGAAGTAATGTATCTGACAGAGGGGAAACAAGTGAAGTTTTCTTGCAAGAACCAACAAAGCAATTTCTCATGTTTTCTGGAAAAGTTGCCAACTGTTTCAATTTTGTTGAGCCTTAAGTCATTAGACTAATTTTAAAATTCAGAGCTCCTGAAATCTGGTGATGATGTAATCCAACTTTTATATTAAAATCATGAAGAAAAAGAAAAAACTAAATTCCTGGTCTTGTGGCCAGAAAGCAACTTAAAAATGTGGTTTTTGTGAACGCAGTACAACCAAAATCCAAAATAAAATTGGGAGCCAAGTTACAAATGCTGAAGGGTGTTTGTGGATTCTGAGAAGTAACCTTAGGACTACTGGAGCCTGGCAGGACTTTTTCACACTTGGGTTTGACGGTACAGGAATTTCTTAGAAGTCTGGCTCATTTTGATAGAACTGTTGCGTTAATACCCTAATATTGAAAACTGTCAAACTCTCAGAGGCTGGAAGCCCTCCTGGCAGAGAGAGCTGTTAAATGGGGAGAGGTGGCAGAGCCAGGCTCTTGGGTGCCATAGAATTCCCACCGCTTTCCTGAGCCTCAGCACAGCCCTTCTAGTAACGCTGGAATTACATGATAAGGTAATTTGGCATTTGCAAAGGCCTCAAAATAATTCCTTTAAACAAACACAGAATTAAAAACCATTGAGAAACCATTAACAATTGTATTTTATCCAGCATTAGATTAGTATTTTTATAAAGTCATAATATCACGTCACACCTTATAAATAACGCTTATGATATTTCTTATATGAAGCAGGCACAGGAGTTGCCTGCAAATGGTAATTCCGTGTATAAATATATACAAACTTGTGAGGGAGTCTACACACACATATCAATATATATATGGCTATAGCAAGAATAAATCAATGTCTGCATGTGGGGGGTGCCTGTGGGCCGTTCATTATATATTACAATATTAAACTGTTATCCATGCACAAGTATATTTATGTATATATTTCAATTTATTAGAGCTAGGCAGGCCTTTACAGACTTAATAAAGAGCACCAGCATTATAAGCCAAGAACCATTTTTCCCTTTCCCTGTATTATTCAAATTTATTAAACAATATTTCACATTTGTTTGACACAATGTCAAACTCGGGACTCCTAAAGAACTGCTGCAGCTTTGGAACTGTTATGCTTTCTTGGACTTTAATCATTTTTGGCAAGGCTCCATTTCCTGTCAGAAAGTGAAACAGCTTAGGAATGTCATTTTCACGAAAGAAAACAGAGAGAATCCGAGAGGAAGTTCTCCTCCACTCCAGAGCCCCTAAGATACTCAAACACACTCGCAGGAGGGCTGGAATACATCAAACATTAGCAGAGGGAAAAGGACACACTTTTCCCACATTAAAATACATGGATAAAGTTGAACTTTTGCTAAAAATAGTTCCCATGACTAATCCTATTAAGTTTTTAAAAAATTGGGCTGTATCTCCCTTGAAGTCAAATTGTTTTTTAACTTTAGAATGACATTAGAAAAAGACTCTAAAGTGCCTTTGCTCAAGTCAAAGTCCCTGGAAGATTATTTTTTCTTTTCTGTTTTTTTATTTTTTCTTTTTAAAGTGAGATATGAAAAATGAGGACAGGAGCATGGATCACTCTTCTAAAAGGGCAATTTACCTATTGAAGAGGTGAGGAGGATCAGTCTCTCCCAGATCATTGCTGGTGATTTAGCGTTTAAAAGAGGCTCCCTACAGAGGGAAGAGGTTCAAGGGAGCAGACACCGACCAACCCTTCCCTGAGCCAGCTCAGTGCCTGCAGGAGCTGAGCTCAGCCAAACAGGCAGGGATGGAGGGAGCCCTAGAACAGTTTTGGGCAAGAATCACCTCTTTTCTTCCATCAGAAGGCTGGTTATGTAAAAACCACCTTGACTGCTTGTTGTGACGGGGAAACAAGTAATGGCCAGATGGATTTTGAGAACACATCCCACACCCCAGCAGGAAAAACGCTGCACCAGGAAAGTTAGCAGTTCCCACTGCATTGTGGCCACGTTGGCAGTAAATAGAACTAAGGACTTCTGACAACCACCAGATCCCTGCACAATTTATGAATCCTATTTGGGGCTCATCTGATGCTTTTCTAGCAGACCAAACACTTCCCAAAGTTTATGGCATCATTGTTTGTCCTAACATCCCAGACAGAAATCCCAAGCTATGGTAATGCCACGGTAGTTTCAGTAGGAAAGCAGAAGGAAGTTGGCTGCAGAGGAGGGTGAGAATCCATTCCTAAAGGAAAAGCCATTTGCAACAGGACGCCGAGATAAAAAGGATGTTTATCTCATGCAAGGAATTTGACCTAAATCCAAACAACACTCATACACAACTAGGGGAGGCAGGTAGGTTTATCTATCACATTTTCCCTAGAATTGGGTTAAACACCAAGTGGTGGGATTTAAGGAGCCTTGCAAATGTCTTAGCTGTGATTTGGTTGCAATATTTGTTTAAACTTTTGTGTTACAAACCTCAGTGGGGCACAGGCTGCCCTGGAGGCCAGATCAGTGAGGCCAAGACGGGAGTGCATCCCAGAACTCTGATCCACAGGATCCAAACACAGAAAGAGAGCACCCAGCTGGCAAAAGCTGAGCAGAGTGTGACATGGTCAAGGAAAAGACAAAATCCTAAAGGGACATAAAATATGATCTATACCTTTCAAAAGTGTGCATATTTCAAGCTCAGTCACAAAAAAGATCAGGAATTGGTATTAGTGAAAGTAGAAGGATGTTGGAGAAAGAACAATAAAATGAAAATAAATTAATTACTCCCTTAGCAAAAAATTTGCACTTTCTGTGGTTTTCTGGGTTTTTTTTTCCTATGGATAGATGAGCACAAGGGAAGAGGAATGGAGGGGTGACAGGAGCTGTCTGCTTCCATAAACCTTCACATCTCCCTGCTTGAATTCATTCTCCATCTACCTTCAGTTCAGCACTGAACAAGGAGCAGACACAACAGCAAAAACCTCACTCAGGTTTTTACAGGTACAAAGGCATTCTCTTTGGGAAGGGAAAGAGCAGAGCAGGTTGTGGTGGGAAAACCACCCCCCTTGCCTGTGCTTTTCCTCTCCATCTCTCAGGCAGCTGCGTCAGGTACGATGGGGTGGTCCCAGCATGTCCCCCACACACCAGGGGACTGTAAAAACTCTCAGCATCAGCCTACATCTGCTGCCCTTGAAGCCGTGCCCCCCACCCACACTTCCACAGCAGCTGAGTGAGGTCAATCCCCAAACACTTGTGAACACGTTGCTCCTTCCCACCCCCCCCCGAAGCCCCTCTGGCATCATTGTTTTCTTTTCTGCCCCCAGCTGAGCTTTCATGGTGCTCTCTGATGTTTCTGCAAGGAATAACTCGTTCCCCCAGCCCAAACCTGTGCAATAGGTACTTTTGCAATTTTCCTGTAGCACCACTGCCAGTCATCCTGACATTCCTTCTTTTTCCTCAGACCGGCTTGACTGCTGATTCTCTAATTCCAACCCAGCACATGACATTTGTTTGTTGTCAAAAGTATAACTTGGTGCTTGCACTTACAATAACGTCTTGCAGCAAGTTAGTCACCGAGGAACATTCCCAGTCACTTATTTTCCAGCACAGACTACAGGTTTCCATGGCTATATTCCACAGGAAAAAAAAAAGAAAGAAAGAAAAAAAAATTCCAATTTCATGTGTAGATTAAATACTTCAAAGTCTCAAACACTCAAGCCATCACTAACACATGCAATAATATAAACTGGAATGAATTTCCAGGATGTAGTAGGCTGAAACTCAGCTTTCGGAGCGGCAGGGTTGAAGTGCACTTTGACACCAGCCCTCCCCATCCCCTCTCCCCACACCAATTAAATCCTCCTTACCTCACCTTCTTCCCATGGCTGGCCCAGTCTCACAGCAGCTGGCAATCACCAATTAACACCAGAGCCCATGAACTTGTCCGAGCTGCAGCTCTGCCTGCACTTCCGACCCATCACCACAGTATCAGTTTATACTGCAAACCCATGAAGTCAGCTCATTACATGTTCCTCCAAAGATCTCCCCATTCTTCAGCACCATTCTTCATTTAAACTCATCTTTACCTTCATTGTATCTTGTATACTTCCCTGCATGTTAAGGAAAATACAAAATCATTTAGGTTGGGAAAGCCCTCTGGGATCATCAAGTTGAACTGTTAGCACATCCCTGCCAAGCCCAACACTAACCCATGCCCCCAGGTGCCACATCTACAAGTCTTAAATCACTCCAGTAATGGGGACTTAAAGTTTATGAAGGATTATGTGATAAATCGTTGTTAAAATTTTGTTTGTATTGTTGGAGGAGTCATCAATTTCTGCTGGGAGGAAGGATTCTGGAGAGCACAATCAATATCTGGAGCTATACTTCTATTTTTCTGTACAGTTACATACATGTAAGTGCTTACAGAACTTCTTGAATTTAATAAGAATTAAAAAAAAAAAAGATAAAATAATAAACCATACTGGTAATTAGCTGTTAAGCAACGATCACCACGCCAATTCTGCTTGATAAAGTGTGTCACTTAAATCCCAGCCTTTCCCCACTCCCGTTGCTATAGGTGCCTCTCAAACAGCAGTTCACACATTACACTTGGCCCTCCTCCCTTCTGTCCCAGCCTGGTACCTCCTCGAGGGTGTCACACGCAGCCATCCATTTATCTTCCCATTTATCAGCTTGCTGAGCCATTCAAAGATGGGCAAGAACTTCTTGAGGCCTCCCCCCTTTTTCTTCCCCCCCACCCAAATTTCCATTTATATCTAGATTTTTCCAAGCCCACCACAATCTAATGGGCAGGAGAAGGCCTGAACCCCAGTTGTTTAACAATGCCTTGAGGGGCTTATTCACCAAAGTTCGACGCTCTGACAAACAGCTTGCTGCAGCTCTAATGGTAAGGCATATAAAATGCATCATACATTAAATTTAATGTTGCCTCATTAGTCTTAATTAGATTCCTACATTACACCAGGATTATAGTTTCTTCGTGTTTATGCTTGCTCCTGAAATAAAGTCTACACTACACAACAGTTTGGTGTACTTTCTAACCATTGAATAAATATGTCCTGGATGGATACCTATGGATACTCTTAACCTAGAAAAAAAGTAGAAAGAAATTAGGTGGTGTTACAAATGCCTTTTAGACAGAAAGACTGCTCAGAGTCAGTTACAAATGAATAAATTTAAAGAAAAAACATAGTGTGCAAGTATTAGAAATTACCTACATTTTGAAGGCTAAACAGTGAAAGGGAAGGAAGGGACTGTTTGCTTCAAACAAGGGGTAGCTTTCCTATTTTTATGGATGCTTTGATAGATTGCTCTCATACTAATTAATTTTGTCTTAGGGATTAGATTTTTCGCAGTTTATTTACTTTCAGTTGTAAAATCTGTTTCCAAGTGATGCCACTAATTCATCTTTGGAACTTGGTTCCAAACACCAGCAGAGCTCATCCCATGATTAGTCAAAATGACCTACACCAGGACCAAAGAGGTGAACAATTTGTTTGTTTTTTTTTTTTAAATGGAGCATCCCATTTTTCTTCCTGCAATTAATTTAACAAGCAATTTTAAATTTATGAAAGTCTGGAAAAATATGGGTTATTTGGTAATGTCAAACTGAAGCTTGATAGTTGTAAACATTGAAAAGGAGAAAGCTGATTTAACAAATGTTGCCATTCTTAATATTTTGGCTTAGATCTTGCCATGAAATAGTTTAAATTCTTGAAGCTATTTCTCACCCAGCACAGAGTGCAATTCATACAAGTCCATCTCTTTATTTCTGACTGATTTGTCCAAACCCCCACAGTAGTATAGAGCAAAAAAAAGTCAATTAGCATTATTGCTAGTGAGTGTTCTGCTGATATTTTTAGGATTATATCCTTTCATGTCCAATACCATTAATTTGATAAAATTTAATAAAATTTCATTTGAATTTGCATGTGGCCTGGTTTACTTGTTAATTAGAATTTGAAGAATATTATTGAAAAAACAGTGCAAATCTATACATTTCATTTGCTTAACGGTTTAAAAGGAATTATTTTGCCCTGTTTGAACTTACCCTTTTAGAAGTCTTTGCCCAAAAAGCAAGCATTTTAGGTTTCTTAATATATCAGTTAGCCCTACCAGGTACACTAAAATAACATTATTTCCTCTGAGATAAAACAAGCTGACTTAGGCTTTGAAAAATCATTTCCTTGGCTCAGGAAATGGGGAAAGTGCTTAGGAAAATTTTCAAGAACTATCTGGCTTTAAAAGTAGATCGAAGTCTAAATATTTGTTTCAGAGACGATACTGAAACAATTATTTAAATGACAAAGAGAGTACATGTACTGACTTTGCTCAAACTCAAATTTAAACTTTTCATCCATCTACGCTACAGTAGCATATTTTCCTTAGGAATGACATCTTGGGAAAGGCCTGTACAACACGAAAAGGAAAAGGTTTACATTTTCTGAAATCCCCTAATCCTGCCTTTTTGCAGTCTCTCCAAAAATTGTTACCTTTTTCCTGAGGGGATAAAAAGCTCAGTGGTTTCTTCAGTTCCTGGGGCAAACTGCAGCTACGGAACAACTTAAATCCCAAACAAATCAACCAAAACCCCAGAAACACAGAAAACCACCATTCTTCATCATGAATAACAAAAGAATAGCAAAATCTATCAGTAAACATGGATGAGGACCTATCAGTGGGCTACGGATGAATTCACAGGAGGAAGGAAGACTGGATGCATTATGGACATATCTTTAGCAGCTGATATCATGCATAATTACACCACAGTGCTGAGCACCTGAAAGAAATTTTGGAGAGGAGAGGTGGAAAAAGCAGTTACTGAATGATGATCTGTTATTTAGAAGCTGATGCCTAGGAACGCACTTTTATCTTGAAACCACACAAAGCGTTTCAGAATGGGTAAGACTTAACAGAACTGTTTCTTCTGCCAAAAGGCCCAAGAAAAGTCAACTCTGTCTCTTGTGTGGATTGGCTGCAAGGCAGGATGCAGCCAGGCAGGACACATTCACCTCCCTCCACTCTGGCTCACGCAACCTCCAGCACAAAATAATAGATGTTGTAGGAAGGCTGTGACTTTTTGTCTTTTTATTGCCTTGCTGCCGTGGCCCGCTGGCAGCAAGGACAGCCAGCCGTGCTGGGCTTCACTGGGAAAGGCTCCCAGCATGGCTGGAACTAGATCCATGGAGAAGGGGAGCATGTGAACCCCAGGCACCCCACGCTGCAGAGCAGACCTCCAGATGTTGGAAGAGCAGCGCGTCCCGCTTGGCGAGCGGTGGAGGAGGCGACGAGGGTGGTGATCCTGCCGTGGGGAACAGCTCTGCTCTGCAGAGCTGGCAGGAGATGAGAGGTATGTTCTGCTCTGCAAAGAGCTGCAGCAACTTCCTCCAGAGCAACGGGGAGCTGAGCAAAGGGCGGCTGCACTGTAAATCACAGCTCCAAGGCTTCCACAGGTGAGGCACAGCTGGGCACACCGCGACGGAGCAGGCAGGGTCTGGTCCAGCCCATCGCCGGGCTGGTTGGATCCAGACCTTTCATTTTCCTGGCTCTGCGTGAGGGGGATCTATCACCTTCCTGCTGGATTTCTTTTGAGACATAAAGAAAGCTCTGGAACAGCACCCAGAAGGGGATTAATTATTTTATTCTGCCTTCCCAAACAAGGTTCGAGCGTTTCCGGGATCAGCCGCGCTCCTTGCACGCACATGAGCTGTTCTGGCAGGGGCGCCTCAGCCCAATTTAGTTTGAGTGACAAAAGTTAATTTTATTGATGCACAGCCTTCTGTGATGCTAGGTAGGAGGTCCGACAATGCAAATCAAACTGCTTCTCCCAAAATATCCCAGTGATTGATAATGAGGCAGTGATGCAGATTTCTGACACTTTTGATCCTACCATAAGTAAATGCTAAATTTAGCCCCAAGAATTTAAAAAGCTAATGCCACGTTGCTTTAAAAGTGATCAGCGAAAGATATACATAGTTTAACAAAGTCCGATGTTATTCAATGAAGATTTTTATCAATGCCAAAACAAAGCTGTAATAAGCAAGATCTCAGAAATAAGGGGGAAAAATTAACTTGAAACAAACCTAGGCATTGAAATCTGTCAAATATGCTATTCAAGTGAAATTTCGCTTCTAAGTGGAAGGTTATATGTATCTTGATTTCACTACAGTATATCTACAAACATATATGTGTCAACTGTTCTGCAAGGTGCATAAGGGACATATCCAGAAGCATTTGAACAAGGAAGATGACTGACATTTACAGAAAAACCTTTATTATATGTCTATATTTTGTTTCATTAATCATGCATGTTCATTAACCAATCATGGTAATTTATTATGCACTGTTTGGAGACATGTTGCATTACAATGGTGTCATTGTCACTTTGATCATCTAAAGATCTCACAGGATGACATTTCCAACCACAGGACCTGGCTCCTCTGTATGTGCTGCATGAATATGTACTAGAGACTCAGAAGTGTTCAAAAAGAAAAGGGAAAAAAAAATCAACAACAAACCTGCAGTGCAACAGTGTTTGCAAGATACAGAAATTAATTATGTAGCTCAAAGATAACAACCCACAAATTAGGTAGAAATATTCAGGTGAAGTGATTTGCACATGATTTTAATAGTGGATAAGCACCAAAAGGAGACGGTATTCATTTTGTCATGTAATATTTGATCATTAAGTGTTTTGTTAGGTTGTATCATGCTCGATCTACACAACAATCTGAAAAACACGCTCTTTACAAAACAACCTAAAAATGTTCTCAAAAGACTGGGTTTTTATCACTACCAGCTATTGCATTTTTATAACAAGGAACTAAATATATGTTTACCAAAAGACAGAGGCACTACTACCATAATGCAGCCCTTCCTTTCTCCTCAGTCTGAGGTCACTGCAAGAAGTGTTGTGAACCTGAGCAATACATAAAGTCTGATTGTATGGAACCAAGGTTTACAACTTCTCCACTGCTCATTTCTGCCTTCTATTGCACCTTTCATAAACCTACTGATTAATATCAAACAGTGAACAACTCTGACAAGCAGGATTACTAATCCAACATAACTGTTTATAGTGTGAATGAAAAAAGTGCTCCATTTCCAGCCACTGCACTTAATAATAAATTCCTGTTGTACTTAAATGTTGAAGGGATTACATAACTGTCAAAGTTCCTTTAAATGTTAAGGGTAGTAATCATATTAAAGACATACTATACAGAAGTGAAAGCCAATGTCAGTTTAGCTATTATTACCATATTTGCATGGAGTTTGGAAATATAGGGCCAGATTCCTAAACACGTCACGTTTGGGGTCGTTGTGGCTGAGCAGAGAGGAGAAGGAGCTGCAAACAAGTCGTGCTGCGATCCTGTGCCATATAAGGGTCAGAAAAAGGAGCTTCATGTGCCCTAGCACAGCCACGGGGCTGTTCTGGATTCCACCAGCTGAAACAGGACCACCAGGACAATTGTGCCAGAGAGACGGAGGGGAATGCCACGCATTCCTCCTCCCTTGCTCCCTCTTCCGCTGTGCATACTTCACGCGAGGAAGCTGCTGCATTGGCTCGATACCATCCCAGGGCAATTCTGAGGCACCCACTTAAGACATACTTATGACAACTGTGACCCTCTTGGGTATCCCTAAGACAGCAAGAGACAGGAATCTGGTGCAAACAAGATCAAATATGCAGATGCTCTCCATGCGGTCTTTAGATACCGTCCCTCTGACCTCTGCTACTGGCTTAAACACATTAAACACCCTGGAGTCAATTAGTAACAAGCAACACTGTGAATTGTCTAGAGAAAATTAAGGTAAATTAATTAAACTACTAAAAAACGAAATTTAAAAAACCCTCAAGAGCACAGCAATAGAACCCCCAGTCAACAGACCGCCAAACCCAACGAAGACCAAGATCTCAGATTGCACTCTATATTTACCTTCTTCCCTGCATTGGAATCATTTGCAGGATTAAAACCTGAGCCTGGCGCCTCCCCACACTACAGTTATTGGCAAAGAAACAATTCTTTGTCTGTCTTCCAGTACTCTTTTAAAGGACTGGGGTTATTCACGCAGAGCCACACCCCACATCCAGCAAGACAAGAGGAATGCCTGCCCGTGGAAGTTATGTGCAGGCAATGAAACCTTTGTTCCCAAGTTAGAAATGGGACCCCATTATTAGCATTCCTGATTTTCATAGCACTGCTGGCGTTCCACAGCACCCAGCAGAGCTCAGCCAGCAGCCTCAAGGAAAAAAAGGTCTAACCTTGAGTTTTATATCATCATGAAATCAGTTCATTTCAGAAGAACTCACCTGCAGTGCTTGCTTTGAGAGAGACAGAGGATTCCAGCCAGAGTCTCACCCAAAAGATGAATGCCAGTGATGCTAGCTGGTGCTGATGTCTTGGAAGAGCATCAGAGCTGAAATCCTTCCTCCAGTGCTCTCTGAGTGGTGTTCCTTGGAAATGCCCCACTGACACACTGCCTCACCAGCAAGCTTTGCCTTATAATAAAAAGAATAATGAAAAAGCAACATAATTAATTCACTGCACGTCCAGGGATAGTTGCAACATATTTGATACCTGAACATTCAGTATTGTCTGGTAACCTACTCAGTGGTGGGTGGAAAGCAGTCTCCCATGGCTCAAGAATCCCTGAGATGTTGAACATTTTCCTCTACAAACTCAAAAATTCAAAACATTTGCCAATAATACACGTGTAAGAATAGAGATGTCTCTGGATAGGGTCTAGAGAAGGTCAAATTGTTTTGAAACATCGTCTCTTTTTTTAGGATAGATATCACTATGGCAGTGATAAATATTTTGTGAAAAATCTAAATAAAGCAGGCTGGATGTAGCATACTTAGAACGGGTGTCACTAAAGTTGTTTGTTTGTTTTTTTATTCCCCCAAGTGAAATTTCTAGGAAGGATTTTGGCAACTTTCTTAGTGTGGAAATCACCATGGGAAGTGCTTTGGCCCCAAGGCATTTCACGACCTGCGACGTGTTCCCTGTCACCACGTCTGGCCCCTCTTCATGTCAGCCTCTTCCCTTACAGGAATTTTGAGGTGGCAGAGGAATTGGTCATGCTCCTATTTCTCAGCATTCTTTTCTGAGAAAAGCTATCAAAACAAACTGGTTTTTTAATTTTTTCTTTTTTCAGTTAGTGCCTCCTTTTTAAATCTCTGGTTTCATGTTTGTCCACAAATGGAGAAGGAGACCTTGAGGCTCAGCAAATGGTCACCTTAGATGTTTTCCTGAGGGCTGGAAAGGTTGAAAGAGGGAACCCCACACTCCTCCATTGGATCCTGAGATCCCCCTGGCCCGTTGACATCTACCATCTAATGCCTGATGACAGGGCAATGGAGGCTGCATGTTTCAGCTGCATTTCTAACACCATCAAAGCCCCTTTTCCCTTGTAACTGAACTGTTCTAATTATGCACATTTCCCTTTGCTGTATTCCTCAAGGTCTTGTCTCACCAAATGATGTAACTCTTGATTACTGCTCTTGTATTCAGCTTGTACGACGAGGCTGAAATACTCCCGAACACCTTGATGACAAGTACATGGATTTGCCTGGCAAAACAATAACCACGCTAAAGCTCTTTTAACATCCTGGTTCTTTTGCTGAAAGCATCTGCCTATACTGTCAATTCATCCCGTGCCTCTTGGGTGCCTGACTTGAGCAGGAGCATGCGAGCCCTAGAAATGAATACATGCCGCTGGGGGTAGCACTTACAGTAGAGGAGGATTGTCTCATGAGTGATAAGGGTGACAGAAGTGCAAAGCAGAGCTGAGTGGATCTGGCACTCGCATTACGAACAACACAGCATCCGTACGGGAAGATTTTCCCACAGAATGACATGCAATAATTTATTCTAAGCCCTTCCAACTTGTGTGCGGTGGGTTGTTTTTTTTTTTATTTGTATTTTTTTTTCTTCCCCTCCTCTGTGAAGTTGCTGTCTTCTGCAGCTCTTCTCTAAATAACTATTTAAGATGCCACTGCTAAATTGAATGCATGGTTTGAGGGTAAACTAACCAGTCTGACCAAGTAAATAATTACTAGTCAACACTATCCCCACATAACTATGTTCTGCAAAAGAGTAACACTGAGAAACAAAGAGTGGGTTTTTATAATAAAATACAATGGTCTAAGGTAATAGTTAAAAATACCCCATTTTTAACAAGTGGTTATAAGTACACAATTAAAATAAAAATATGCCTCACAAAGTTTTAGGCAGGAAATGCTGGTTTTTTCATTGCCAGCCCTGCACCGAGCATTTCAACTTTCAAAAGGTCACAGCGTGAAGGACTTCCAGATCCCCCAATGCTGTGGAGCACAGAGGAGCAGAAAAACTCTCATCCTGAGCCAGACGGGTTTCCCAACACATCCACTGTGATGTCTCCAGCACCAGCCACCACCAGATGTTTCAGCAGATGCCAGAGTGGATGACATTAAGGTGGCTGTGGGATGCTCCTTGTCTTCTGGAGGAGATCAAACACGTTCTGACCACACATGAACTGGAACCAGAGAGGTACAGGCACCGTGCCATCACTACTGAGAACCATAAATTGCAATGGGACATCCTCCCATGTACTGCTGCCCTGACCAAAACTGCTGCTGGAATAGGCAGAATTCACTGATGCCAAGGTTTGAAGTCATAGTGCAAAAGTCTGAAGACTCCCTGGACACCTACAGACATCCTTTTGTCTTTCCCTCAACTTTTCTTATCTCCCCCTCCCACCTAAGTCCCTGTTGTTGCTTAGCTGCATTGTTCAGCAATTTGGTAAAAATAGCTATAAACTAAAAAAAAAAAACCCACATATTGCCACACTTACCTGATACAGAAAGTCCGTGGACTGCAACTTACATGTTTTACAAAGATCAGTAGAAGTTCTATCATATTCAAATACAATCAGGCAAAAAACCTGTACCTTTCCCCTGGAAACTTTTCTAAGGAAACTTTGCTCACGTGTCCATGAGACGTGATCCCCTTGCCTCTTGCAGCCTGTTCTCCAGCTGTTGGTGGTTAGTGCAGAAGAGACAGGGAGTCCAATCCTGCTCTTCAAAACATTTTTGTTTCACTCTCAGGCACCTTCTGCCTTCAGCAGCCTGGGCAGAGACTGGCTCTTAAACATTCTCCTTTAGACTCAAACTCCCCACCCCAAAAATGCATTGAAAGGAGGTAAGCACTCAGAATTAGTCAGTTCAGTTAGTCTTGATTTTCCTAGGCAGCAACCTCAAAATATAAGCACAGCCTTCAAAACACGAGCTTGGAATGTCAACTAAAGGTCACAATTTTATTATTTTTAAACCAGCTAAGTGTCTTAAAATGCCCAAATGGAAAAGAAAGAGTAATGATGTAGCAGTTTGAACTATTTAACAAGTCTTAAATATGAAATTCCTTTAGAAGAAGGAAATCCATGTGGTGAATGACCAGCTCTCTCCTTGGTGTAGAGTAGTGGGAAAGGAGAGGAAGAACTTTTAAGAAAAGTACTACAACATCCACAATGATTGGTGCACTTGAAAGGGGAAATTATCAGAGATAACAGTCCACCAGAGAGATCTGGTGTGGATTTAGCAGACAGAATCTCCAGGTGGTTATTCTTACAGCACATAACTACAACACCATAAAAATCACACAAAAATTATAAATATATATATCTCAAACTGATTTTTAAAAATTACCATAATTAACAAACACAACAAAACTGGTTTGAGGAAAAACCTGAGAGGTGCTGGGCAGGTCCATTCCCTCAGATTTCTGTGATGCTCCCAGGGCATAGCTGCAGGAGCACATGAATCATTGCTCTGAGCATATACAGATCTTTGTGAGACTGTCTTAACAGATTTCTGTAATACATACGTGATTTAAAAACACACTTTCATTTAAAAGTTCAGTTTTTGTAAGCACATCAAAGCTTTGCAAATGTAGATTTATTTCTTTTAATAGTGCATATTAATAATATTGACATAATTATCACTATTCATATTTGAAGACTCACGAATACAAATTTTTCAAAGATTACTTGAAATTCAAAATGGGGAGTAAAGAGATCCATAATTTAGCGGGTAGAAGTGGGAGTCAAGTTTTCTGGAGCCTAATTTTCCCAGTGTTTAAATATTGCAGAGAATCAATGCAAAGCTCTGAAATGAACTTTGGAAAAACTGTTCATTCCCTTTACTACACTTATCCAATACATAAACTCAATAGGCTAAAATTCATCTACTTTACAAAGATTTGGTGCAGCTTAATAGAGTGCTTTGAGATCTTGTGATGAAAGAGTGAACCCAAGTACAAAGTAATATAATAAAGATAGCACCATTAATTAGAATTATTAAAATTCATACACTAAAATCTATAATCTAAGCAGTAGGGACCAAGTTATTCATGGGTGTTTAAAATAAGGAAGAACATTAAGAATACTAATTTTGACAATTGAACCCCACATACCAAAACTGTCCCTTTTGTTCTTTTTAGTCTTTGGGGAGCAGATAAGTTCACACAGAAAAGAACAATAAGCTGCTGTGTCTATAGCCTTGGATTTATTTTTTAAGATGGTCAGTACAGCAAGCGCTAAAGAAAATTCTTGTTTTCTGGAGCAACCAGTGTTGCAATGGGGTAAAAGATAATGTTTTGTTTAATTTAAAAGGGGGAGAACAGCACTCTAGCTGTCATAGGAGGTGGCTGATGGGGAGACAAAGCTGAGGGTTGGATGGGGCTTGGAGCAACCTGTTCAAGTGGAAGATGTCCCTGCCTATGGGACATCTATGGGATCTTTAACCCAAATCATTCTGTGAATATACAGATGCTAGTGCGGGCTGCAGTCCATTCACAAACCAGCTCCTCCTAAACATCCATTAATAACTTGGTCCCTACTGCTTAGATTATAGTTTTCAGACTTCAACCCCTCTTGGCAATGCCCTCAAGAGAAAAAACACTTGGACCCTTCACGTGAAGCTTGCCTAAGCCACACCTTGGCTGGAGAGATGATGAATTGCCGTGACTGTGCTCCTCTCTGTCCCATCCTGCCATCTCCATCCAGCCAAACTTTGCTCTAGCAGACTAACTCACATGCAAAGCTCTGCTTGGAGGATTGTCCACCAACACTGGTGTCCAAAATGAGCTACAACAATGGCCACATCAGAGCTGCTGCCAGCCTGGGGACTGTGACTAACTTGTGCATACATTTGCATAAGTTATATAAAAATGAATGTATAAAGTTATATTTATCTGTACTTGTAACTGCTTTGATATGAGTGGATGTTGCTTGTCCACCCACAGCAAAAACTTACAATATTGTAGGCTTATAAATACAGAGAGCAGGAGTGCAAATTACAACAGATTTCTCCTAGGTTACACTTCAGATGTTCTTCAGGGGTCTGGAGTTGTGCACAGCAGTGAGGGCTGGTAGCACATCAACAAATTGGCCAACAATGTGGCACCATTTCCAGTGCTCATGTTCCCAAGAATAATGGAATTGGTGTGATAAACACCTTTATCTCTTCATCTTCCTTCCACACTGCACTGGTCCTTGCACCAATCCCATCAGTTACAGTTCCCTGCAGGCACTATCCCAGCCCAAACTGGACACAAATGTGGGAAATCAGGGGCCAAATCCCACTGGAAGTTGGTGGGAGTTTTCTGGTTGACTTCAAAGGGAGCTGGAGCAGGTCCTCAGTGCATAGCAAGGAAGATGTTCATGGAGATTTATAAACATGATTTTTTTGTTCATTTTTTTACTGCCTAACTTCATAATCTCAGTTTCCTGGATTGATGCCATGGATTGCTGTTCTGTAGCTGATTTACAATAAACAGAAGAGGAACTCGGCAAACATATATTTTACTGCCAGTAACAAACACTTCAAATTCCTTCTGTATTTTCAATGAAAAAAAAATTACTAAAAAGATCTAGAGAAAATACAGTATCTAGCTTAATCCCTAATTGAAGAAGAGTAGATTGTTATGGAGACACAAATTATATTGTACATAATGAATTTCATCAGAATACAAATATAACAATATTGCTTTTTTGCCTTTCAACTAGGGAACATCCTATTTTAAACTTGGGAACCATTTAGCTTTCAGATTTCTCAAAGTATTTGCAAGGAGACTTGGAATTTCAAAGTAATTGCAAGGGTATGTGAAGCTCAAATCCAGCTTAATGACAAAGGGGGAGAGAAACCAAGAAATCTTAATTAGCCTAACCAGCGATAACTAGATTCAGTTTCTGGGTGAACAGTGTCAGATTAGTACAAGAAAACAAAATATTCATTTAGGAAATATCCAGGTTCTGTGGGAAGGAGGAAAACACAGGTCAGGAGAGCTCAAATTCAAGTTGCCATTACCCCACTGAAACATCAGTGCTCAAATTGTCTGAGATAACAAAACGACTGAAAGTTCCTCATTGAGATCAGTTTGATTTGTAAATACATTTTTGCTTCAAAAGACGCATAGTGGATAAATCTAATATATTTAGCTTCAGGAAGAGAATTAGGAAGAAAAATTCCCACTAAAGGTATGATTCTTCCCTACCTGTGTCGTGTATACATCTATATTTACAAACACAACTATCCAGGGAACATGATCTCATAGGTAACTGCCTCAGCATATAGAGATCTATTTGTAGCTGTTGTTATTCCATGGCCATGCTCTGATCTCTGTAAAAACAGGATTAATGAGTTTTCTTGAAACTTTCATTGTGTATCCAATTGAACAAGAACATCTTCTTTGGATCACACAATATAAATTACCTAATTAAGACACATGATCTGTGTAATAAACCCACATATATAAAACATGTGCAGAAAAGGGTTTTTCAGTCCAAATGTGTCAATGGGCTTTTTTTTTTTTCAATTCAAGGGAAAAAAAGTATGCCACATGTAGACTAACAGTCTCCCAAATTTCCTTTTTCTTTTTTTCTTTCAATTACGAGAGCAATGTCATTACACAAGTCTAAAACAGAGCTCCTCATGCTGGGATATTTGTGATTTATTTTCGATTTTAACCAAAAAATGCATTCTATGTTCCACTTTTGGAGTTTATACATATCTATGATGTTTTAAATTTGTACAGCAGCACTATAGATCATTCTATATCACTATTACAATTATTGCTAAATAAAAAAATAGGATGATATAGACTAAGTATAGCACATAAAATGCCAACAGCTTCAAGTTCCAAAGGAAGAATGTGATCCTTGAGTACATAAAATGGAGGATAACAGCAGCACAGTGTTGCTGTCTCCCCAGTATACAGCACTGGGGAAACTATTAGAAAACAAAAAGAAAAAAATCCCCACCACACTAAATCTAAAAATGTTCAGTTCTGCAAATAACACAATAAAATGCCTAGCAAACTTGTTGGAATTACCTCAGGGGAGGAAAAAAAAAAAAAAAAAAAAAAAAAGACAATTTTTAAGAGCTGTTGCAGATTTAAACTTCACCTGTTTCATTTATGAAGGAGAAGGATTTTGATAAAAGTTAAATTTGTTCAGGCATAAATAATAAGAATCAAATTCTGAAGGTCAGAAGGCTACAGAAATTTAGGTGATAAATATTTTCTATACTGAAAAATATTTACAATAGAAAACCTCATTATTATTTTTTTTCTGAGGAAGAATATATCTCAAGCTGAGTCTTTAGGAACTATCTAAGCTGAAGCATAAATTGGAACTATCATGGTGAAATTAGTGAAAAAAGCACTATGGCCTATAGATCAAAGGGTCAGACCAGTCCCTTCTGACCTTTAAATAAAAGAGCAGCATTTTATTTAGGGCTTCTACTCTTTGTATTCTGTTAGTCCTGAGAATTCCCATCACAAACTCTGCATCATGGAAGATCCCGAGCAAACAGACACATTTCCTGAGCTGTCCCCAGGAAATGTTTACAGCCTTTAAGCTCAGTTTTGCAACTTGCAGTGAATGAAGTTCCACACAAACAGGATCATTTTCCCAAATTCAATGATAACACAATACTGACTTTCATTGTAATGGTATTTCTTTCATTTTGCCATCACAATATTTGGGACTTCAACTGCATTCCTTGCTAAGTGGCCTATTCTGTTTAGCTCATACGAGACTCCAAATTGCCATTTAAAATTCCCAAGTTTATTGGCTCTAACCTCCTGGTGCCAGCTATTTGAGATGACAAGCCAGAAGGCAGGAAGGGCACTGTGATGGAACACGACGCATACACGGTCCTGGAGAATACACTGGAGGCTCCTCTCTTTCATCCGACCTCTCCAACACTGAAATGCTCATTACATTGGCCAGACAGATCATCTTCACATTTGAAGCCCTCAAAACTTTCCAAGTTACCCAGGGAAAGATTTACTAATGCTCATTTTGGCATATCTGAGCTAATGGGGTGTCCCAATTGCATTTATAGAATCATTGAATGGTTTGGGTTGGAAAGGACCATTAAGGGTCATCTTGTTCCAACTCTTCTGCCATGGGCAGGGACATCTTCCACTATCCCAGCTCCATCCAACCTGGCCTTGGACACCTCCAGGGACCCAGGGGCAGCCACAGTTTCTCCGGACACCCTCACCTGGCACTCACAGGGAAGAATTTCTTCCTAATCTCTAATCTAAACCTGCTCCCTGTCAATGTGAAGCCATTCCCTGGCTCCTGTCCCTCCATCCCTTGTCCCCAGTCCCTCTGCAGCTCTCCTGGAGCCCCTTCAGGCCCTGCCAGGGGCTCTGAGCTCTCCCTGGAGCCTTCCCTTCTCCAGGGGAACATTCCCAGCCCGGCTCCAGAGGAGCTCCAGCCCTGCAGCAGGTCCATGGAACCCTCTGGACTCTCCCCACCAGCTCCACATCCTCCCACACTGGGGACCCCATGGCTGGTTTCAGTCCCCATCTTTGGAACAGCCACTCTTCCAAGGTCTCTGCTGTCCCTTGGAGGTCTCCTGGTGATGGATTTCTGGCTACTGGGCAGAAACTGCACACAGCAATGTGTTCCAGCAGCACAGTTCACGTCCCCAGGATTGTTGTATTTCTGCTCACCACAATAGTTACTAAAACTTGTGCTCCAGACTGGTGGGATTCAGCTTCAATTTTTAGCACACTATTTTCACTGCATCCTACACCCAGCCACAGCTTATCTATCATTTGATTCTGACAGATACATATTTTATATTTTGACAAGCTGCCCACTTGACTGCTTTCCTGTGACATCATCTTATCTCTGAATGTACCAACCTGTTAATAACTTCATTTTCTGGTTGAATTTTTCCAAATTAAATTAAGCAGGCGAAACATGTTAAGCTCACCAAGTCCTCTTAACACTTCTGCTGAAGGGCATCCTCTGATAGCTTGATTTTGAAAAGGGCAGCATACAACCTGTTCAGACAGGGATCTGGTCCAAAATATCAGGTTTCTTGAAGGTAGAAGATTTCCCCCACAGCTAAGAAATACAAAGAGGACAAAACACACAACATAAAAACAAAAATTAAACTTTTACCATCTGATAACTGATATTCTAAAAATTGTATCATTATTTAATGGTACTTGAAGAAAATGCTTATGAGATAAAAAGGAGCAATAAAATCTAACAAACTGATTTTCAAGTTTTCTGTTGTAGATAGAAAGATGCAAGTTAAATATAGTTCAATGGTAGCATGAAATAATTTTCTGTCTTATGACAATAAAAATCAGCAGAAACTCTTCCTTCATGTTGACTAAAAAAGCTTTACGGAAAAAAATCTTCTTCCTGAATATATTATATAGTAGTAATTAAATATAGGCACTGTCACTCTTAGCTTATTCTGTAATTAGCTTTTCTGTGGAAGCAATACTGCACTGGACATGAAATCACAGGACAGTGACAAAATTTAATTGGATAACACGGACACAAAATCAGAAAACCAGGCTCTTTTCCCAGTTGCAGAGCTCAGAACATTCCTTCCCCTTCTGTGCCTCAGTCTGCTGCCATTTAAATTGAAAATGCTGCACCAAGAGAAGGAAAATCAATATGAAAACATAGCACAAGTTATTTATTTTTTTCTCCAGTTGTGTTACAATGTGAAACAGAGCACTCTCGGTTCCTGGAGGTTTTCAGCGCTCTTGGGCTGTTTCAGAAATAAAGTTTGGCATTCACAGAGCCACGATCACAATTCCTGACCCACTTGGCTGCTGGCAGCAAGGGAGGAGTCCAAAGGAGCAGAGCCACGCTGTGCCCAGAGGTGAATCAGCATCCCTGGCCATCCTCCCATCCTGGGACTGTCCCAGGGATGGACCTCTGCACTCCAGACTCATCCTGCATTGGAGAAAGGGCTGTGGCACCTGCCCACACAAAGCCAGCAGCACCATGACAAGGACAAAACCCAAAAGCACCAGAAAGGAGCCCAAAGTCTCCAACCCTTCCATTTTCACTGTGTACCTACAACCTGCTCTACCCTGAGAGGAGGGATGATGAACTGAGAGAAAGGCTGATGATATTCCCCTGGACTCACTCCTTTGAAAGCCTGAACTGCACAAAATGCCCCCAAATAAATTATCCCCACACTGGGACTTTGTTAGCATTTATAGGCTGCATTGCTTGATACACTTGAAAATTTACATTTAGTGCCAAAATCCTCACTCCAGACAGCCCAAGGAGAGTATAACTTTTATCTTTAACAGGGTGTCAGACTCTAGGAGGGGATTCTGAGAACACAGTGGATCTCACTGGGCTTTAGACCAGCAACATTCAGAGACGCTGAGTGTGAGTAATGCCACCCACCACTGGAGAAAGTGGCAAGAGAGTGCCAGAACCTGACAGAGCTCCTCAAGCTCAGGCCTTCCCTACCCCACTTCTCTCCACCAGGAACTTCTAAACCAGTCTTATGTTTCTTGGAAAACACATTAAGACTCAAAAACCTGAGTTATAATAAATATTTTTTCCTTACCAACGCTAAAACAATTTTTTTATGGTGCTCAGAATGGCCTGATTCCATCCATCATGCTCCTGAAAAAATCCAGATTTAAATCATTGAGGGCCTCGCCTAGAAAGGAAGTTCAGTCCTGAGGCAGAAGAAACATGAGATCAGAGAGCAGCTACAGAAAAGGCTTTTATGCAGAGATCTACTACAGGGTAGCCACGTGCAGCATCTGAAATACGTGTTTATTGTATTGGGGAGTGGAAAAACCAATCCGTAACTCCAACTTGTTGAAAAGAGATTTAATTAGAACTAATACAAATGCATCTTTCCTACATGGTTGATCTAATCAACAGTGGCAGGTTTAATTACAAGCCTATTTAAGGTGAACATATTGCATTACCGTGGAAAAGATGCATTATTTTACATTGTAGGTGTACCTCCTACTTCTCTATCTGTCACACAGGCAGTGCCTTTAATAGCTGTTAATGTAATGTCTCTTTCTCCAAGCTCCCTTTTTTTTTTTTCTTAAGTTTTTAAGCAGAATCCAATGGAATCCAATCCAAATCTAATAATTGCAATCTATTCTATTTTTTTTTTCCTTGCTATTTAGTTTTCACCACAAAGAAAATGACAGGTCTAATATGAGGCTCCTGAAATGTAGTTACATCTAAGCTTCAGCGCTCCAGAGCACATAAAATAAATATATGATCAATGAAATGGAACATGACAAAATGTTTCATATTGATGTTATTTTTCTTTCAAAACGTCTTTTATGGTTAATGCCCTCAGTCACTTTTTCCATACATTTTCTTTTTTTGTAATATATAGCTTTCCTAGTTCTGATTTCAAGTTCAGGGTGCCTGGGGAGAATTGGAAGATTTCTTCAAACCAAGGCTGTTCCTTCAGCCTTTCACATGAGAAAATTGTTAGGCGCATTAAAGTATTCCTGACTATGTTGCATTCCTTTGTTCAGAGTGAGTTTTGGGAACACATCCTTTTCTCATTATATTTCCATAAAATATATTTGATCTATTCTATTCTTAGAATACCTCTGATGTGGTCTGTGAATGGAGCACAGTATAAAAATATTTCTTTCTTTTTTTTTTTTTTTTTTTTTTTTTTTAATACGAGACAAAATGTTTCCATTTCTTAGACACATAAAAAGTCACTGTATAGCGCTCCACGAAAGTAAAACTTTACAGAGAGTGTTGGTGCAACTCGGCACAGATCTCAACAGCATCCAGTTGTAACTTGGAGCCCCATCAAATCCACAGTGACAGAGGGAGAAAGAGGGAGAGGAACAGAAAAAAAAAGGAGGAGAAATAGAGGAGGAATGAGACCTGGATAGTACTACTGGGAAGCGGGTTTAAATTTAGAAGCACAGAAAGATGTTAACCATGTGCCTGCTAGAAAAAAGTAAATCTACCTTAATAGTGGTTGACAATAAAATCACCTTTGGAAAAAAATCTTAAACTTTCAGAGCACAACCCAGGATATTCCCAAATGTAGGCAGATATTTGAAATGGTCGCACAGACAGAGCATTGCAGGAATTTAGGAGTTTTTTCCCCCTTTCACTTCCCTATCTGCTGATTGTTTTTCCCTTCAGGACCTTGAGAAACACGGAGCAGCTTTTCTGCAGCTCGGGCTTGGCTTGGCTGTTTATTGCCACACCCATAAAATTCTGGTTTTGATCAATGCCTTCCAGGACCCTTTTATGCTCTGAAGTTTTCTTTTCCATTCACCCAAGGAGCTCTGCTCCAATCTGAGCACGAGGACAGGAGCAGGTCTGGATTCACCCTGCAGACTGAAATGCCCTGCAGGAATCTCCCTGCAGGAATGTCATCTGATGGGAGCTGGGAGCCTGCAGCAGCCCAGCTGCCTTGGGTACTGACCACAAATGACTTAATCCCCAGCATAAACAAGGCCTAACCTTCAAACTCATCTGCTGATTCCCTCGCAGCTTCCTACTCACAGTTCACAGGAGATGACTTCTCCTGGTTCCCACGACTGGAGAGGCAGGATCAAAGGCTGGAAGAAAAAAGAATATAAGGGGTTTTTTGGGTTTATTTTTTTCTTTTTTCTTTTTTTTGTTTTTTTTTTTTGTGTTTAAACTCAGGTTGCAAAAATCTTTGCTTCAATCTGCTGAGGTGTTTAAAAAGAAATAACCATATAAAATTTTAAGCAGTAACAGGCTCGGGTAGGTACAGGCAGCAGTGGCTGCATGGGGTGCAGTTAGTGCCTCTCATTATCCTCAAAAATTCATATATTTATTTTTGGTTGTTCAAGAGACAAACTGGCATTCTCTCTATTTGAGTAGCCATGGGAAGCAAGTAAAGTAGGAAGGTTTGATATGTTCAATTTTTAAAAATCTCATCAGAACTGAAAAATATTAGAAAAAAATTATGCTGACAAAAATGTGAAATCAGTGAACGACAATTTTTTTTTTAATTGCTGTATTTCACTTTAGAGGAGTGAAATACAGTTTATGGTCTCAAAATCAGCCTTGTGGTGTCTGCCTGAGAGCCTTCTGTGCATCAGCAGCACAAAACATCTGCCTGGTCCTGCACAAACGGCTGAGCCTGGAAATGTGGGAATTATTCACGTAGG
Organism: Ammospiza caudacuta; assembly: GCF_027887145.1. Classification (NCBI taxonomy): domain Eukaryota; kingdom Metazoa; phylum Chordata; class Aves; order Passeriformes; family Passerellidae; genus Ammospiza; species Ammospiza caudacuta. Next base: position 40,935,984 of record NC_080600.1, on the reverse strand, counting down.
TGTGTTGGCAGGGCTGTGTCATCCACCCCATAATGCACCTGGTTGCTATCACTTTTACTTTAAAGAGCACTAAAACTCAGCTAATAAAATTTAAAAAGAAAATCATATAAAGTGACATATAAGCAGGTTTCACATGAGAATAAAAAAGCTGTAGCGTGTTCCCCGACACGTGAAGTGTACATTTGCTTTTATCAGGCTTTTCCCAATTAAAATAATGGAAAACATTCACTACCTAAAAAAAATATTTAAAAAACCCTCAAACCAAACTGACCCACGTTAATAAGTAATGCATGTGTAGCAGGAGCATTCTGGCACAGGAAGATTTTTGCTCCCCTCTATGAAATTTTCTTAGGTAACATTCGACATCACAGATTTCCTCACATAAAGGGACTTATTTGAAGGCAAGTTTTTTCAGCTAGGAATATATCCAGCAGTCATTTTAATTGCCACGTGGCACTCTCCTGCCCTCAGCACCCTTGGCTCTGCTATTGCCATCCCAAAGGCCTCAGCCATGCCCATCCCAGGGGATCCCAGCACAGCAGATCCACATTCCAGGAAGGTGGGCTGTGTCATACTGTTGGGGGACACTATTTCTTATCCCTGAGAGTGGTTCTGTGAGCACTGCTGATGCTGGCAGGAGCCCAAGAGAACCCCAGCACAAACCTGGCTGAACTACTCTTGGAGGGTGATGCAATGCAGCCTGAGTAATTTAAATTAATTAATTAAAGGCATGATAAGTGATCACATAAAGCTGTTTGAACTGTCCTTGTCAGCGTGAGGCTGAATTTTCGGCACTGAGAATCACAGAATATCTTGAGTTGGAGGAAGCCCATCAAAGTCCACTTTGCCCACTAAAGAGGCTGTGAGCTCCTGTCCTCACTACGAGGAGCTGGAGAACCTGTGTGTGATGGACACCATCTCCCTGCTGTCCCTCAGCTTCACAGCCATGCCCTCACCACCAGCCCTTCCCAAAGCTCTGCATTCCCCAGGTGCCCCTTCACAATATCTGCCCACACACATCGAGTACCAGAGGATGCAAAGCCAACACATGAAGTGAGAACGTCCCAACTCATTCTTAGGGGTGAGGCTTTCTCCACTTCAAAGAAAAAGCAAGTCTCAACTAGATTTTAACCAGAATTAAAATAAAATAAAGAATCATATGCTTCTAAAGTCCCTCTAAAGTACAGGGACTTTGGGATCAGCTCTAGCATCTCAGTGCTGCACATCTACTGATGTGCAAGGTACAGGCCAGTGACAGAGTGAGCACTTTGCTTATTGACATTTCTTCCTATCAGCTCAGCCATCTACAGGATCAATCCCTTAATTTGCAACATCTTTTAAGCATGTCAGAGATCAGAAATGAGCCATATCTTGGTTGTTAATAAGTTTCTATATAAATCACTGCCTGATTAAAAACAAAACATAGTATCCTCCAGTAATGATCAAACCCTACAGTATAGCAATGTTAATGACCCTTTACTGTGGAGCACTGGAATATTTTTATAATAAAGGTTATGACTTGCATTGTATTTATTGTAAGCAGGGGTTTTATATTCTAAAAAAATCAATATTTTAATATGTAACACCTAAATATATGACCTTGCTATGGCTACATTTCAAAGGCAATGTGTGTGTTCCATTTCACTTTTTTCTTACCAAAAAAAAAAAAAAAGAAAAAAAAAGGTGCTCTCTCTCCAGAAAGTTGTAAATATCCTAGAAAGCCTGTTAATCATGAAATCCTGCAAGCTGAAATTTGTTTGGGGTGAGGGGAATCTGATTTGCAGCAAAGTGCCTTTGTTCCAGACGCAGCCGTGCCCGTGCCAGCAGGGCAGCGTGTCATGCCTGGTTACATGTGTCTTGTCGGGTTAAAATGATGTTCCTGACATACCCAGGCTCGCTGCCCCATCTCCATTACGCGTCAGGCTGCCCATTTGAGGAGCATTAGATTTTAATTTCCTCACTCTTGGCGTTGCATGGGTTTGCCAACCAGCGAGCACGACTGATGCCCTCTTCTGTCACCGGTCCCAGTGGAGACGGCCCAGCAAGGCTCCTGCAACCACCAGGAGTCCAAACACACTTAAATCATCCGTGGCAATGGTCCAAGCAGGGAGGAGAGGTTCTACAATAAACAGCTGTGTCAGCTGAACATGACAGTGTGGCTTGGTTGCTCCTTTCCCAGAGCCCTCCCTGAAAGCTCTGCTCCTCAAACAAGAAATAACCAGTGCTTAGGGTTAACACCAGTGTTGGGTTGGTGGGGAGATGGTGTGCAAAACTTCATGGTTAATTAGAAATGTAGATTAATTGAGCAAATGTGGGCTTTGGTCCCACTGAAAGCAACCGAGGTATCATTGTTGTAGGATTATTGTTCTGCAACACAGTTCTCATACAACTCTCAGAAACACATCAGTCTCTACTTCTAAAAATTGCTTCTGTTAAATTCACATAAATTCATCCAAATATTCTGCCTCCTTTCCTCTGAAATCCTGTTGTAATCAGCCCAGTACACAGGGCTGGCTTTGGGATAGCCAAGCATCATTAGTAAACAGATGCTTCCTTACAAGGACATTTTGGATTTCTTTTCCTGCTTACGTACTAGTGTTGAAATGTCACAGCTCTCACCAAAAGGCTGAAGGCTTAAATGTGTATTTGGCAAAATAGTAACTTCTTCCTCTTTATTCTGGATATAAAATTGATAAAAACCACAGCATCAAGTTTTTATGGGGCTACTCAGATAATTTGACAAAGTGTCAAACATTTATGCATTAGAGGTAGAATTTTTTAGGTTCCCCTTAAACTAGAGGCCTGCAGAAAAATGCTTTGTGATAGATATGGGTACAACTTCCACAAACACCCAACCCTTGCCTTATTATTGTTGTGCCCTGTCCATACATTTGGCAGCCAAAAATGTAAGTTTCCTTGAGTAAGGTGTTCTAGAGAACATCTCACATAAAGCTGCAGAGCCCTCAGCAGAAGCAGCAATGCTTTAACTTTCTCAATTCCTGCACCAGAACTACCTCCCCTCTGGGAAAGGGACCCTAGACCTCAGAAATTTACATTATGCATTATTTATAGAAGCACAAAAATAAAGCAAACACGTTCATTAAGTGAAGACTTTTGTACAGCTGACTTTGCAAGTATGATCCATGTTTGGATCTTGAGCTGACATACTTCAAACCTGACAGAAACCAATTTTATAAAAGCAGAAAGGAACAAAGCAATGAATAATTAAGCTATCAAGCATAGCTACATCACAAGTCAATGTTTCTCCAGCAGCAGCAGTTGATGTACACTGTATTATCTCATACACTTGGAAAAAGTAACAGATATTACTTGTTGCTGCAAAATTCTAACAGCAAGCCCTGATTTTTCAAGCTGACATCAGTGACACACATATGACAGGTGATCATAAAGGTACTTGAGCAGTTAAAAAATGAGTGAGCCTGAAAATGTCACCTAGTGATAAGAGTCATACTGGGCTACACTTTATATTTGATAATTTAAATTATAACTTTTTCTTATTACAAGGCTCCATATTTCTGCAAAGCAGTCCCCTGCTCTGCTTCAAATAACTGGGCAGTTTCTGACATGTAAAGACCCTGAGATAACTTTGGGTTTTTTGAACTGTAGCAAAAGTTTTTTGAAGAAAATCTGAAAGGCAAATTTGTTACTCTGAATCTAAACATGTTTTTATTTTAATTGAAATTGACTGCTTTACATCTTGCAGCATTCCAAAAAATAATAAACATCTGAGGCTTGCTGCCTCTCTAGCTGGACAGGTTTCCCACAGCTGAATCCTTTGATGATACTCTTTGGGCTTTCTATTTTAGGAAGTCATCCCTTTCTGCTTCTCTCTGGAGGAAAACTCTTTGGCTGTCCTGCCAATCTTCCTCTTGACCTCTCTGTCCTGTGTACTTGGCCCTTCCATCTCTTTTCTAAAGTCCTCTCTCTCTCCTTTTCCACATTGCTAGACCTTCATAATTTCCAGTAATTGCCCCTAAATTGCTGGAAAACCTCTTCTATCCTGACTACCAAACTGTTTAATCTCCTAACCCTCCTTCTTCATTTTCCCTGGAATATTTCCCCAATTTTCAGAGCAAGTGCCCTTCCAAGACCACCCCTCGTATTTGTAGGGGTGTAACAGCCAATATTGATACAACTGGGTGCATTAACTGCAGGAACCACACAGAACAGCAGAAATCTGTTATTCTGACACTGAAGTTATGCTTAAACACCAAACTTAATTGAACATCAAGAGGAACTTTTTTTCAAGTGCCACAATTTTAAACCAATCTCTAATTTCCAAACCCAAATATTATGATAAAGAACACACAGAGGTGTACTGGAGACTGCCTTTTTTTCTGTAGAGACCTGCTTAGTAAACACCTATCTTCCATGAGCACCATAAAAATGGAAATATGGTTAGACCAGCTGCTTTGCTGTGTTTTGTGTGAACTCCATTATTTGTTGCAATGGCTGTAAGAAAGCAAACAAAACCCTCTCCTCAGCACACACATTGACATTTTCTTCATGAAAACTACAACTCTGACTAAAGATTTTTATTTATCACACCCCTCCAAGCCTTCTGTCAGATCAGGAAGAACTTTCCATGCCTAAGGATGAAGGGAGAGTGCTCGTTTTTGGCCTTGGTCAAAGACCTTATTTATAGACACACATTATTCTCTCCCAGCAATATATCTCTATCTGCTCCAGTCAGATTAATATTTAAACATGACAACATTGTCATTCAAATGCTTCAGGCTTGATTACCATAGTTCTCACAGTCACAGTAGGAAGCCACTGACTTTAAAAGAATTACAAATCTTTCAGAGCACAGCAGAACCAGAAGCAGAGGCGGCCTCCAAGCCCATCATCCTCACACACAGCCCTCCTCCCATTAAATATCACTCCAGATACTTGCATTTCATTTTGAGTTTTCAAAACCCTCAGAGGGACAGAGCAGCTCTGCAAGCTCCCTCACCCAGCAGGAGCACACTTGCATTTGAGAATTGCCTTCAAATAGGGACACAACCAGGAATCAAGCTCATGGAGACAGATTAAGTGGCTCAGGCAACAAAGAGACTCACTCCTAAAAATACAGCAATTATTAGAATACCAGCATTTCTAAAAGCCACTAATAAATCTTGCTTTATTGACCTACAGCAGGCTCACAAAAATAACACCATAAAATAGACAGCTCCAGAAACCCCTCTTCATAGACTGGGGCAAAAAAGAATAAATGCACTCTTTGCAAAATTTTGAAACAAGTAAATTGATAAAAGCAATTGTGCAGTTAGCAAAAGCACTTTCAAATATTCTGCTTGCCTGATCTACAGTCTCCTTAATATCAGGATATCATATTGGGCTTAGAACATTTCAGTTTAGAACAAGTCAGCCTTCAACCTCGCATGCGTAAAGTCTTAAAAACTTCTGGTTTTGAGGGCCTTCAAGCTATCCCTGTCCCAGTTTCCACCTGGCAAAGGTACTGATCCTAACATTCATGTTCACATTTTATGCAGTGAAGTAGAACAGCTTTCAATTTAGGAAACTAAAACACCCTCCAGCTGAAGAAAATTCTCACATTACAGTATGTTAAGAAGAATCTACTTCAATTGTGGTCAGTTGTCATGGAGAAAGAAGGAAGGGGGGGGAAAAGTATATTCCCATGTGAAAACCTTTCTCAGTTAGGAAAAAGAAGAAAAAAAAAAAGAAGAGAAGCACAAACAAAACCTCAACTCCTCTCCTTCCTGTGCTTGACGTTTTATGCAAAGTAGGTGAATCTGGAACGAGAGATCATTTAAAAAATACTCATTATGCTATTTATGTACAGAAATGTGGTTGTGTAAAAGTATAACAGGAATGCATTCACAATTGGTTTAAGTAATTTTCTCTTGGCAAACCACCATAAAAAACGGGCGTCATGGCGCCACCAGAATCCTAAATTGTGGTGGAGAATCATCAGTACACATGGCATTAATCTCTGTCTCCTTGCAGGAGACACCCTTGCCTGCATTGCTGGCCTGTCTCTTAAATCTAAGACGTTGTAACTTGAGTTTAAAATGACACTATAAATAAGATACACTCTCCGTCCCCACCAAAAAAAAAAAAAAAATTACCCACTTTATTAAAAAGACACATATTTTAGACAGTTTATTCCTGTTGGAGCTTTTTGTTGCCAAAGAACACCGAAAGCACAATACTAATGGGTTAATAATAGATCATGTAATCCTCAGCATTCACATTGGACATGATTCAGACTACTGAGAGACTTTTTAAATATATACAAATAATTAGTTAACCCATTGGTATTACATTCTTGCTACTTTGGATTGATCACAAGACTGTAGGGATCTCATTATACCATCCCAGTTTATTTTCCCCAGTGACTGAGAACGCTTAGCTGTCTTTTAATATCTTACTATTAATCGCTTACTAAGTTCTCAAATCTTTTTCCCTCTTCCAAATTTAGGCAGAGTTTTGTTAATAGAGCAATTTAAAATATCACCATTCTCCCTGCAAATTTCTCCGTGGCATGTAAACATTGTTAAAATGTTCTACCAGATGAAATTCATGTTTTTTAAAGGAAACTGTGTCTCTATTTTGGTGGAGAAAAAAAATAAAAAAAAAAATTAAAAAAAAAAGAAAAAAGACTGATAGTTTGGGAACACCCACTCAAGATAAAATAAGGATTCTGGAAGAATTCCTGTGGGGGTTAATGGAGGCCAGGCCAATGGTATCTGACCTTGAAGTCCCTAGATGAAGCTTCGTGTTTCTCCTCAAATTATTTCTGTTGAGGCTTTTTTTAAGGTGCCTTCATTATGTAAAGCTTAGTTTGTCAACCCTGATATGGTGAGAGTCCAAAAAATGTCACCGATAAGTGCCACCTTTCTCTGCTCTTACTAAAAAAACCCAAGGAACTCAATGCAGAAATATTTTTAGTCGATTTTCCTATATTCTTAGCGCAGCATTGCCAGAAACATGCTAACACAAATCAGAGATAGTACAGCAGCACAGCATTAGCATTTTAAATAATTAGCAGAAATAGGTATTTTAAATGAAACTTACCCCCAATGACACACGTTTAATTCAGATTGTGAGCCACAGTGTGCTTTTCCCCACAAGTTACACGGCTTTATTACTGTCTTAAAAAGCCATTATTTTAGGTACCTCGGAAAAAAAAAAGGGGGGAAAAGTGTTAAAGATCCATACACAGGGTTTCTGCAAATGAATATGATGTATTCCAGAAACAACATGCACTCACACAGACACTCAATAAGAAAGGGACTGTTTACTCAGTTTATAGCTTGAAAACCACTAGGGACTGTGTTCCAGTATGGGAAATTTTAGTACAGTGCATTGTTAATACAAAATAAAAAGCAAGCCTGGGAAGTTAGGATTATAATTTTTTTGAAAATGCTTGTTTGGAGCATTAAAAAAAATATTGCCTTCTAATGTCAAAGTACAAACAAATACTTTTTCAGATGAATAAAATCTGTAATCAGTTAGATAAGTGCAATATGCCTTTTTTTTTGGCATTTAATCAAACAATGAAATCACATACACATTTCCTGACACAAAAGACAAATGATGTAATAATCTGAAGGAGTTTCTCTATCTCCTTGGAACTTTGCATACTTGACTTGTTTTCCATATTTTGTGACTTTAAATGGTGGGAAAATTATATTAAAATGCTTGTAGCAGTTCCTCTAAACTAGCATCCTTTTTGTTTTATTGTATTTAATATAAAAGCAGCAATTATTTGATTTCAAAGTTATGAAAATATGTACCTTATGAGAAAACAAGCAATTTAAGCTTTAATTGGTGTCATTTTTCACAGAACTGGCAAGATTCTTGCATCCCTGGCATGTTGTTTTCTATAAAACTGCAGAGCTGCTTTCAATGAATGTTTTACGAATGTATAAGTTGTTACATGAAGGTATGTAAGTGGATGCCTGGAAATATAAGATTTCTGGGGGGATTTATTCACAAAAGATGCATTTCATTTCATAGTGTATATACTGTAATTTTTCCTTAATATTCCTAATGTGCTTTGGTTCCCATTAAGCATTTCTTCCATTCTTGCATGGGAAGAAAGGGGAGGTATGCAAGAGGGATACTTTGCACAGGAGAAATAGAAATAAAGATAGGGGAAACAATGGGGGGGGGGGAAAAACCCTGCCTTTAAAAAATTATTTTATGTACATTTTTGTGTAAAATTAGGCAGCAAGACCAGTTGGGTTTTGGTCTGTTTGAGTGGAGGGTTTTTTCTCTTTAATGAAAGACTCAATCCCTAATTTAAGTTTATAATACTCATGCCCTTACCCATGTGAATAGTCATGATTTTAGTTCTTAATTTATTTAAAATTGTACCAATATGGTACAAATGAGAGCCCTCTGACACTCATTGCTGTAAAGATGCACGAGAAGAGATAATCTCAATTAAAGACCTTGGACTGTGTGTAGCATCCAAACACTGGAAGGGGAGATGGTGGAGGATTCCCTATCTCTGAAGGTGTCCAAGGAACAACTGGATGTGCTCTGGTCTGGGTGACAAGTGAGGGATTAGTCACAGGCTGGGTTCAATGGTTTTGGAAATCTTTTCTAACCTAAATGATTCTGTAATTCTCTATACAAATATCCAACCCCTCACCAGTCATGGACTGCAAAACTCAACACGCCCAAAGTGCTGCAATGGCCCTGCCTCAAGATGGAAACTCCTAAAATTGAAACATAACCACAAACCTGAGACATGGCCATAATTATTGTCAGATTCAGAGCCTTGCAGAGGAGCAGGAGCCTTGTGGATGCTCTGTCCTGGTGTGCCACACATCTTCACCACTCTGTCTCTGAGAAACTCACAGGACCAAGGCAGGAAGGAGCCTCACCTCCAGCAAGACAGCATTCCAGAGAATCATTTGGACTGGAAAAGACCTCTTATGTCATCAAGGATAAGTATGAGAGTTTTCAGTGATAAAATAAATGTTAAAATTTGCTGGTTTAAGCCCTATATCTATTATTTTTATTGATATTTGCAAATTTATTGGTCTACTTCTTCAGCTCTTCTACCTTTGTAGCTCCATCCCAATTCACTTGACTGTGCCTAAAGCCATCCCAACACTTCACTGCAGCTACATATTGTACTGCACACCCTCCTTCTACATTGTTTTTAATGGGGGAAATCTCACAAGTAATACCTCCCCTCCACTTTCTTCCTCTTCATTTCCTTTGACAGTATATGGAGGCTCTTATTTTACCTACAGTTCTCCTTCAAACCTTCTACTTAATGCAACAACAGCATCTCCTAGCCTGCTGTCCATTACATACCCTGTCCATCATATCCTCCATTTTCTTGTAAGAACTTAAACTTTCCATCTGGTGCCTCTTTGGTCTCTTCCACCTTGCGTGTTTATGGGATAATATTTTCTCTCTTTTGCTAAAACCACCCACATGGTGGGTTGTTCCAGTGCTCGGTGTTAGAGGAGGAGCAAGGTGGTATCAATAAGTGTGTGGAGGAATGGAATGGTGGTGGCCCCATCACAAGGAGCAGCCCTGTCCCAGATTCTGGTGGGTCTGTCCTTCCCTTCACACAGAGACAGAGGCTGCCAGTCCACACACACAACGTGACCCCAGGACCTTGGTGATTTGCAGGCTCTTAGACATGACATCACCCAAAAGGATTTCAGGAGCAGAACTTTCACCCTGCGCTTGGCCCAAACTGGTGAATTAATTCACTCACACAGCCAGGAATTTACTTCTCCCAGAATAACTGCATTCCAGTAAAAACCCACCATTGCCACTGGGTTTGGATCTGTGTCAGAGAGGGAGAGCACAGCGCTTCTCTCTGCCTTGAAAATCATGAATACCTTGGGCCTGATCTCCCCAAAAGCTCCTGTGTGGGGACAATCAGCACAGCTCAGCTTCCAGCAGGAGGGCACGTTGGTGCTGAGCACTTAATTAAAGGTTCACAGCCATTTAATCCCTCATTTCTCAGTTTGAGATTTTACGAGGCAAACACCGATGCCTTTGGCTCACAAATGTTTCCATTCAGCCTCGTGTTTACTGGAACCAGTAGTGGGTACCTGTAAAATACCCAAAAACAGTGACAGGCCCTGCAGACTCTCCTCTCCCCATCTCCCTTCTCACACACTCCCCTCTCACATCAAAACACCTACTACTGTGCCTCTCTATCTGCCTGTGACCATTCCTTCTTTACACTTCAACATTTTAATTAAAAAGCAATAAAACACTTTAATTTGAGGTTTGTACATAAAAATACAAGTAAAAATGGCCTGAACACTGGGCAAATACTATTGAAATCTGAGCTAAAAGGCAGTTAGAGTAACTTTAACCACCTGAGAAATGCAATAATCACCCTGAAATGCACAGCCTGGCGTGTTTTATTGCCATTATAAACTGCAATTTATACATTAAAATAAGGAAAACAGTCAGACCCATCCATTTATGAGCTATAATAAATATGGTTATGACATCACTGACAACCAGTCACAACATTCCAAACACATCCATAGCTCTGAAGCAATTTCACTATTCCCTTTTAAATCTGTTTTCTATCAGCACATGTGCATTTCTTGAGTGTGCACATAGCCACGGGCCTGACTCAGCAGCTGAGACCTCAGGATGCAAAGATCTCCTGTACCCTTCAAGCTCTTCACTCAACTTTCTCTTTCTTATCCCTTGCACCCATCCAATCCCCTGCTACATTTACATCCTCTGTGTTCCCCATGGAGAAGAAGCAAACCAGAATGATCTGAATGGTTAGAATAATTTCTAATTTTCTTTTTGTAGTTCTCAAAACACCACCTTAACAGCATTTGGGTGAAAACCTCTAAAATGACCATTACAACTCTCATGAAGCCCTTCTCTTTGAGAAACAAGTGCTTCTCAGCTATTTACACTGCACCCAGAAGGGTTTTCCTTTGCATGCAGCCTTGAATCCAGCTGCTGAACCACTTTTCTTAGATTCCTCCTTCAAACACCATCCCAACTTTTGTTCTTTCCACTGTTGCAACTTTCCTGGGGGAGGAGAGTTTCTAAAAAGGATAAATTGTACCTCAGGGAACAGCTCTTCTCTAAGAACAAGTTAACGGGATAAGCCTATAATAGAAATATAAATCAACTGCAGAACTTTGGTTTTTTGTCTTTTGGAGAGGTTTTTTGTCCCTCTCAGAACCAGCAGTGCAACAATTCCCTTCTCTATTTCTCAACTTTTCCTGGTGAAACCTCTCCTGGTCCCTCTGCCCTCCAGCTGCCCATGCATGTGTCACTTGCACTGCTCCTCCATGGGGATCAAAGACCTTCCACTCCAAACTCCAAACTGATAATCTGGAGATAAACTGGAGGTGATGAGCATTTGATCCAGCAGTGGCTGGGTCCCATGTGGGGAGGACCAAATTCAGCCCTTGGTGGAGAGTCTTCTTGCATGAAAATACAAGCAAATGAAGACAATGGCCAGGCAATGATAAAAAAGAAATATGATTAAAAACAAATATTGGAATAAAAACATTTCAAATACCTTGTGGCCAGCAAAGGTGGGACAGGATGTGTAGGATGTGATAGGAGAACAGTGGTCAAGAGAGATAAAGCCTTTTCACAAGCCTTCACAGAAATTCTCTCTGAAGACACGCTGGTTATTTGCACAAGGAAGGATCTTAATATCCAGCAAGACTCAAGATATTTGTCTTTTCAAATATCTTGATTATATATCTATTTTCACCACTTTGAGAAATTAAACACTAAAAAAATTGTCTTCTATATTGTTTGGAGGTTTTTTTCATGGTTGTAGAAGCCATGGAAAACTGGCAACCAAGGCAAACTATTTTCAGCCAACTTATTCTATACTGCCCATAGACACTGGTTAATACCTGAAATGCAAGAACCAAGTCTAAAAGTTTGGATTGAAACCCTGATTTTGGTTTAAAATCTTGGTTGGAGACTTAGAAGAAAAGCACATATCTCTTCAACTTAACTCAGTATTTTAAAATAAACGAATAGAGAGTGAAGTGCAGATCCAACATGCTTCATGCTTACAATATATTATTCTAACTACAAAGGAATTTTTTTTAAGTATAACAGATGATGTCACACTTCAGATGAAGTTACCTAAAAAAGAAATTTCCTTCCCAACCTACCAGTAACCAGAGAAGGTAAGAAAGGTTATTTGTCTTCAGCACTGAAGTTTCACCTCTTCCTTTTCACCAGGTTCATTGAAGCATCTTAACCAAAGTTGATGGTACAATTCTTGTCTCTGTTACTTCACTTGCCAGCCAAGACAGGACAAAAATTTGTCAATATTTATAATTTTCTTTTACGTCCACCATTACTGGCAGATGTGCATTTAATCCCAGTTATGTTTTGCTTTCTATTGATGAAAACACCATCAATTTCTTCACCTGCTTCTCCTCCTTTCAGCTGCAAGAGTTTCTGCAGCACATCCACATTTCTTCTCCAGCATCACCACACGCTGCAGTGGGTCAGGAAAATCCCATGAAAAAGCAAGGAAGCCTTCAGATTTTGGCAATAAGTGCAGTGGCAGGACTGCAGTTTTGTAAGGAAAACAATTTTCCTCACTACTAGGAGATTTGGGGCAGGTCCATCAGGAGGGTAATTTCAAATATGAAATGGTGTTCATGTTTGAAAGGGTTTATTCTGAAGAACTCCTGTAGATTTGGTTGATGTGGTGGCTGTTGGGAGAAAAAGAGAGAGAAGGAAGCAGTTTAAAAAAAACCCAAACATAAGGCTTGTTTTTAAATGTAGGGAAGTTAATATCTCTCCTTATGTTCACAGCAGAACAAAGGCAGATAGAACACCAGGTAGGGAAAAACTCTGGTTTTAGTCTGGCATAACTCATGGTGAAATACCCACAGAGACAGATCCCCACCCAAAGCTTCCCAACATGGTGTGTGCAATCCCCATTTTCCTAGTGAAAGGAGCCACTTTGATAAGCTGAATTTTAAGGAAAACTGTAACAGAAATTCAAAAGTTTGAGAGAGATTATGAGAATAGGTGTGCGCAGATGTCTCTTAAAAATATATAATGTTTTTCTAGGACAATAAAGTTTTATCACTTGGAAATTTACTTAATTTCATGGGCTTTTCAGCATCAGCATGTACAAAGTTTTCACTGACACAGAATAATTTTTCTCCCTTTCATCAGGAAATCATTTCTTAGTTGGAAAAATAACTCCTCAGTGCTCCTTATTAATATCTTTAATAATTTAAGATGTTTACCAGTTTACTGTATCCTAGATATCTAATTATTTGCAGACTTTCACTTACCCATTGCTAATGGGACAAACATCTTCTGGCCTCATTTGTTTTTTAATTTGGAGGAAGTATTGAGTTACAGCAAATGCAGCGTGCAATCAAAAATTCAGAATATTTGACCTTTTCATGGTAACCAGCTGATAAGCAGGGATCACTGTTTCTCAAAACACTGAAGACACTGTTCCTCTCAAAATCTGAAAAATCATTTGCTATCTGAAATAAATGTTCCATCACTGCAGTGCTCTTGTTCTTTGATTACATGACCTAAACTACAGAAGCAAGGGGCTACTCTGAATAATTTGCTTTTGCTTTGCTTTACTCTGAGGGACAGTGGAAATACTTTTGTTAGTGGGAATGGTAGGCTAAGAGAGGGTGGAAATCAGACCAGGATTTAAAACCTTTTCTTGAAGACAAGATTTTGTGCAGCTGAGTACTTGAATCAACAGGTTACTACATCCAGCCCTTATCTTAGTGACTAGGGCAATAAAACAGTAAAATCAAAATATATTTGTAACACAGAACTCAAGCTTTCAAGACCTGGAGTGAAAAAATCAATCTGTGCAATTGCAAACCAAGCCTTAACCCTGCAAAGACATATTTTTATGTTTAGCTGTACCCAAACTGAGCAGCACCATTTTCATCAATAGGATTCATCATGGGACTACTTTGAGACATTAACACTAATTAAACACAAGCATAAAACTCTTTGCAGGATTGAGACCTAAACGACTTCAATTTCCACTAAAAAATTATTTTCATCTTGTAATTAAAGCAAATTTTTGCTACTGGCATAGTATCTGATCTCCACTTAAATCTATGGACATAAAACTCTGTTAGCACAAAGTGGCTTTTGGAAAGCCAATAAGAGCAGTGAAAATATCTGCAGTGCAGTTTCTGGGTAAAATTTGGTTTCTGAGTTCTCCTTTTTACTTTTTTGTCATTCTTCATTATTACCATGACTTCACTACTAGCCCATAGCCCATAAAATTTATTTATTTTATGTCTTATAGTCTATTCCTATAGATCTTCCTTTAAAGAAAAAGATATCCACAAGATGTTAATGAGTACAGGCACTGTGCCTTTCCTGAGGTCAAAATCCCAATCCTCCCAAAGTTGAAAAGTGAATGTTGGACTCATGATCAGCATTTTGTGGTTTAAAATCCAAGAATCACTTAGCCAGCTATTTCCCCAGCACTGTCAGCCACAGCAGAGAATCACATCTTGGGGCTGAGGCAGTTATGCTATTAACAACATAAATGTGGGTTTGGGGTGGGTTTCTTGTGGGGGTGGAGGGAGAAGGTGTAGTCCCCTCACTAAAAACATACTGAGGGCTCCATGGCAAAGCCCATTTGACATTTTAAGTCGTTATTATAAAAAAATATATATTTTTAATTTTCCTTTTTTACTTTTTCTCAGAATAAATGCGCTTTTAACGTCTCATGGGCCACTTCCAACTACTTTTTGAAAGTGACATCAGCAAAACAAGGCCAAAGGCTTAGTGTGCCTGCTCAATAAAATATTACTATTTATATTGACCAAACAGTTGGGGAGGTCACCCTGCCCCTCTGCTCCACCCTGGTGAGTCCAGGCAGTGCTGCCTTCAGCTCTGGTGTCCCCAGCACAGGAAGGGCATGGAGCTGTTGAGGCAAATCCAGAGGAGACCACGGAGCAAATTTCAGGGATGGAGCACCTCTGTGAGGAAATGCTGAGAGTATTGGGAATGTTCACCCTGGAGAAGAGAATCCTCAGTGTGACCTAATTCCAGAACCAGAAGGGAACCTACAGAAAACATGGAGAGGGGCTATTTTAAAAAGCCAGGACACAGAGGAATGGTTCCAAACAGTAGGAAAATGGGTTTAGACTAGATATTAGCAAAAAAATGTCTTTACTGTGAGGATGCCCAGAGAAGCTGTGGCTGCTCCATTCCTGTGTCCAAGGCCACATTGGATGGGGTTTGGAGCCACCTGGGATAGTGGAAGATATCCCTGCACATGGCAGGGGGTTGCAAGGACAATCTTTAGAGTCCATTCCAACCCAAACCATGCTATTCTTATGTGAAGGCCAACCATAACCATGAGTTTCATGGTGGTCTTGGGGTCTGGAAAGGGATGAGGGAGCCCAGAGAAGCAGCAAAGCTCAAGGAATGGCAGAGTGGGCTGAAGCACCTCTGCCAAAACTGCCCCACCACAGAGACAGGGGCACAAAAATAAATAGCACAAGCTATTTCTGCACCCTGATTTAAATTGTTATTTATACCACTGAGGTCCTATTTTGAGTATTTTGAGCTCTATTTTTAGATTTTTGAACAATCTCGTGACTCCACGGCACATGTGATCCGGGAATATCAGGAAATACAACATTAGCCAAAATATTCCTTCAAAGAGGGTTTTTTTAGCCTGCTTTCTGGAGCTGGACAGAAAATGATCACAGGACTTCACCTCCCATACCATTCCACAACACACCCCCCACCTCTGTGCCATTGCCAGCTCAAGGCTCTGAAGCTTTGAGACAGCCCTAAAATTAGGAGATTTGCTCAAAAATACCTCTTTTTTTAATCAAAAGTAATTGAGAGAGTGGGAATGTTTGCCTCTTCTTTGCTATGAATATGCCTCATATATTTCTTCAAATCTCTCCATATGGGCAATTCACCAGGAGAAATAATTTTTTATATCTTAAAAATGAAAAAAAGCTGAAAATTTCGTGCCACTGAGGTTTGAAGAGGAGGAGCATTGCTGTACTTACTCAAGCTGACAACCTCATCTTTTTTCTGGGAATGCCTGTAAAAGAATGAAATTTTAGCAAGACCTTTTAGCATAGGAACAGGAAAAGGAACAAGGACTGCCCATCATGTGTGGGTTTTAATTTTCTAAGGCGGAATCACAAATGAAATTTCTTGAGTAATAAATTTCATAGCACAGCACTCAATTACCTCTTCTGTCACTAATATTTCTGCATCAGACTCAAACTTCCCAGTTCTGCTATGGCATCAAACCATAGTGCCTGATTTGCATTTCCAAAAAGGAAATTGTTTTCCAAAAGACGCGTGTGGAAGCAAGAGACTCCGAACAGCATTCTCATAGTAACACACAGTAGCACATTTCAAGCCAACTAAATTTACTGAGCACTCCTCTATGTTTTTCAGCGTGTTTCAGATAATTTTTAAGAGCCCAGAAAGTGAGCAGCAGGCATGGGTGATTTATTGAAAATGCAGTCCTTTAAATCCCTCCAGTTTAGAGACAAGGGTGTCCTGCAGGACAGCATCAAATGCTCTGCACAGTTCTGGGTAGACGAGGTCAGTCACTCTTTCCTTATCCACAGCACTCTAACCCTATCACATCAGGCATTATTTGCTTGTAGTGAATCCATGTTGGCTGTCACAAATCACCTCCTTGTTTTCTACATGGTTTTCAGGAGGATCCCCTACATCATCTCGCAGAGCATCTTCCTTTTTTCCCCCTCTTTAAAAATTGAAGCTCAACCTTCTCCATATCCCAGGTAAGCAGATTTCCCATTTCCTTATAGAGAGGCCCCACATTTTCTCTAGGCCTCTTTATCTCCTGAAGATATTGGGAAGCCAACGAAAAAACAGAAATTCCGACCTGCAAATCTTTGCAGGTGCCTACCTCCACCTTGGGCTGAACGTGTCACAGATGACACACAGGGCTCATTCCTGTCCCCACCTGCTCCTGAATCACAGTCCATGTGCTCTGGTGGCAGCACATTTGGTGGCAACACGAGACACCATAAAGCACAAACTTCATTCCCTGCTTATGTCCAGGAACCCTGCTCTCGGTCTGAACATCTCAGCCTAGATGCCGTCGTGTAATGAGGCAAAGCTATTTTAAAATCTATTTATATGCTCATAAAATAAGCATAAAATGATGATAAAACCGAGAAATAAAGCTCCCAAGTAATGGCCATATGCTGCCCAAACACACAGGTAGTGGCTGTAGATTTGACAGTGAGACAGAACCTTGTGGAAAATGTGCTTGGTCAACTCATGTAAGAGTTGGTCACCTTTGGTTACTCAGGGATTTTTTGCCAAAAAAAGGTGGTCACCTTTGATTACTCAGGGATTTTTTGCCAAAACCAAGATCAAGCAAGCAGCAGAAGATATTTTCACATCGCACACTGCTAAAGTGCTTATTGGTGAAGTCTTCCCAGCTGTGAGCCTCTGTATTTTTCAGCACCTTAGCAGTCCACCCAAAATTAGATAAAATATCAGAAAAATCTATAGCTGCTCCTATTAGTGGATGCACACTTTTTCACATCACAATAAAACATCCTTTTCAAACTTAATACATGCATTTTCCTTTTTTTTTTTTTACCTTAAGATAACCTTCTTTAGTCATGATATGAACATGATGACTGTCAAGCAGAAAAGTTGAGGAGAACAACAGTATTATGTTTGCAAAGGAAGTTATTTTTGGAAGGTATTTTTCACTTAGGGAAGGGGAAAAAAAATCCAAACGAAGTAAACAATTTAGTTCATAATCATCAACACAGGGACACTTTGCACAGACATTTCCTTTCATAGGTCACTACATTCATTGGATTAGAATTAGTTAGAGGACTGAAAACAGTAAATGACAAAAACTACTGGAAGTAGTAGCCCATGAAGGAAAACACAGCCAGCTGAGGTGAAAATTAGATCACATTATGCTGAACCTACTCCTACCTGTCCTGTAATTTAGGATCCAGTTCACGTATGTACAGCTTGCTGTAATGAAACATAAGATCTATTAAAGATTTCAGCAGCAGGGAATTAATTCAGCTTGTGGAATTCCTACCAAAAATCAGACAAAAAAAGGAATTATTCTCAGATCAAAGTGGGGTTTTTCTGGTTTCTGGGGTTTTTTTGTTTTTAATTATCTTCTGCATAGCTTTAACACTAGCTAATACAGTGTAATGCATCAATACACTATAGCAAATTTTCTCTGCTTTAAATATCACCCTCATTCATACTGTGATTCAATTTAAGAATCATTCAAAGATAAATCTAAATAAATAACAAGCTGGCTTTCAGGCAAACAAATGAATTTGCATTGTTTTATATTCATCATAAATATTTCACCTAATTACTGAGGTACTATGTTCAGAAATACAAAACAACATTATAAATTTATTAGCACTGTCCCTGCTGATTTTACAGAAGTTCTGTGGAATGTAAGAGCCAAAAGTAGAAACAGGCTCAAGAGCATAACCAAAAGAGCAGAGGCTGCATTCAAATGCTAAACTGGATTGACACCCTCTGCTTTGCTCTGCATATTTACCCCAGCCAAAGCTTCCTGTCTTGAATCAGGTGTTATCCTATTTATTCTCAAAACCCAAGGTCAACGAAAGCCTTTTCCTTCTGTTGACTTTCCAAAGCTAAACATCTGAATCAGGCTGCTTCTAGTATTATCTACAAAACTATCACAGGAGTTCTTTTTCCCCTCATTGTAAAAAATGTGAAAACGTAAAAGGATGTAACAGCATTTTACAAAGGTTTAGGGAGGTCAGCGGCGTGCAGGGAAAATAAGAAGTGCTGCTTAAACATAAAAGGTAAAGCACGCAGCATTTATCCTCAAAATTATTTGAGTTGTTTTAATGGCTCTAAAGGCTATGAAAAATGTTTTTAAAATGTAAATATGTGGGTCTCTTAGAAGAAGTTATCCTTCTTTGTAAACCACAGTATCACTGGTGATTTATAATTTTCAGAAAATCTTAATCCCACAGGAAGCATAGAAGAGTTCCTCTTTATTTTTAACCTAATGCTGTATCTAATATGGAATGCAGTTTTTATTATTAGCAAAAAAACCTATTATTTTTATTTGCTTACAATAAATTAAGGAAAAAATCTGAAAGAGTGCAAGTACGAAACCATCTTAAAAACAGATTATTCTTTTCCCTTTACCTTTGAAACAACTTCAGATGTAAATAAAATTGTGGTTATCACATTTCCCTAGGGATTAAGTACTCTTACTGTTCAAATGTCATTAATTACCCTTAATGCCGTTATGAACTATTTGGAGATTATCATTATTAAACTGTTAGAGTATTTCTTAATTCCTCACCAGAAAGCCACAGAGTGACTCTCTGAGCCTATCCTCCCCCTCTTTTGTTGAAACAACAATAGCCCAGAGGAATTGTGTCTGCAAAGAAAAAGTCAAGAAACAACAATAAAATACATATTGTTGGACTAAACGAGCAGCAGAGAGAAGAGTTTGGGTTTTAAACCATGTTCTGTTTCATAAGTGGAGTATCTGGGGCTGGTGCAGCCCCATGGGAGCAGCCAGGGTGCTCTGAGGGATGGGGGACGCAGCAGAAATCCCTCTAATAAAAGGGTCTTATCTGTAGCTGGCCCGTTTGGGCACTCTAACATCTGAAAAAATAAGTTTTAGGGTCCCAAGGATGTTTCACTGCTGCAAAAAACAGCCATTAGAACAGAACATGGATACTGCACAGACTGGGTTTGGTATCAAAACACTTCATACACAAAAATTCAAAATAGACACATTCTTGTCACAACCCCATCTTTTTTCACAAAGCACTAAAGCAAGGAGGATTTTAGCACAGTTGTTATTTAACTGTGTCACTTGGCTCCCTCCCTGAATAACCGTGGGGCTGGGAGGCTTTGCTCCACCACAGGGGCCACGTGGTTCTACTACAGCTCAGACCCTCAGCTCTTCCAACACAAATCACACTGCCTGGATTCATGTTTTGAAGTCTGTATTTTACTGTGCTATTATTATTAAACTCATATTTTTCATTCAAATGCATGCCAGCACCTTTATACTCTTGTTTAAAAACAAAAAGGAGTAAGTTTAGCTGGAGGAAAATTTGATCAAAGAGGAAAAAGGCTCAACAGAAACTTTGTAATGACTACCTGGAAAGGTGGGAACAGACAAAACTAAAGTGTTTACTCACTTCTGGTGCTGGAAATCAAGCTACTTGTCAGCTTGAAGGCACCCATTAAGACACACACTCCCCTGCCTTGTGCTTACACATTAGATTAACTTCTCTGGGGATTTCTGGGTGTCATTTTTTTTAAAAAGACCTAATCAGTGGTCCTGCTTTCTTGGTCTGCATTTCTATCTCCTCTTTCCGCTATTCTGGTGGAGTTCCCAGTCTGTGCCTGGAGCACAATGGGCCAAATTTGGTGTTTTTATTGAACAGGAGACCTGATATAAGTGATGCTGCCAGTCACCAGCTCTGTGAGTTACCCCCAGATCAGACAGAAGGGTTATTCCCTGGCTTCTATTCCCTCTCCTTCCATCCTAGACAGGAAGGGGACACTAAAAAATGGATTGCTGAAAAGCTGTGCTGGTTCCAGAAATGGGGAAAAAGCCTGACAAGGGCCATCACAGAGCGACACTAATGAGATAGTGTGGTCTGGGATGGGAAAAAAAGCTTTTCTCTGCCTCTTTTCATGATCAGATCTACACACTGCAGAAGCCAGGGCTCCCTCACAGAGCTCTGCTGAAAGGTAACTCAGTGCTGGGGATCTGTTATGAGTTATTCCAGTGAGGAATGTCTGGCTTTTTATGGTTATTTTAATTGGTGACAGTACCCACCGCTTAAAGTGCTCAATCTAAGGTTCCCCCATGTCCTGCTCCATCCTGAGCACTCACCCTGTCTCAGGGCTGCTTTCTCATCCCTGTCAGAGGCTGCTGCCCCATCACTGTCCTTGCTCAGGCATTATCAGATCTGGTCTGGTCTGTGTAACACCAGCCCAGGGCAAGCACTGACATATTTCACCAGAGATTAATACTCAGGCTGCCTGTCCAGAGAGCATGGAAAGTTGATAAGTGCAAAAAGCTTTAAAGCAAACCTGAACTCAACCCTCTTTTTATATATTTTGTTCACACCAGTAATGAGCAGTTCTGCCCCTTCTTTGGTACATAAAATAGGGTTTATACCAGTGAGAAAGCATCACTGCCAGGCTTGTGGGCCTGAAAAAGGAAACACTTTTACACAACTTTTCTTCTTAACATCTCACAGAATTCTACTACCAACATCAGCCTTTGCTTTGCAATACTTGTAGAAGGCCATCATCATCATGCAGGATGACTTAAGATGACTTCATTTGCCAAAGGACAAATGAATTAACAGCAGCAACAACGTCAGTGTCTGTTTCCCACTGGTTTAAACACAGCCCTTCCAGCCTGCTGGGCAATGGAACTCTGGTGGGCTTCACACCCAGGGTTGACTCATGTCATTGTGTATAAAGCATGGAAAACAAAGCCTGCATAATTCCATGATTCTCTATTCTCCCACTTTGATGGAGAATCAGGAGCTACGACCACTGGTGCTCACCAGAGTACTTGTCTTGGCCCTTTTCATATTAGAGATAAAGAATTACCTCAGGCTAGTGAAGATGAGCAGCCTCCTTCATTTCAACTCAGAAAAGAGGAAGGAAGGTGAGCTCAGCATCTCCTCTCTCCAGCCTCCTTCATCACCCATGCATCACAACCTTCTCCTTGCGTTGCTCCCAAGCAGGGCTGTTGCTCATCCATCCTATCGCACCACATGGAAACATCCTTATTTCTTTTCTTTCCCAGATTAAACACACAGAAAGACACGACAAGCCCACAGACACTACCTGGGGGAGGAGACAACAGGCTGCCAATCTCCCAGCCAGCAGAAAGGCAGTGGGAGGCTGAGGCTGGGAACCACCACATCTCCCAGTTTACATCCTCGGAGCCTCCATGGCTCCCAGCCCTCACTCCTTGCTTTGCCCTGCTCAGAACCAGCCCACGTGTTGTGCTGTGCCACAGCTTGGGAGGCTGCTAACCCCCAGAACAGGTCATGGGGAAAGGACTTTCCTTTCATCCCCGCAGGCAAATCTGGCAAAGGAAGAGCAGGGAATAATCACAGGACAGTAGTGACTCACTGTTTGTGTCAGTGGAAAGAATCTCTGCTGCCCAGTGCTCCTCTTCTCCCACCTGGCATCACCACCAAAACCACCACACCGACGAGCAGGGAGGTTATGCAAGGCTGTGAGGCCGGAATATTAGCTTACAAAATTCAGGAATGGTGGGAAAGGGCTGCCAGTTTGACTGCATCAGCTTCCCTGGCCTGCTAGGAAAAATAGGTCAAGGTCTTCCAAGGTGACCAACAGTTTTGGATGTCCAACTTTGTGCATGTTAAGAAAAAAACACAAAAAAAAAAGAAAAAAAATTTATTATTTTGGAAAAAACACTAATTTTCTGTCACTGAGGGGGAAAAAAATTCAGCCAGACAGCTGCATGTGTCAAGGTCTTTGTGGTTGAGCACCCCAGAAAAAACAGATTACCTTGAGACAGAAAAAAAATAAAAAAAATTGAAAAAGTCAAACACTGTGTAAAAAACAAGGGAGGAAAGCCCGTGAGTAAATAACCAGTGGGAGCTCAATAAGAGCAGGGCTCAGGATGCATGTGTGCTTCTACTGCGGGAGAGAGAACAATTGAATTACGAGGAGCTCTTAAGCAAGTAAAGTAAACATCTTTTGGCAATTTGGGGCTGCACTTTGAAGCCTGGCGATGTCATACAAATGGTGAAATAGCACGGACACCCTTCTGCTGGCCAGTTTGTTTAATATGGTGAGCCGGGAGTTTTTTTGGAGAGCTGCACTCTTTTATGAGCTCACGAGCTGGAGGAGGGAAAGTGTGGAAGGAGCAGGAGGGAGATGTTTGAGCAAAGCTGGAGCTGTGGGAAGCAGCACGAGAGGGAAGGGAGCCCTGCAGCATCCGGGGGGCTGCCACCATGGGAACAGACCCCCAGCATCCCCCACCACGGGAACAGAGAGGGGGAAAAGAGAGAGGGGTACGGGGTGAGGCGACAGGGATAATCGCATGAGCGGGGTTAATTGCTATAAATATCAAGAATCAAATCAATATGTCAAGATGTGTGTTCCACTTTTCACATATATGCGGCACGTAAATGAGAAACGGAGAGAGAGGGAGGAAGAGCTAGGGAGAAAAAGGAGAGACTACTAAAGAAATAAGCCCCCCTGTACAGACAGCCTGACGCCAGATGGCTTCTTCTAATAAATATTCAACCTTAACTCAGTTCCCATGTAACTTTGTTGTAAAGCTGCCAGCACACCCACACAGATCTGGGCCAGCAAAATGATTACAGTAGTACAAACAAAATAGTGCAATAGAGGAAACAGGCAGACAGGGTCCTGTATACAGAAAGACAGAGCTGTAAAGATGTGAGTTGATGAACCTTTAGATTTAATACTGAGAAACTTGGAATAATGGCTTGGGGAGAGGGGAGAAAAAGCCTTGGTATGGGGGGGGAAACACGCCGACTTATTTTTTTCCTTTGCTGGGAATACAGAGAACATCGTTCTGCTAAGACAGCAAGCGAGGCACTATAAATCAGTTGCTCTTCTGCATATTTTCTGCATTCAGCTGGAATTCAGATACCTTCCCTGAAATCACAGCCCAGCTTACATTTCTGCTGCCTCTCGTGCTCACACGGGGCACGAGTTAAAAAGGGAGATTTTGTGCAAATGACATTTGTTGTATTAATTGGGAAGAGAAAGAGGAGGTTTGGTATATTATCCTTAAGAAAACACTGGCACAGTGCTCAAAAACATGCATTTCAGTTGTGCGAGTGTTTTTGCCCCGAGCTCTTTAATTTCAAAATTGGATTATGAGATCTGAATATCAGAACACACCATGTTGGCAACCCCAAAACTATTTAAATAGGACCTTGACCAAATCGTGATCTTGTGCTAAGATTAGGAGCGGGGGAAAGGCAATGAGAAAGGACATGCTTTGCAGAAAGGCTTCTACTGATGAAGTGAAGCAAAAAAAAATATATATAGATCTTAGAAATTAAATTTTAAAAAGTGTTAAGGATTCATCCTATTGATTTATTTTATGTAGAATATCTTGAGTTTAGAGACTTACCTAAAATTACCTGCAGTTGTTTAACAACCACCTATGAGCCAGCAATAGATCAGGGAATTTAATTATGCATTTACTTTGGTTGAGAAAGAATCAACATGAGGCAAAGCTCCTCTTTCTCAAGAACATAACCTTTTGGTGGTAGAACTCGTGATGTGCTCCTGGAAGGACATTATTTTGCATGATACAGAGGAGTATAAATAGAATTAATAAGACAGAAATAAAAAAAAAAAAAGAATATGAGGGGTGTAGGCTGAACATCAGAAAATATTTCCTGGTTTGTGAGAGTCTCCCTCTGCAAAGCAGATCGACAAGGAGATGTAGTAGGCTGTAGAGTCAGGCTTTCACCACTTCCCTCGGGAGATTGTCACTGGAGGTTTCAAAAACAAAGCTGAACTCAGCACTAGTAAATATGCTGCAGGGAATAACCCTGTGTTGGGCAAGATATGGACAAGATCAATTAACAGATCTCTTCTATGCCTACTTTCTATTATTTTTGACTGTTGGGAAGAAAAGTTTGCTAGAGAAAAGCCTGAGCCTCCCTCCACCCCCTGCCTTTTTCTTTTTTAAAGAGAACAGACTCTCTGGCACGGCAGGCTCAGCTCTGTTCATTACAGCAGCCACGTCTCTCCCACCAGTTTCCCTCTGCTCATCCTCCATCCCCACTCTTATTGAGAAGCCCTGGAAAGAATTTCCTGGACAGAAAAGAAAGGGAAAAAAAAGAAAAAAAGGTCTGAATCGTTGTTATTTCTGCTCTTTCCAGACCCCTTTGTAATATTCATTTATTCTGAGCAGCATTTGACACTTCCTTCCCACCCACCCCTATTAGGAATCAGCTGTGGGTTGCCTCCCTGCGCTCCTTCTCTCCAGCCTCAAGGTGCACATTGCAATTCCATTCTTATCCAGAGCACGATAGCATCAAATGAGGGAAGGAGCCTGGGTAAGCTCCAGGCCTGAAGAAATGCACACCTTTTGTTTATGGCAGCAGGATGAAAGCCACGAGCCGGAGCTGGACACAAATCTGTCGGCCCTTGGGAAAAGAGGCTGCTAACGACGGCAGCACTGAGTACCCCCAGCACATCAAACAATCCTTCATTAGCTATGCTGGCTTGAAGTTCAGCATATCTGTGCTTACCTTAATAAACCAGGCATGAAAAATCACCCTGTAAAGCTTAGAGGTGCTTAGAGGTACAAGGGCACCACTTGGACTTCGCCGGCGCTAAGCTTCATTCTGCAAACAAAATTGGATCAAAATTAGGGCTAAATTCAAAATCAATTTAAATCCTTTTTAAATAAAAATATTGAAGGGAATGAACCAAAGTATGTGGATTTCTTCCTTGTGGAGCAGCAGAGAGATGAGCCCACGGCTAAGAGCAGCATTTCCCCTGTGGGTTGGGGTGCCACAGCATGACCATGCACAGCCACTCTGAGTCAACACGCAAACTATGATTTTTACATTCACTTAATAATGTCGAGTTTCTATTAGGATTGTTTCATTCAGAAAAGAAAAGAGGCAAGGAAAACCAGGAGGAAAAAAATCACAGAGAGAATTAAATAGTAGAGAGATCTGGTCAGAAAGGAAATGATGGACACAGAAGGTTCTGCCCCAGCCTCTCTGTGTCCTCTCCACTGCCAGTTCCATTGTCCCAGAAGAGGTGCCACAACCTCACTGGAGTAAACCTCAACCCTCCATGGCTTCTCAGCCAAGCACCAGAATAATAGAAATAAAGGCAAAAACCCATGGAGAGGTGAAATGTGGGCTTGGGGGGGAAAGGGGAATGAGGAAGGAACTCTGCATTGCCTAGAGGCACCCAGGACACAAACAGAGAATGAAAACTTTCCAGTGAACCACTTTTGTGTGCTTTTGTGTGCAGCTTGAGTGGAATCCCCCCATTAAATCCTTGCCCATGGCCCATCTCCTCCTGCCACAGAGCAGAGAGGGCAGTTTGGGCCCAGTGCAGCCACAGTGGCTTGGGGAGCAGAGAGACACAGCAGCACTGGCAGGCATCCACAAGGATCACTGCATCCGGCTGCCGCAGTGCTGGAACCAACATCCTCCAAGGCTTCCAGCTGGAAGGAAATGGGCAGGATCACGATCCCAGTGAGGAGCTGGTGAGGGTCAGCTTCTCAGCCATGTAAGCAACCTGATCTGAGGGACCCCTGTGGTCACAGGCTCAGCACCCTGCTGGAAACCACCAGGATCCATCAGGAGGGTGTGCAGCTGGGTGCATTGCATCCACATAATGCAACTCCCACCACATAGGATTTCTTCAGAGCAGGGTTCTCACCTGGCTGTAACAGCAGCAAATCTCACCATTGCAAATAAATTAAAAAAAAAAATAGGGAAAATAAAATTGGCCAAAC
This sequence comes from Ammospiza caudacuta, assembly GCF_027887145.1. Taxonomy (NCBI): domain Eukaryota; kingdom Metazoa; phylum Chordata; class Aves; order Passeriformes; family Passerellidae; genus Ammospiza; species Ammospiza caudacuta. Next base: position 40,909,460 of record NC_080600.1, on the reverse strand, counting down.
CTTTTTTTTTTTTTTCTCACAAAATTCGGTGCTGTCTTTGAAACACGGGCAGTGATTTTGGACACGAGACTGAGCAGAATGCATTGTTGATGCTCTCAGCCATTAGTTTATAAATTGAATAAGATAGATGTGTTCATTCATATGAACTAATGTAGTTTTTCTTATGAAGGTTTCATATTATACAAATCCATTAGCATATTTACAAATTAATCTTCCCTTAGGAAGAAAAAAGATCAAAGATTTACAGAAGGAAGTGCTTTATTACTTTTAAACTGCCTTTTTTTTTTAAAGAAAGAGAAAAAGAAATGAAGGGAAATTATGTTGAACCATAAATGTTTCTTTATGACTACTGTACAGCAGCTTTGTGGGAGATTTAAATTTACTAAAGGGCAAGGGGGACTTTAAGCCATCTATATGAGTTCAGTATTAAAAATATATATACATGACAGGTGCCCATATAAGTTCATGCAGTACAAAATATTCCATAAATGAGCTCATTTATCTGAGTAATTTAAAAAGAGCTTCTGCACAAGGGGAGATATTTAGTATGAATTATAGTCCGTTTACCTTTCATAAGTTTTTTCATCACTTCCCATACCTCCTTTGGTGCTACTGAAAATATCTGTAGTTATCAAGCCTTATATTCAACCTTGCTATTCCCTATTCCCAGGAAAGCCCTATTGGTGAAGTGACTCCATGTTTAAGATATGCAGCTTGTAAAGCCTTGCATGCATGATTATTTCTTCTTCACCAACGCCAGATAAAACAAGATCAGGCTAAGAAATCTTTAATCTAAGCAAATAACTTGAATAACAAAGAGCATTCCAGGAAAAGGAAAAAAATCTCTGGGTGTACACCCATCATTTAGATTTGATTCAGTTTTGAAAGATTCCTCCTTCTGTTTTCAAAATTACTTTGCACTGTGGTTGGAAATAAAGAGTAGTAGAGCACCAAGGAAATGAAATGAGATGCAAACTTTTAATGATTTATTAATAACCACTTTCTGAGACATTTTTAACTGCTAAAGAGAAATCAGAACACTAAATACATTAAGATCTTCAAGGGCGGGGGGTGGAAGGGAGAACTATGGAAAGTTATGAAAATAATGGAAAATTTCCAAGGCTAAAAAACCACCTGACAACCAAAGCACATTTTAGGTAGAGCTGCTCCTGCCTTGGGACAGGAGTTGCAACTAGATGACCTCTGAAATCCCTCCCAGACATCAGCTTTGTACTTCTATGTTGAAATGTTTGCAGATCCTTTCCAATGTGCCATTAATTTATTTTTTATTCCTTTAGGATATATGCCAAAGGAAAACTTCAAGGCATCTACCAAAACTACAGTTAAATCACCATTCATGAACAGAATAACACTTATTTTCTCGTGACGTGATCACTGCACTCACTCAAGTATAACTTCATTCACTTCTTGGAGCTTGCTGAAAAAGTGATGTGAGATGGAAAAGGATCAGAAACGTCCACCTTTCCTGCAACACAAAGAACCAAACTGGACTTATTATTTTATCTAGCCTTCCTCTCCCAAAAAAATCCCCTCCCCATCCATCTGCAGGCCATCACGAAGAACACACATGTTGGCAAGTTTTGAATTAAGGATTTTCCTCTACTCTGGAGCTGAATTTAATGGCAAAATCCCTCCACATTCTCCTGCTCCTATTCAGGATTGCTCTGCCTGAATAACCAGGCGACTTCATCTCTGTGTCTTTCCCTCTGTTTTCCTGAGGGAAGCTCTCCAAAAGGTTTCCCTCTAATAGTTGGAGGGGAAGTTCAGTGTCATTTTTTGTTTTCCTTCAGACTTTGCATTTGGCTATCAGAGTGCTCACAGTTAGCTAACCAGGACTCTTCAATGTCTCAGTCAACCCACTTGGGAAATCAATAAAAGATAAGACTTCCCATGTTTCAGTGCTATGAGGGTTGGCAAATGCTTCTAAAGTGCTTTGAAAACCTGGAAAGGTGCAATGTTCTTATAATGGCCTTAATGCTTTGTAGTTCTACAGAATATTTTATTCCAAAATCTTGAGCTTTTACAAGTAACGAACCTTAACTACAACAGTCCTGTGAGATGTCTGTAAATAAAGAATAATGTCCAGGATAGTGCTTAGTCCATCATATCTTTGTCCAAAATACTGACGTCAGACACTGTAATTTATCCTTCATATGATCTTCTAGTCCTGCTGAAGTCTACAAAACCTTTTTGTTAGAAATATTATTGCCAAACCTACTTGTTAGATTAATGTTAATTATCTCAGGGTAGGAAAGTTGTGTATTACTCGAAGTTTGGCTCACAAAAAGAGAATGAATAAGCAAAGAGGCATGTCCTAGAGCCAGCAGGAGAGAAAACAGTAACTGACGTTCAACTATAGAAAAAAATAATAATTATGTACATATCTGTCACCAGAAAAACCTCTAGACTAATGTTCTCTCAGTCCAAGAGGCATTTAAGGTTAGGACCTTACACTTTCCAGTCATTCCACTCTCCAGCCATCACCACCTTGTTAAGGATACTGACTGCATCACACATGTGAGGGGAAGTTTGGCACCACAAGTTTCCCAGGTGAAAAAGTGTGTCATCAATGAAGAAGAATTACCAGTCATTAAACTGGAGTGCATGCTGTGCATGCCTCTTCAATTCAATATAGGGAATTAAGAAGTCAAATGCCTGTGGCATTAAATATGAATGATGAATGCGAGAAATAAAATAAGTAGAAGAGAAATCTATGTGTTTCATTACATGGGGTAGCTGTGCCACTGGCACCTTTTGCTTTTGTATTAAAAAAAAATTGGTCTAAGATTAGAAAGCAAAGAAAACTTGGTTTTTGAGGAAATTTATGTACCATTGTGATGAGATTAAAACATAAAACATTTTCTAATCTGAATTCCACCCTAATAATCTGAAAAGATCACAGAGTATGATAGTGTAAGAACCAGGAATTGAGAAGAATAGCACATACATCCCCCTTCACAATGGGCTTCTAAAAGAACAGCCAATATTTAAGGCAAGAACACAAACTACAGCAAAAGAGCAATGTCAGAAGTGACACATTATCCCATTTTAAGGCTTGTGTCTGACTCCTGCTCAGAATAGGAAGGATAAACAAGATGAGCCACAAAGGCTTCTGTGTGTATCACAAAGCACACGGCATGGGAAACCACTTCTGCCTCTCTCCGACGGAAATGGTTTCTTTCATCTCCGATCAAGTTTCAGAGGTATTTTTATTTATTTACACATGAAGGGCTGTGAACCAAATTCACCCCATCATTTCGTACAATAAACTGAAAAATACATCGATTCAGCAGCCTCACCAAGACATGTAGAGGTTGGAGTTGTGTCCCTCAGGTAGTCAGATGGCATCTGCACCCAAAACATCTCTCTGATGGGCATCTAATATTGAGCAAAATTCTATTAATGCTCTGAATGTGGTAGAACAAGTGACTATGCCCTGAACAAAATGAGAATTGAGAACAGCCAGGTAACATCTAGAGATGCTAAGAAAGAAAACAAATATTCAACAATCTGGTTGAATATTTTTCAAGATGATGAAGATGAGGGAGAAGGAATTCTATGAACCAATCACCAATGTCACCAAAAACTGAAGTAAAAATAAAAGGGTGCTTGGAAATAAAATATATTAGCAAAAGTGTGTTCATGATTATTTTCTTGCCTATTTGGTAATTATGAGGTTCCAAGGCAATGTGACACCCAGAGAACTGAATATCAATTAATTCTGATCCATTTTAGATTACTTAATAATATTTCTGGAAAGATAATGAAAACAGAAACTGCTTGAAGACCAAGAAAAGTTTCTGTTCCAAATGAGCTGGTTTTGAAACCCTGCCTGAAACATAACACCCCATTATTGATAAAATTAAATTCTGTCAAATTTTTGAGGGCAAAAATATGAATTATGTATATGCATAAACACACACAATGAAAATAACATATACAATGTATTTTGGTACACAGTGCATTCTCTGTCCCATATAGTCATATCCACATTTTTCTCAACTTATTTTTACAAAATATTCATGCAAATCATATTTCACAAAATATGAGATGTTTGCATTGTGTAACTTCCTTCTCATTACATTATTGTGTGATAAATCGTGATGAGGATGGCATGGACCACATCCCAATTACCAGAATCACTACAGAGGAAAAATCAACAATTTGAACCAGACACTCACCAATCCCAGAGCATCTGATATGGGGCTCCTTTAAATCACTTAATACAGTCTGGCTTTGTGCAGGCACCTAGAAAGAGGAGAATATTGCAATTAATCCCCCAAACCTCAGGTACTGTACATTTTACAGGCACTGTGTCTTTTTATGAATTCAACATGTTTTTTAACATTTAACATGTGCTTTGTTGTGGGAACTGGGTCACTGGTAGTTTTCATAGTTTTGGGGTTTTTTTCAAAATTTCCATTGTGGAAAAATCACAACTCCACCAGCACTGTCCACCACATCCTTAATATGGTTGATGGAATAATTCAGGTGGAACCGGGATCTTTGAGAATTTCAATCTGAATTAATTTTTCTAAATAAGATTTCTTTCCCCCAGTGCCAAAACTGAAAATGATGTAAGTGCAAAAATCTCTGTAGTAAATTAGTGATAAAAGAATAAAACAGTTAAACGAATATATTTTTCATGCTTGAGGGCTGTGTGTTTAACAGTTTTCTAACTGTTCATTCATTTATATAAAAATACTTTGGTTATTATCTACTTGAGTTGAAATTAGATATTTAATTGACTGGAGGGAATGAAATCCACTCACTTTTAAATAAAGCAATGATTTAAAAATATTCCTGTAAAGTGATTTGTAAGACCACACCAGCACTAGTTCTTGGCACACGTCCTTGTCTGTGTATATATTTTAAAAGCATGGTTGTTTTTACAAATGTAGTACTGTGAGAGCTAACTTCTTCAGAAACATGTTTATCTTAATTAGGAAAGTCAACAGACTTCTAATGGGAAGAAATGCGTATTTTTCTCTGTGGTATCTAAAGCATCAAAGGCCTCGTTCTCATGCCAAACCAATCTTCCTTCCTGCCTGCCTTTCAAACCCAGGTGATTGCAGACAGCTGAGCAGACATTTTCCCAAAAGCTTCTATTGACCTGGCTCCAGTCCTTTCCCGTGCTCTGTCTCCTTTTCTATCCGCATGTCACTTCTCTTTCTCTTTCTGTGTATTTGTTGTATTTTTGCCCGAGGAAACCTAGGGATATTCATGGCACTGAGGCAAATAATGTGGAATTAAAAACTAAATTCTTCAGGCCTTATCCTAGCAACAGGACCATCACCATCTGTTCAGAGGACAGGACTGCCATTATCCGCTGCATTCTTTGTACGTACTCCATCACCTGTGAGGGGAAAAACATTGCCCCTTATCCTGGGGTCTTTGTTTAAAAACAAAGTTGTCTGCTGCTCTCTGCTACCCATACATTTCATAAATGTGATATACAGTACGTTGGAAGGGATTAGGCAGCAATAAAAAGCCTTAAAAGCTTAAAAGGGAAAAAAAAAAAAAAAACCTAAAGGGAGGACATCTGCACGATAAACAACAAAAGCAAATATTGTTCAATTTAAATAAACAGTTGAGATTAATTAGTAAAAGTTCATACAAATTCTTATATCTTCTACCAATATCAGTGATGCAAGCACCACACCTTTCATTTTGGGAGAATTTTACAGCAGTATTGGAATTGGTGTTAGGAATTTAGGGTTTTTTTTAATCTAAATAACTGATTTGAAATCTTTGTTCCCCAATGTGCTGCAAAGGCTGTTTTGGCTGCACACAAACACGTCTGCAGCTGAAGTCCCAAAATACAGCAACAATATCTGAAGGGCTGCACACCTTTTACCTCAGGAAAACATGAAGTTGTTCAAAGAACTCAAATACCTTGCAATTTAATTTGAAATCCTCATCTTTTACCCTCTAAGAATAGTACTCCTTATTCCTCATTTATTTCTGCTTTGAATATTTGAACATGGGTAAAAGTTCATGATGGAGGAAGAGGTAAAAAATCAGGGAATTAAAAGAAAAAAAAATTCCTGGAAATCAGAGCAGCAGCCTTGACCTCAAATTATGTTTTCAGTTTAAAATCATAATTTATAAAAGCTGGTTGACTGGCTGTCTCTGTTGTTTTTATGCCACTTACAAACAAAGCTGCAGTCGTATTTATTTCTCAGGGCTTACAGACACATTTGTGGTGTGTAGCTTGGCAACAAAAACTGGTAAAAATTTGCCTGCTCCCACCAAATCTCCAAAGTGCTCAGACCATCCCATAACAGCCACAAGTCTGAAGGTCCAGGATGCTGCATCCCCTCTTCCCCAGGGAATAAAAGGGCAGAGCAGAGCCACCTCATCTAATCCCCCTCCTCTTCCTCTCCCCAGGAGGTGCAAGTAAGGATGGAAATCCATAGCCTTACATTTGCAAGGGAAATTCTCTGCTTCCCACATTTTCCCCATTTTTTTTTGTTCCAATTTCATTGATTATCTCAATTGCTTCTGCTTTTCTGCAATCTGTGAGGCTGGCAGGTAAAATTTACCACCTTATTTGGTGGATCACAGGATTTCCCAGATGGGCATTCAGCATCCCCTGAGCACAGGGGCTGGACCCATCAGATCATCCTTTTCAAGTAAAAACCTGAGTCAGTTCAGTTTTCTCACTAATATTTCCAAGGATTGAAAAAATTTCAAAGAGAATGAAGAAGAAACAATCTATCATTAAAAAAAAAATCCCCAAAAGTTTGCCCTAAACTATTAATTTGTTGCATTAATGACTTTCAGACCTTGGTATCAAACAAGGGTTAATGGTTTGCCTCAGCCAAGCAGATACCCAAATTTTGGTGAGCAAAATGGTCCAAAGCAGAAATACAGAAATTTTTTCATCGCAGAGAATCTGGGAGGTTTTCCACTATGGAATAAATCATCAGCTCTTCTACAAGTTTGCATGTGAGAAGGCAATCTTCCTTGGAAGCAACAGAAGTCCCTTGGCTCTGGATAGAGGCTGGTGCATTAATTCATCTTGCTCTGCGTCTAGGTGGCCTCAGATAGGACACCACTTTGGCCAAATACGAATATAATTGCTCTTTTGAAATTGCCTCTCAATGGAAAAATCTGTCTCAAATGGCACTACTTCAGTTTTGTCAACACCAACATAAAGATTTATTTTTAAAGCCTTTGAAGCATTGTTTGGATTTTGGCTTTCTTACCATACTACTAAACTTCTCATCTCTGCATTCCTCCAATATTTCATGAAAGTCATAAACTGTTGTACATATTTACAGACCAGAACCGATGTTGTCTTGCCTTTAGAGAATACAAATACCTGTATTAGTATTCACATAATCCTGCCATCATTACAAACCAGCCTTTAACAGAAAAGGGAAGAGAGAAGCATTGTGTTTCAAATGGAAAACTGGGGGGTGTTGGAAGAAGCGGGAGACTAAAACATAAAGGTACTGAAAGCAAAACTCACATTTCAGTCACTAACTTAAATCTCTAGTAGTGCTCAAGTGCAATACAGAGACAGAATTAATGAGGCCCTCCACACTTTTCTAGTTTCAAAGAGGAAGTAGTTTGTAATTTAAGACAGATAAAGAAATCCACTAATTAAAATATTCTGAGATGAATGGCAGCCTCCAATTATTTTCCTGATTTGACACAATCTAGTAACAGCACAACATAACAATGTTTTACGCAATACCATCAGATTTTGTAAAAACAAAGTACAAACTGAATTGGAATTTTGAGGACAGCAACAATAGAGTGCTCCCAGGCCAACCCGTAGCTGGATTCATCTCTCAGTTTAAATGAATACAGAAATGAACAGAAGAGAGCTTGATGTTGAGGAATAAGTGACTTTTCATAAGACTGAAAGTTGTGATGGAGAGTGTAAACAGGCAATAAAGGTTACAATTGATTATAAAATCATTGAATGGGTTGGATTGGAAGGGACCTTAAAGCTCATCTCATTCCACCCCCTGCCATGGGCAGGGACACCTTTCCCAATCACAGGTTGCTCCAAGCTCTGTCCAGCCTGGCCTTGGACATTTCCAGGGATGAGGCACCTACAGCTCGTTTTCCCCACTCCAAATCCCATTGCAAGGCAGCAAAAAGTTCACCATCCAACTTGATATCTGAATAAACCTCCTCTCATCTCAAGCAGGATTTAATGCAGCACCACAGTAGCTGCTGAGAGCACACCCAAGATCATTGATGAGTGCACTGAGGTGTCTGCAGGGGCTGGAGTTGGGCTGTTCCAGCAAGGGCTGGTGTGAAAGGGACCCAGCAGGGCTGCTAGCCACATGGAGATCTCTCACTGCCTGAAACACTTGGGTTTGGCCACTTAGAACAAGCTGTGTCTCAGTTTTACCATTAGCGACGTGGATATTAAACATTTGTCTCCGTCCTGATGCATTGCCAGGAATTTCTGTTTTGCAGGAACATTTTGAAAGCTATAGAGGAATAGAGATGATGGCTGTGGCTACCAAGCCAAAGCTTAGCTGCTGGTGTAGTGTGTAAGCATAATGATAATGGGGAATGGTAAGGACATTTTAAAAGCTGCTCACTGACAGCTCCAGCTTTGATTCACATCTACAAGCTGCCCAGCCAATTACTAAGAGAGGAGGTGGGAAAAATAAATAAAAAGCTCTTCTTGTCATATAGTGCTTCTTCAGATAGACCTGATAGCCCTGTAGATGAATACAGCTCATAACCACTAGCACGAAAAAGGGGCAAAGGTAGAACAGCATTAATTATGGAACTGGTTTCACTGAGAATACAAAAGCAGCTCATGGGGTTGGAATCTTAGATGGCACGTTGGGGCCATGGGCACTAGTAGTGATGCCATAGGATTTTAGCTTTCTATTTTTCATATATTTGTAATCCTGCAATTCTTTAGTGTATAACTCTAAACTCCATATGGAGTGTTAGCTACTGCCTTCCCATTTTGATTAGACGAAACAATTCCTCTCTAGGCCTGGGAATCAAGGACGGGAAAAGTATAAGGTCTGGAAAAGCATTAAAAAAAATAAGCTGGGGGAGAAGCAAACTTGAGGTAAATTACTTCATTACCTGAAGCTGTAGTTGGAAGATCACAACCAACAATATGGAAATGGACCAAACTTTATAAAAGTGTGAAAATCTCATGACCTGCTGTCCATTTTGGGTGTAGCCCCTCAGACAGGGTTCATTGTCATGGACACATTTTATGAAAAATCCTTTCCTTGGGATTTTTTTCTCCTGAGAAGCTGAGAGACATCAGGAACAAAATGTAAAAAATGATTATCTGCTGCTGTGGGATGCAAGAGGTGCATCTGTGATTGGTCTTATGTGGCTGTTTCTAATTAATGGCCAATCACAGCCCAGCTGTCCAGACTGTCTCGGTCAGCCACAAGCCTTTGTTATCATTCTTTTTCTATTCTTAGCTAGCCTTCTGATGAAATCCTTTCTTCTATTCTTTTAGTATAATTTTAATACTATATATACCATAAAATAATAAATCAAGCCTTCTGAAACATGGAGTCAACATTCTCATCTCTTCCCTTGTCCTAAGACCCCTGTGAACACCGCCAGAGCTCATCTGCTTAATGCACCTGAAGGCCCCTCAATAAACATATCTGCTTTTATTCTCTTAATCTTGTGTGGCCTCTATTTTTTAGGGAAGCCCCAAGAAAGGCATCAGGAGTGCCAGGGGAAGGTGGGAGCCCAGCAAGGCAGGGCTGGCTCCTGGAGGAGGGCTCTGCAGCCCCGGCCCGGCAGAAACGGCTTCTGTTGCTACTGCTAATGATGAATACCATATGCTTGGCTCTTGCTGTTAGAAAATAAGTTACGTTACTGCTGCCTGAGAGTGAATCAACTCTTTTCTTTCATTAAAAATAGACGTTCGTGCCCATTCATGTTTCCTCGGCACTAGTACATGGGCAAAAATGTTTTTTAAAAAAATCGAAATATCCTCCAACTGTAGCTTTTTTCTTCCTTTCACCATATCACTACTGTGTTCCATTTCAGATACAGCATCCCTTTTCCCAGACAATAATCCTGAAAAAGAAAAGAGAAAGAATTGATGTGATCATTCATATAATTTTTTCCTTTTGTTACATTGAACCAGTTCAATTCACTGTAGTTAAAACATAACTTGTGATTGGTGGTCTTGATTTGGGAAATCCTTCTTTAGACATGGGAAAAAGAGATGTTTGCTGTAGACATCTAATTTTATTCAGCCTCCCACTATCTGATAATCAACTCTTATATTAAAGTCATTTTGGCCACCGCTCATTAATTTGTCAGTGGAAAGGAAACTCTCGGGTCCACTTGTTTTCACTTATAGCTTCATATACAAAAAACTTTCTTTGTGATTTCACTAAAGGTGATCAAATCGCAGGACACACAATTAATTTAATTAAGATGTATCCTGCAGGCCTATTCACTCAGATACCTTAGAAATATTTCAAAGTTTCATAATTTTGAACTGTTTACTTTGCAACTGTATACTCTGTGATGTTGTGAAATTGAAAAATGTTTTGGATTGATTTATGTTTTCAAATAAATATCCCCATCCATTTTAAAGGTATGCTAGTATATACATACATATGTTAACAGGCTCTAACTGCTTTGTGGATGCTCAAACACAAGAGCAGAGATTTCAGATTTTGACACATCTTTTTTTTTTTTTACTTTTGAGGTTTAGCTAAGATCAGTTTTCACCAGTCAAATGAAGCAAAGGTCCTGAGGAGCAACACACTGTCAGCACAGGTAGAAGGGGAGTGACACAACTGAATGCCACAAAAGACCTGTTCTTCATGCTTCTGACAAAACAAACCTGCATATTATTTCAAACCCTGCTGTAAAAAGAAAACTGGAAAGATTAAAAAAAACATAATAATAAAAGGCTGGCAACAAGCCTTTAAAACAGAGACAACCCTTTGCAGCGCCTCTCCCTGTTTATTTTATGCCAAAACAATTTCCTATCCACCTGTTCATAAAAAATGATAAGGGCTAAAAGTATCCAGTAATTGTGAATTGGAGTCACAGGGAAAAGGAATATTTTGGCACACAGCCTGTAGGAAAAAAGAACACAATGTATTACTTCCCTCATACGTGTACCAACTACAGAGGATCATTTTCATACACTTCAATAGGCCACTGTTAATGATCAGCAGTTGATTGGCCAAATTAACCCCAGGTCTACCTCCAAAATTATTATGATTGCATATTATAATTAACGATGACACTAAGGATATTAGGCTCAGAAGGGGTTTTGTTTGTTTGAATGAGTGATGGACCATTCCATTCAAGGGTAGGTGTTCGTAGCATGCTTTGGGCTCGTGCATTTCCAGGAAACCTTGGAGATAATCTCATGGCTGATGGTAATTCTGGAGAAATGGGGAAGGGAGGGGGGTTCCCTTCTGGATTTTAATCTTATTTCTTCCCTAGCGGAATGGAATTAGCTCAACACTTCTTGGTTGAACTCTAGTCTATCATTTTAATTAAATGTATCTAAGCAGTCATTGTCAAGTCTCGATGGAAGCAATAGGTTGGCAAACTGAATATTGGTGTCTAAAGGCAAGGAATGTCTGCAGCAGGTGTTTGAGGCCTCACTGAAAGACAGAGATTTTATGCATGTGAAATGCACCAAGAAAAAGAGAGGTCTAAATTCCTGGCCAAAACCAAGCCCTGATCCCAAAGTTTGGGGGTCTGAGTGACTAGCAATCTAAACCTTGTTGGCCACTATCTCTAAATAAACTGGCACCTAAAGTCACATCCCTTGAATTTAATAACTCTTGAAATTTGGCTCTGGTTTTAAAATTTGGATGCAATCTCTTTGTTTTTGTCCTCTTACCCTCTTCCTTCCTGAAAAGATGAACACCTCTAAGAGCAGTTTGAAATTTTGGGGTTCCAAAGCCGAATTAACTAACAGCCGCAAACACAGATCTGACACACATTGCTAGAAGGGTTTGCTGCAGAAAGCTCTAGAAACCAGAAATACAACAGGATTCACCTTTGAACCAGATTTCCATCCATGTTTAAAAGCTCCAGAGTGAGGAACAAAAAAACCCTAACTCCTAACTAGAGGCAGGGCAGTGGCTAACTCATTCCTGGACAAGCCATTCAAAGCAAAGTTTGGGCTTTTTAAAAATAAACTGCACCCACTTGATCCAAAAGCAGAGACAAGTGAACAAGAGACACGGCCCCTGAGGTAGTCTTTGCACTTCTCAACATGATCTTCCTTGAAAATCTGCCACCACAGCACCAAAATTCTTAAATCAACACAATTCCTGAGAGTGTGCAACATATCTGTTGATGGGTTGTAAAAATTATACAGAGGGTGTGTTACTGCATGTACAAAGCATGATCTGCAGATTTTTCAAGAGGTTTATGCATGGTTTGGAGAGAAAAAACAACCTTTTCTTTTTTTCTCCATTTTCCCCTCAACACACAGCTGATCTCCATGAGTAACTTTAGAAGAATTCCTTCTAATGCCATGTAAGAGCAGATTTTAAAGTTTTTTCTCTGCACCCATCAGATACAAATTTGAAGCCTCAGATCAGCAGTTCAAAACTGATATTTGCCACAGAGAAATTTTGGCCTAGGAAATAATTACCCTTTACCTGTTACTAGAAAGCTGATAGTAATAACAATAATCTCTCTACCAATAATTTCATTTGAACTGCACATCAAGTGTGGAAAAACAAATATTCAAGTGCAAAAGAATGTTGGGCTGCAGTAAATGCTCATTTTCTTTCTTTTCATGTTTACTTTTACACTTCAGTATTAATACAGCAATTTACCTACAATTAAAAAAAACTAGAGGTTTATGAGTCAAAATACAAATTGTGAGTTACTTGGTATTTATTTTATTTTTTCATTCTTCTAAGAGCATTGTTTTTCATAAATATATAGGTATATTTGCATAGGTATTTGTGTCCTCTTTTGTAGCCCAGAAATAAATATCATAATTACTTTACCTCACCAATTTTTCCACTGCTAAGATCTATCCACCTATGGTTTTAAATACAGCAGCTACTTGACAGAGTTTATTGATGGGCTTTAATCACTGCTGAACATTTCCTGTCTGTTTGTAGGCACTCAGAGAAACCCAAGGGGCATCATTTACAAGAGCCCAAACTGAAGAGATTTGACAGGATGTCACAGGGAATAATCCAAGAATTATGAGGGTAAAAAAAGATATTGAATAGCACAAACCAGTGCAGCTCTGGCAGTTTAGCAATGCCTGTAAAAACCAGAAGAATCTCTTACCAACATGGCATAGTTAGAACAAATTATTTAGGAAATCTTTGTGGAAAGCTCAAACAGTACTAAACTCCAACTCAAGAGCACAGACAAGTTTGAGAGGAGAGAAAAACCACTGATATCCCAGTGTTTCCTCATTTCTCAAAAGATGATGCAATGAAACCTTGAGAGCTTTTAAAACTACACTCAAAAAAAAAGGTAGAAACTATAAAAAAAAGTAATTCAACTTCAGTTGAATTCAACTGAATTCAACTTCAGGCTCACACAGGAATTCAACTGAATTCAACTTCAGGCTCACACAGGAATAGAAATCATGGTACCAGTTGGAAAGGTTTCTATTTGCTACTCCAAGCCCAGGAACTGCAGATGAGCTGTTTGCATCGAGGCAATTCCTCCTTGCTTTACTTGGACACCCCCTTCCCCAGGGATCCAGAAGCAAAGAAAGGCCCAGGTGACATCTGGCCACATCTGTCCAGATGTGAACAATGCTGTACACATGTACCAGCAGCAGAGATGGTGATTTGGCAGATGGGAGCTCACAATAGGACCAAGCATCTACAGGAAAGGATCCAGGTCAGAGAGGTGACAAGGGAGCTCAGGAGCTGGGGGTGATGGGGAGAAAGAAAACAGGAAAGAAAAAGCAGTTGGCAAGAGGAATGCTGACTCTGGAAAAAGAGTCAGAGGAAGAAAAAGGGGAGAGAAAATCAACATGAATTATATTGATTAGGGGATACGAACACCACTAGAAAATAATATGAGCTGGGGACATTATTACTCCCTGTGGTCCCGAGAGCTTCACCTTCCCATTTACAGAAACCTGCATTCCTTGACTGCAGACTGACAGGGAGCAGGTGAAAGGGAAAAGGTGTTGAAGGACTGGGAGGAGGGAAAGTGGCTGCAGAGATGCATTAGAAAAGCTGGGTTTTGACAGGGTGCTATGTATAATTCAGCACAGAAATGCCCTTGACAAGGTCTGGAGTGAACTCCCCCAAAAAAGTCCTCCTTGTGTGCTTACAGCTCGATTCTCAGCTCAGCAAGTTGCTAAGACAGGGCCTTGGAGAAGGGAAGTTGATTCCTCTGGTAATGAAAAATGCCTGTGAGGAAGGGGAAGACACGCGTGCATTGTGAAGAAGAAAGACCACAGCCCCTGGATTTAGTATATACATAATAATTAATAATGACCCAATTTTTCCTATTCCAGATTTCAAAATTCCTAACTCACTTTAATTAAGTTCACTCTAAAAATAGGATGCTGTAGAACAAAGAACTTTTTTACTACTTTAAAAATGAAAGCTTACTCACTAGTTAGGATTTTCCCAGCTCCCCTTGCTTTGGTACAAAGAGCTATTATGACATGATATAAACGCACTATCAATGGGAGACATTTTTAGATAAAACTTGATAATGTAACATTTACTGATTCCATCTGTCAAGACTGATAAAGAGAGTGAGACTTCATACCAAAACACCCAGGAAACATATAGGGAGCAACAAAAACAAGTGCAGGCAATGCAGACCCCAACTGGGGACTCTCAATCTGAGTTAAACTTTTCAGCCTCAGACACAGGGCCCACTTTCTGCACCAGTATGGCTCTAGGATCTCCAGTTTCAACAATACAGTTGCATTTACTTGACAGCATTCAGAACTTATTTACATTATGCATCTTTAAACCTCCTAATTCTGTTTTCTGTACACAATTTTAATGGTGAAGAGCAATATGGGGTTACTGAGCTGCCTAAACACACAGCCAGTCCACTGAGATCTCCCTCCCTGAGGCCCATCAGTAGCACTGGGCTCATAAACACAGCTCAGAAGCCTTACATTACCCCTCTGAGCCACAAACCTGATTTAAATTCTGAGCAAAGACCAGCTTCTCCTGTGAAGAAGAGCAATTGCTCTCTAAACAACTTTTGTAAATGCTTCCTGTGCCAAGGAGGGAGTGCAGAGTTTGCTTAGGTGAAATAAAGCAGACAGACAGACAGACCTCCCCACGCCCTGCTTTGGTTCCAGGATTTCAGTAATGAACAGGGGTGTGCAAAGGAATGAGAGCAGCGGAAGTGCCAAAGGTATCCCTTGGAGATGTGAGTATCTTGTTGTCATGCAAAAGAGCTCTTGAATGACAAAGGAGCAGAGCCCAATTACAACTGGTTCCACGCTAATCTGAGCCCAGGACTAAGTGTAGGCTTTGGAGGGTGTCGTGCTGTCCACAGCAATTAATTCACCTCTTCCTTCCCAAAACATGCTAGGAAATTAATTTCCATTGCTGGAATTAATTTGGCACTAGGAGATGTGCAAACACTGTTTGGAGTTACCTGGCAATGGCTCTGAGGTCTCATCTTGGAGGCAGGGAAGCGGTGCCTGCTGCCTCATGGAGGCTCAGGAGCGCCCCTGCCATGGAAATCTGCACTGCCCCATGCTTGGTCCTGGAGAATGGAGCTCATCCCAACCTTTTTTAGGAATGGAGCTCATCCCAACCTTTTCTTTGGGAATGGAGCTCATCCCAACCTTTTCTTTGGGAATGGAGCTCATCCCAACCTTTTCTTTGGGAATAGAGCTCATCCCAACCTTTTCTTTGGGAATGGAACTCATCCCAACCTTTTCTTTGGGAATGGAGCTCATCCCAACCTTTTCTTTGGGAATTGGGTTCATCCCAACCTTTTTTTTTTTGGGAATGGAGCTCATCCCAACCTTTTCTTTGGGAATGGAGCTCATCCCAACCTTTTTTTTGGGAATGGAGCTCATCCCACCCTTTTCTTTGGGAATGGAGCTCATCCCAACCTTTTTTTTTTGGGAATGGAGCTCATCCCAACCTTTTTTTTGGGAATGGAGCTCATCCCAACCTTTTCTTTGGGAATGGAGCTCATCTCACCCTTTTCTTTGGGAATGGAGCTTAGCCCAACCTTTTTTTGGGCACCTCCAGGCAAGGAGAAGACTGCCATGGACCAAGATGGGGCACTTAAATGTATGAACTCCCAAATCTTGGTGTTAACACAATATGTTCTTTAGGGCCACACAAAGAAACAATTTAAGGACAAACTAAACAATTAAGAATGAATTTAGAGTCAATAAGCTCTTTTCAGGCCTTTATAAATAAACATGAACACCTCGTTTGCTTTGTGAGAAGATGGTGATAAGTATGAGCTTAGAGGTGTTAAGAAATCTTCCAGGTACAAGTGTAAAGAGAAGTCTGCTCTGTAAAGTAAATTAAAGTCACATTTTAAGTGATTCTGGATTAATTTTCATATGTTTGGGTGCTGAAGGCCTCCTAAAACCATTTTCACTGGAGCTTGAATTCTAGTTAATGAGAAGAATTTTACATGCCAACAATCTTAGACTCTTCAGAAGTATTCTAATTATCTTTTTTTTTTTTTTGCTTGTATGACAAACTTTTATAATTGTGTACTGAAAAATCACCAAAATTTTAATGTTTTCAGCCTGTGACTTTGTCCTTCAAAATCATTCTGCCAGATAATATCAGCAAACCAGGAAAAGTGTGAACCTGACATAGAATTTTGGTTATGAAGGGAGATGTATAAATGTTCAGTAGAAATCTGCTTTATTTCAAAATATTTTTGAAAATAAGTAATCCTCCCAAATTCTGTTGGTAATAAATTTTTTTTTAGTTTAGCTTAAGTTGAAAACAAAACTAGTGTGATGCAAGGATGTCACAATATGCCCTGAGCTAATTTTTGAAATTTACACTGATAAATAAAATATTTCATATCACTATGGCTAACTCTACTTGTAACCAATCCTTCTCTCTCAGCCTCTGAAGGATGAAGTTTATTTGTGAGCTTTTGCTCACAATGACATTTGCATCAAGTCCATGGGGCAGAAAGAAGCTTTGCCTCCCCAAACCTGGACAACACTGGACAATTGCAGTGGTCACAAAACAAGATTTTGGTCCTGAAACAGCTTCTGGAAAGCATTTGCTTTACCTCTTCACTACTTTTTTTTCTGCAAAATCCCCACTTTTTAGAACAAAGCTAAAATTATAGGTAGGGATGGGGTAAAGATAACCCCCTTGCATCACATCTGACTTGTTATTTTAATTCAAAAAGTGTCTTATCCATCACCTCAAATTAAAAAAATACCTCTTTGCCCTAACCAAAACTTAATTTTCTGAACTGCATTTTTTTTTGCTTGGTAGAGAGAGGGGGAAAAAAACCAGCAATGCTTGAGAAATGGAATTTTGCCCACAGACTGGTGACTACAGATCACATTTCTAGTGGGCTTATAACCTGCTCCAGTGAAAACATAATTTTTAATTTGCTTTTAGGGTTATTTATTTTTTTTATTATTACACTAAGGGTTTATAATTTAACGTCAAACATAATTTTGCAGGAATTAGGAGGCTGCACTGTGATGCTGAAGATAAGATGTATGTGACTGGTTGGCACGGTCTCAAACTGGGTTTCTAGAAAATGGATCACTAATTGGCAGGCTGCCATCCCATACACTGCTCAGTGCAACTTCACATCAAACAGGTTATCTTGTATAAAGAATTATGCACATCATCCTCCCAGACAGGGCAAAGAAAAGGAGACATCTCTTAACAACATTCCATTTATCATTTCACACCATACATGCAATATTTGATGTTGGAATCACTTGATAATATCAAATTTCTGCAGTTCTTATAAAAAATAAAAAGGTATTCCTAAATGTTTATGGCTTTAAAAAAATAACACTTTTCATGCAGCAATTAAAATCCTAAATTATTGGTCATATCACTTCATAAAAATCACACCAATTTTGATTAATTGTAGTTGAGCCATTTAAGAGCTGAAACAACATGACATTTTACTATGATGTCATTTTCCCATTCATTCCAGTGGTAAAAGTCCACCACCACAGCTACAGTAAGAATAATATAAAAATTAAAGCATGGAAATGATCAGAGGAAATAATTTTGACAATGAAGTAATTTCCTAGATTGGTTTTTAAGCATGACTTCTTTGTCAGCTTTAAATAAAAAATAAAAGATGCCATGATTTTATTGAACTTGCATGGGGAATGAGTAATGTGCATTTGTAAGAAGTGGTGTCACTTCACTTGAAAATCAAACCATATGCTTGAGCCCGGCTAGAAGAGAACACCCCAAGAGTAAATCCAAATCAAACATCTGAGTCAAAATGTGGTGCCTTCAGAACCAAGGACTCCTAAATATAAAACCCACAAAAAAGTAGGATGTTGAGGTCAAAGGCAATTCCATGACAAATAGACAATATAATCTTTATTCAAATTTTTGTTCAAAACTTATCAGTACCTCACATTCCTTATCTGAAATATCTGTTAATATCGAAGGTTTTTCTTCTAAATCAGTAATTTCAAAATTTTTACTCTTGGTTTGGGGTTTTTTATTATTGTTTTTGAGTGCAGTTGAAAGTGAGGCCCTTGCATATGTTTGTATTTTCATAGGTGCCAAACTGATGCTAGGATTCAATCCAACTGCTTTTGAAATCAATTGGAATT
This sequence comes from Ammospiza caudacuta, assembly GCF_027887145.1. Lineage (NCBI taxonomy): Eukaryota > Metazoa > Chordata > Aves > Passeriformes > Passerellidae > Ammospiza > Ammospiza caudacuta. The sequence goes on along the minus strand of NC_080600.1, from coordinate 40,890,709 downwards.
TTTCACTTGACTAGAATTCAAGCATCTGTTATTAGCAATTTCAGAGATGGAGAGGGGAAAAAAAAAATGTCAAAAACAATCCAAAATGTGGTGTCAGGACACCAAAATTTTCTCTGTTGCCTTAGTTCCTCTAGAATTTGTGTCACTTACAAACTGCTTTATTTCTCCGAAGGACACCAAAGATGAGGAAAAGCAGCAGGGACGATATTTAGGTAAAAGTTTGTCACAGGAAAAGTGCCTTGCTGGAACAACAATTCACAAAGCTCAGATACAGATGCAAAGCCCTCACACAATCCTGAACTTGCAGGAGGATCCAAGAGCAGAACTATGGAATGAATTTCCTTTTACAGCAATTTACATCATCCCAAAACGCCTTTGGACTGGAAACAAAACAGAACTTCTGGAAAGGGCCTTAAATCTTATCTCATCCCAGCCTCCCTATCATGAGCAGGGCCACTTTCCACCAGACCAGGTTGCTCAGGATTCCATCCAGCCAGGCCTTTTAGGCCTTTTTCCAAGATTCCAAGGCCTCAGTTCCTCCATGCAGAGCAGAAGGGCCCTCAGTTAACCCACACCCAGGACAAGATCCAACCTTTCAGACTCAGAGTACATTTTTTTTCATTACTGACCTCCAAGTTGAGGAAAACTTAAATTTAAACCCGCAGCTCCAACACCCCCAGCCACCAGCTGAATCTACTTTAACAGGCCTCTAAAAAAAGGGATTCCCCACTGCAAACAATACAGCTCAGAAGTGTTGCAACTGCCAGGAAATGAAATTTCATGGGAAAAAAAAAAAAGAAAAAAAAGAAAAGAAAAAAAAAAAAAAAAAAAAGAGAAAGAAAATCAGAAGGGAATCACTCTGCCTGGGCAGAACCTCAGGGAGTGAATCATCAGTACCAAACTGGTTTTTCTTTGAAACCATGCAACAGTTTGTGTATTTAGGACAACATTTGTTTAGCAAACAGACATCAACAAAATTTGCTCAAGGAAAGTGTGCATATGTTTGGGGTAAAGAGGTGACCTCTGGAGAAGATGATCCAGGCTCCCTGCAGTGCTGAGTCCCTTTGGTCCTGGCTGAGTCTCCCAAGGCCACTGCTCTCACAGGACTGACCCAAGGAAAGATGGATTTACAATCCCAAGCATTTCATTGGAATTTGTTAACTGGGAGATGCAGTTGTAGCAGCAGATAAACTTCAATTTATTTTGCTTAAAACACTATAATGTTCCATTATTGTTATTTTTATCCCTAATATTTTCCATTATGGAGACAATTTCTTGCATATAGGTGGTACTTTTGAAGCTTTCATGGGGTTGCTTCACTTTTTGCCCACGTGGTAAGATATATTTTATCTAAATCATTGAAATCTTAATAACAAAATATCCCAGAAGCTGTTCATACAGTGCATGCCAAATGTAAAAGAGGCTAGCAACAAGCATAGGAAACCTGGGAATAAAGGATAAGTACAGTGAGCTCCCTATCCCTTAAAAATGGATGGTTTCTTTGCCAAAAGCCTCATTTCACATCATAAACCATAAAAAGCAACCAGAAACTAGCCAGGGTTTCATTTTTCTGCATGTATATGGGAGATTTCCCAAGAAGATTTTCCTGTCCAGTCTTACAGTACTGGGAGTCACCTGGATGCAAAACTCTGCCATCCAAGTGCTATGGAAGTTCCTGGAAAGTGAACTTTAGTCTAAAAATTTGACTAATTAGTCAGGCCATCACTTGGCACAAGTTTCCCAATTTTCCTGGTAAGGGTCTAGAATCAGAAAGTGATTATTCCACAAAATTATTTCATGTAAACATATAAATGCAGAGTCAGGAGTTTCTCTTCTCATAATGATTGACTAGTACAAACCTTTCAGCTTTGCTGGAAATATCCAAGTTTTTCTTCTCTTTTCTAAATTATGTGCATAATCATCGTTTCCTTTTACCAAATTGCTCTAATGAGTGTACAGGAAATAATATTTCAAAAGACTTCTACAGACTTGTAAGAGATCATTCCCACTCCTGAATGATTTGATTAAAATATTTTTTCACTTCTAGTTAAGAAATTACTTTCCTATAATTTTATTTTGCCTTTTATTCACACTTATACTCCACCACAGTGCCTCACTCATAAGAACTTCACTGATTCATCACTAAACATCTGGAAATCATGGAATGGTTTGGGTTACCTTAAAGACCATCTCATTCCAACCTCCAGCCCATGGCAGAGACATCTTCCACTGGACCAGGTGGCTTCCAAGCCCCAAATAACACAAGATTTAATTTCCCCCTCCTTTTCACACAAATAAACGGGCACAACCCCAGCACACAGCCCAGGACAGTATCACAGACATCCAAGTTTTTTGGCAGTCCTAAAGGTTCCATGAAAGATTTTTAATCACTACTGTAACATTAATACATAGAAAAAAGAAAAAGAAAACGAAGTAAAAAGCTGTAAAATGCATCATAATCTCCCACCTTTACACAAATCAAGAATAGTTTATTTCAATACTAATTAACTGAAATAATTGAACCCTGCAGTGTTTCTTGGACTGGTTTTGAGGGTTTTTTACCTTCAAGGAAATAGAGAATCCATGAGATCAGTTTTAAAATTTTTTCATTCACAGTGGATTTTTCCCCTCCCTCCACTCTGCCCAAAGATTTTTTATGTTTTTAGATGAGCAGCAGGAGCAGAGCACAGGTGATAGGACTGGGTTTCAGGTCCTATCCTGCTCCCACCTCACTGCTTCCTGTAAGCCAACCCTGTTTCTTCCTCAACCCTCCCTTTCCTCTAAAATTTTTCTCTTCCACAATTTTTCAGTTTGCAAAATTTTCCAGGACAGGGGCTGCCTTTACAACTGTGGTCATCCATTGCATTTCTATTATTATTAATAAAATAATTATTATAGAAATGCAGACAGAGTCACAAGTCATGCAAATCACGTGTGCCACACACCAGTTCATGTTTCACATGTCCCCAAAAAAATACCCAAACTCCAGATTTTTCACTTATGCCTTCCCCCTTCAAAATTAAATGTATGCAAAAGTCATTTGAGAAGATGCTGAGCATGCTGATGAAATACAAATTAATAAACAGCACAGTGTTGGTTTTCTGAAACAGAAAAGAAAATCCAAGTCTCTGTATTCCCAAATTCCATGTGAATCATTAGTGAAGGGGATTTTACCCTGAATCTGCTGTAACTTGCAATACCTGCCCTCCTGGCTATTTCAAAATCTTGAAATTTATCTTTTTCAGTCTCTCATAAAAACACATATGCTTGAAATCAAAAAACAAGGCAGATAGAGATGAGCCCAGAAAGTTCTGTAGATTCCAGTATGGCAGCGAGTGAAATCATTACAGGCAAAAATACTGACCACAGAAAAACAGTATCTGCATAGAAAAACAACAAGCAGAGGTTTCAACATCTTGAAAGCAAAGAAATTTTAGTATTTCTTGGACAAAGAATTATTTTTTAAGCTTTATGTGAAGGGTCTTCATGCCGTTTTCCCCTGTCCAGCCAACTCCCATTAGCTTTAATAAATGTTTCCCCTGCCTAAGAGCAGGCAGAGCAAGGCCTGCTTGGTCCTGGCCATTAATTGCATTTGGAAGAGGGGCACAGTCCAGTCCAACTCTGACAGCAATGCCTGTTAGGGAACATCTCCCTGCGCTAACAAGAAATGGCTCTTGGGATAAAATAATAAGAATATCCCACTGTAACCTTATGTCCATCCACGGGCACCCTTCCTGCATTGCTTTGCATTATCCTAGATCCACTTTAATACCTTTTGTTGTATAGATTGCTCTCTCCAAGCAGCACAATTTCTATTTGCAATGAGTAAAAGCAGTTTTGCCTTTCGTGTCGCCAGCATAAATGAAAAACTACACCTCGCTCGCTCTCAAAAATACTTCTAAAGACAAGAACAATCAATTTAAGTGGAACCAACTTCAAAATGAAATGCACTTGCCACAACCAAAACTGCTCTGTGCAGGCTCAAGGAGAGGTGAACTTATTACTAGTTTAATCTAGTCGTATTTAAGATAAAGCAGTTCATATTTTCAGAACCGAAGAATCAAAATTATAATTGTTTTTGTCATTTGCACAGCAATTTTACTCCTGAATGCGTTGTTTTAGGCAGGAATTAATAAAAATTGCATGCGCTTCAGGTGCTGTGTGGCTCACCCTTTTCCACACAGCCCAGCCTGGAGCTGTGAATGCTCCTTTTCTTATTATCAGTTAATAATTCTCTCTCATTGAGGCAAATTAGGAACTTGACTGTGTTAGAGAGTCCAGAACGCTGCTAGAGGCAAAAAGGGGCTAAATGGCAGAAATTCCTCTCTGAGCAAGATGCATGAAGCACAACATTGTGTCCACCACAAAAGCTGCTCTGTATTTTTGATCCTTTCTAATTTAATTAGCCCAAGAGGTAGCGCATTAATTTGCCAAGAATTCTTCTGATGCGAAAGCTGCCCTCATTGCAGCGAAGGGAAAAAATAACCTGCCTGCTACAGTGGCATGCCAGTAATGAAAGGGGGTTATTTTTGTGTTACAAATGGCATTGCAGGGTTACAAGAGACCTTTAAACCTTTTTATCTCTGGGTGGGTCATATGTAACACAAAGCACTAATTAACCAATTCTGCTCCAGAAATCTTTTTAAATGCTTAGAGTAACACGGTTAGAACCCAGGTCACAGGAAGAACTTTTTTTTATTATTATTATTTGGGAGGAAAAGAGAAGAATTACATATTATATTAAAAATAGCATTAAAGAAAAGAAGAAAAAAAAATCAATCGACGGCACAAGTCCTGTTCTGTGGGACTCCACATCCCAGACATTTATCCTGGCTTTGTTTTCTTTGTGTTTAATGATATTCTTTATGTGGGCAATCTGGAGCCTTCAATTCCCTCAGCCTGTCTCTTGGCTCTTAATGCTGTATTTGTTTGGTAAATTGTCTCCATGTTAATCTTTTTCATCAAATACTTGGGGTCAGATTTGAAAATCTTTGATCAAATCTACTGCCACCCAAGCTTCTTCACTGCCATGTGCTTCTGATATGTTCTCATGCACATTAACGGGTCATTTACTCATTAAAGAACAATGAAAAACATGCATAGTATGAGAGGTCCTGCAGGAGACTTTGAACTGTTTATTGAATCTATGAAATAATTTCTCTCACTTGCCTTTTTTTTAAAGGAGATAAGAAGCTCGTTTTCAGGGGAATTCCTGATGCTTCAGTCTCCTTTCTCCTGCTTTTTTGCGCTACACGGTTCAAAAATTACACTGCAAAACAAAAGTTGTGGCATACTCAGATTCATCCTGTAGGACGAAGAGTAAATGACAAATTAAAGGCATTTCATGCTCTCCTACACAGAAATCAAAGGGCACACCAGTTCTCAAATGGGCTGGTGGTTTGTACTACTGGGATTACCACTCCTGCACATCTCAAAGCCCATCAATTGCATCAGAGATGCTCGTCGCTGAGGATGGCAGGACCTGGTCCTATGCTTCTCTTTTGGAAGTACTCCTTGTACATTTCTCAGCACACAACTCCTGATGCAAATCAAATTCCCCACATCAAACACCTCTCTCCCATCTTTGCTAAAACAGCTGTAGGAAACAAACATTAAGAGTTTAAACTAAAAGCATTTCCAGAATGGTTTACAAGTCATTTTCCTGGAGGAAGAACATGGGAATACAACCTGACAAGGGATCTGCAGAGATCAGCATAGATGCTCAGGACACAGGCAAGACCCAGTCCCTCAGCACCACCAGCCAAGAGCACTATTTACTTTCCAGTGGTTTTCAAGAACATGTTTTGGTGTTGTGTTTGAGGTCAGAGGGACCACAGAGTGACCCACTCACAAATCAAGTCCGAATATTTCATTTCAGGATTCTTTTCACTTGCTTAATCGTTTGTTTTATGGTTATATCTGCTTCTGTTTTTATAACACGTGGCACCAAACAAGTTCAAGTAGATGGCTTAATCAAGTGAAAAGGCCCCTTTTCCTCAAAAAAAGAAACCAAAACAAAACCAACACAGATACAATATGAAAGTCAAAGGGGAAAAAAAGAACAGCTCTAAAAAAATCATCATTTTCAGTTATTAATAATCTGTTTCTTCAAGTTTTTTTAACTGCTTTTCACATCAACGACTCCAAAGAGTAAATTCCTACAAAGTTCTTACTTCAACATGGACATTGCCTCTGTACAGTACCATATGAGAACTGAGATAGTTTTTGCTTTGTCAAAGCTGCATCTGATACTTTCTGGACTCAACCCTTTCCTTTTCTATCCTTCTACCATTTCCACCAGCTCTTTAATATATTCCCATTCCCAAAATTTGCATATGTGCAATTACATTGCAGGATGCATCACAGGGGGATCTCCCAGCGTCTCCACACAAGAAACACAAAATGAATCAAGAAAAGTTCACACTTCCAGACTGCAGGAACCGCTGAGAGTCTGGGACTTGTTTCGGCCCAATTTACAAAGATATTGTGCTAAAACTGATAAAACGCTGCCTGATGATGAACACTGGGTTTGGAGCCGGCTGCCTGTCCGCGGGGGAGGAGAGCTGTGAGCCGTTTGAGCGGCGCCCAAGAAAAGCCATCGGAACAATCCCATAAACAATGGAGCGAGGCGCGCCTTGGACGCGGTGACGCGCTGGGCGAGAGCCTCGCAGTCAATGGGAGGTTTGGCACTGGTTTTAATTAGGCCAGGATTCCATCCAGTGAGCTTTGGGCTCTCAGAAGCCCATTGGGAGAGGGGCCAAGCTCACGAAGAAAGAGGCTGACCAGCAGGAAGAGGAAGCTCCCGGATTTCCCCACAGTAGCAGCAGCAGCTTCCTTTCTCCTGGCGCTCCAAAAGTGACGAACCTCATGTGCCGGCTCAGCGCGAGCGGCCGTGGGACCCAAACCACCACAAACAAACCCAGGCACCAATTATTTCTTCCTCCTCTGCATGATATCTGGAGGGAGATGTTCCTAGAGAGCCAGTGTAGGAGAGGGGCTTTGCCAAGATTGTCTGTAAATGCTCAAACCAGAAAAGCAGGAAAGAAGTCAAGCGAACCATTCAAGCAATGGGAATTGCAATGGAAATATTCAGGAGTTATTTATCCACAATTAAAAAAAAAAAATATGCACCTCACAGAGTCACATCTACAGAACAGACATTGGAGAACCTACAGAACAGACACTTGTTCTTCCCAGGTTTAACTCCTTTTCCTCCTACAGTTATTGCTGAGTGCTGCATTTTGAATTTCAGTAGCTCCTGAGATAATACTGAAGTAAATGCATTTACTTCCCTAATGCAGCTCCTGAACACACGTTCCTAAATAGTAGAAGAAAACAAAACTTGCTGAAAACACAGAGGGCAAGCTTATCAGAAGCAAAAGGTAAAAGAACCACTAATTAGGTTTACCCAGAATCATTAAGTAGGTTTACAAGAACAAATTGATCAATAAGTTAAAAAGAGAGAGCAAACTATGGAGATTCCTTTGGTGGTGGGATTAGTTCAGTGTCTCCTACAGTCAAAAAGTTCTTTGCTCTAATCACTGTGTGTGTCCAGGGCGTGCACTGGAGGCTGCAGCCCTCCCTCCACTGCCCATGGCATTAAATCATTATCCATATTTTGGCAAACATCTTTGCCCTCAAGGTGTGGTTGCTTAAATGAATAAGAAAAGATTGTCCCTGTCGAATTGTCATTTGATGTTTAAGGCTATGTCACTACTACCACTAAGATTTTTTAGGGCACTGCCAAAGCACTACCTTGAGTTTTACTCCTCACTAAAAGCACTCTGTCTGACCAGGGGAAGTCTGAAGAACCTGAGAGACCAGAATGAAATTAGAAAAATAATGTATTATAAGCAAAGTAAATTTCCATGTACTCACAGCTAACTCCACACATGGGGCATAGAGCACTTCACCACAGTAAGAATTATTCAAGAGATAACTAAAGCAGTAGAGATTTGCTGCCTAGAGTTGTCCAAAAGCCCTGGGAACAACTCCCATAAAAGTTTACCAGTGGAAACTCTTGGTGAGTTCATGCCTAGAAATGAAACTAATCTCCATATCCTTCAAGAAGAGTCATATCACTGTTTGTTTGAAGACCTTTAACAGCTTTGTAGGGATTAAATTAATCTTTAAGGACATTTATTATTTTAATATCACAACCACCACCCCTGGAAAAACTAAAAGCAGATAATATATTTGTATATTGTAAATATATACAAATCTACATCCATAGGTGCATATACACTTAAATACCTAAACTGATTCTCAGCAAGCAGATACCTGCTGCTGCTTTTCCCTTCAATTTGCTTCTGAAAATATCCAGCACCATTGGAGCTGGAGGTCACAAGGACATGCAAGCAAAAAGTAAACTCAAGTCTTTTGAGCTAATCAGAAGACCTAAATCCTTTCTTGTACATATGGGATAAAAACACATCAAAGAGCACATGTCAAAGGAGATGACGTAAGTCATCTCCATTATTGGCATTTTATGGAACAGCAAAAGCAGCCCTAAGTAAACAAGAGGCTGGCAGAAACAAGTTAATTTAATAGAGGTGTCATTTTTGAAGATGAGCACTTGTACTCGAGACAGACATATTAGGGTATTTTTCCAAGCGTGTGCAGTTCACCAATAACTAATGCAGTGTCCTTTGCAGATTCCACTGGATCTAAAAACTATTTTTCTCAAAAGCCACTTTCTTGCCAGCAGTTTTAATTTCTCTGGCCAAACACACAGACAGGCAATCATTTTTTTGGTGGAAAAACAGTCTTCCAGTGCTCTCGTTCAAGTTACTAAGACATCATAGACCTTCACAACCCCAAAATTTTAACATATCACCTGCAAGAACCACCTTCAAGAGTATCTCTTATTTCAGGAGGAAAATTTTAAGTATTTTCAGCAAGACAGATTGCTGCATAAAATAAATATGTACATAAATACATGTGGAGAATAAATATCCACAAAAATCACTGGGATAAATCCATGTGTTTACAGGCAAAGTGTCTCAGGTATCTCACCACTGAAATCAGGGTATGAACCAAGTGCTGCCCCTCAGGGTTTGCAAGGATTTCCCTTAACTGCTTTGAACCTTATCTGCCCTGCCCTATTTCACCACAAACCTTGATGCTGTAAGAGGAAGTTTCTTATCTTCCCCTCACTTTTTTTTTTTCTTTTAAAGACAGTCTAAAATTCAGATTTTTTTTTTTTTCCTTTTTGCAGCAAACAGAAGCAGATCAAATATTTTAATTACTCTTGGGTCGTTTGCGCTCATATAATTTCATACCCACATATCTCCAATATTTATAGCAGACACTGAAAAGATTTAACATATGTAGTGATTTTCACCAAGTAACTCCACACTCTCCCTGAATACAAAGATCTAATTTGTCACCATTTATACAACCCGCTAAAAATCCAGCTAGTAATTCATGTGAACAAGTTTCCCCTCTAAGATTCTAATTAAAACACAAATGCCTTGCACACTTCAAATTGTGATATCCTGTACACATGTTTTAACTACAGCCTGAGCAGAGAGAGGGGTTTGTAGATAAGATTTATTCTCCTATCTGAAGAACATCTATGTAATTAGATGAACACAGTAAAATATATATTTTTTAAGAAACTCCAAAATAACAACTCTATCAAGAAACATGTAAAATAGAAATAAAACATTTAAGAAATAATGCCAACAATTTTTGAGACCAAAATTAAAGACAAACTCAGGACTAAAGCAAAATACGATTTACAGGACAGCAATTGCTTGTGTTTTAAAGGAAAGTTCATGTTCTTTGGAGAATACCATGAGGAGTTTTTCAGAAAAGAATCCATAAAACAGGAAATTTGCCGTAAAATTGGAACTGTACCTGACAGGGGATCTAGAGGCGGTTTTACGGGGACTGAGAGTGTTTGCTGGTGCAGTGAATAAAAAATAAATAAATAAAAAAGTTATGATTATGACACATAAGGGATGGAAAGCTCCTCAAAATCAGAGTTATTGAGAAAAAAAAACATAAGTAACACATCCCCATCACTTTGAGAGCCTTTCATGCTAATGAGAGGTCAAAGCAGTCACTTTTGGATACTTGCATTTTTGTGTGGATATATTAACACTGCAAGCTGGCTGCAGAAATCTTCCACCAAAGGCCACATTTGCGCTCTGTTGCCCACAAAAAACTCCAGTGGAATTCAAGACAAGTTGTGTGCACGCATAGCTGGCCCCAAAATCTATTCCTTAAGTTGCTGAAAATCTCCCTGGAATGAAGCAAAAGTGATAATAGGAACAGAATATAATAAAATAACTGCGCTCTCTGGAGAGCCCAAGACCACATCCTTTGTTTCTCTGAAACATTCCTTGGTAACTTTTCAACTCTGTCTCTTTTTATTGCCCAAACTCTGCAGTATTCCTGTCCTCCTCATCGTCATCTTGGGGTTTTTATCACAGTTCTGCAATTTGTCAGTAACCTCTGTATCTTAAAAAGCAGACCCAAAGCTTTCTCCAGGCCCTCTTTGAGAGAGTGAAGATAGATGTGGAGAGGAGATGTGTCTGACAAACCGACGCTGAGCAACGATTCCTAGGAAATACGGACGACGTCTTTCTCCTCACTGCTTCTATTTTCTGTTTTATCAAAAGCTATGATTCATAATTTCTGGAAACTGGGGCCAAGTGGGGTGAAAGAAACCATAAACATCCTAAAAATATATATATGCCTTCAAGCCTGTCACTGATGCATGTTCGGCATGGCTCAAACTGTGGGACTTCTCAGGGATGCCTCACATTTTCCCTGGATAGCAAGGAGGGTGTTAGCTAAGACCTGCCAGAAATATTTGCTTATTTGAAGTTGGACTAAAAGTGCAATTCTTAGCACAAATAAATAATGCTACTCTGCCTTACGCAAGTTATCTGCTGTGCCCCTGATTTTGCAAATTCTTGATTGTATTGAGTAACACTCAGTACATATTAATATTTCTGCATACTAAAATCAGACAAAAATCTCGAAATGCATTTTTACTAGACATAAATCGTTTTACTCTTTCCTTTAAAACACAGGCTAGGTGAAATTAATCTTAGGAAAAAGAAAGGAATGGTAAGAACTAATTGTGTACTGGAATCTGTGTAATCTGGCCATGTTTGTAGCTTCTAATTTTCTGGGAAGGAGGTCCCAAATGGTGTCAGTGTATTTCTTCTATTCTCTAGTCCTAAGGGAAAGTTGACCTTATTTTCATTTTCCCACTCTCCCAGCCTTTGGTTTGCTGCAGAATTCCAGGAAGAACTTCCTGCAGGAGAACAATATCTGGCACCCATCGAGCTGACTAAGTGAAGGAGCAGTATACTAAAGGGGAGGTCAGCTCTGAGTAAATAAGGTAAATCACTATTATGCTGGATATGAGACCTCTGAGGCAGAGCTGTAACACCTTTCAGGAAGCTGGGAAGAGCGTGCTGAAGGCTGCTGCTCTCTTGGAAACAGTAAATGAACAGAGGGTCATTCTGTCATAAATCCAGTTGCACTTTAGTGCACATCTTTATCCTATTAAAAAGAAAGCATCAGAAATGTTTCCACTGAACTCCAGGCTTGGGAGAGAGAAGGTTTGCTTGGCTTAAGTTGTTTTAGGGGTTTTTTAGATGTTTTGTTAATATTTTTAGTAAACGTATGTACTTTTTGGTGCTATATGGGCATGATCAAAATAACATTAGCAAAAATAATTGCCAAAAATTGCCAGGAGCTGTTGGTAAGTCCCCTCAGAGTTTAAGTATTAACATAGACGCACTTTCACAGAATCACAGAAAGGCTTGGTTTGGAAGGGACCTTAAAGATCATCTCATTCCAAACCCCTGCCATGGGCAGGGACACCTTCCACCAGACCAGGTTGGTCAGGGCTTGATCAACAGCAAAAGTCTAGGTCAGGGCAGCAAGAAAAAGTCTCCAATTCTCAGCAGTGAATCCACACTCAGATGGAGCTTCTCACAAGCACTGACTTTAAAAAGAAAATATGATGGAATTCAGACTGGAAGAAGAATTTATTCTACCTAGATTATAAATATTCTACCTAGAGCATAAATATACCTAAAGTACAAATTGAAGGTGGGGTGATTTTCCTGCAGCCAGCAGCATGCTTGAAACACATTCATTATTTACCTGACCAGGTCTAGCCATGAAGAAAGTGAAGAACAGAACCAGAAATGTAGGAGAAAGTACAAGAAGAAATTAACAGCCTTCTCTAAATTCCACCAGAGCAGTTCTGCAAACCCACAGCAGCAAAAGCACAAAGCACAGTGGTGGGCTCCATTCCCACATGAGTGGGTCAGGACACCAAACCTGGCTGCACCATCCCTTAACCTCCTCTTTCCCAGCTTTGATCCAAACGTCTAACCTGGATCTGAGGAGCATTTCCCATTGAAACAGATACACCAGTTCCTTTCCACCAAAGCCTCGTGCCAGAAGTGGTTCAACATGTCCATTAAAGGTATCTCTTTATAAATCCTTATCTCTGGAGTTCCATGAGCTGCAGTCACAGGAGGGTGGGAAAGCACATCAGAAAGCTGTCATTCTGCCCACTGGCCTCACTCACATAACTCTGCCACTGGCTCTGTGAAAAAGTGTGGACAGCACACATGATCTCTATTCAGGGTGGCCATTTCCTATTCACATTTCTGTGACCACAGCCACTGGACACACATGAGCCTACGGCATTCCCTGACCCTTTTGGCTCGCTGCTTTATTAACTCAGTCCCTATCCAGCCCAAGAGTGGGTTTGGTGCAGCAGAACATTCCTAGTAAACACCCACATCCCATTCAAAACCACTTTCAGCGTTGATACTATTCTTGAAGTCTGTGGTTAATCTGGACTCTAATTTCAATGCTTTTGCAGCAGCTGAGAATCCATTGCTTTAAAGTGTAAAACCAGAAAGGATTAAATGAAATTTAAAAAACAGAGCCTCTTCTTTGAGGCAAACAGGCATATGGTTTAAAATATTTCAGAATTCTAGCTGTACCTGTGAAACATAAGCCTAAGCAGATCACAAGCCTGGGTGCTACTTAACTAGACTTGTGCAAAAGCCTCGGTGCACTTAAATTAGAAGACTTTTAGGGGAGCACATTCCTTTGAGTTGACATTGGCAATCAGATTAAGACACATGGCATCCACGGGGCCATTATCCCAAACTCAGTTTGGGAGGGTACAAGTGATCTGCAGAGAGCAGTTGCCCTTGAGATGAAGGGAGCAGCGAGGCAAAATCGACGGATGTATAACAACCACATGTTTCTTGAGGGAAAAGCAGGCTCTGGCAGAGCTCCAGCAAGGGTACAGCAGGCAGCTGTGCCTTGCTCTAAAAATGCAGCAACCACCTTCTAGAAGAGGATGAAAAGGGGATGCTTCCCTGGGTAGAACTCCTCTCAACGCGCAGTTGTGTCTCCGGTGCAACTTTACACCGATGTTTTATTACTCTCACCAGGGAGGAGCACGTTTCTGTAAATGCATTAGAAGTGTAAATATATTAATGCAATACTTTCTCCCAATTAAATAATTTATACGCTCCCTTTATAACCGAAGCATGAAAGAATATGTGGCTTTCTGCTAATATTTGAAATGGCAGTGGTTCAAGCAGTGCCACTTTGGGGACTCGACAAGTTGTAGGTAGAACAGGAGTGGTACAATCAGCAGCAGTCATGTTATCCAGGATCCCTGTCTTTTGCTGTACTATTACATGTACCTGTAGCTGCATCACACCAGTGACAAATAAACATCTAAAACACATACTACATTTTTAGTGCTTTCCCCCGAAATAGGAAATAGGAAAAAGAGAGATATTCCGTAGCGCAACATTAAAATGTATTTTTTTCCCTTCAACTTTTGTGAGAACCTGCAGGTCAGACCTCTACAACAGTTCTCCCCAGGCAGGGAAAATCACTTCCTGTCTCTTTTCCCATGAATTTTGTTGCAATTTGCAGGATATTGTGGGAAATTTGCCACAATTTGTGGGATGCTTCAGTCCTCTGGGGGAGTTTGCAGTTGTGCACTGCTGCAGCCTGAAGATTTTGCTGAGATGTAGATTTTATATGGTGCGATTTAGGCACAGAACTTCATATGAGGATAGAGAATGCCCCCGTTCAATCCCAGAACACTGGGAACGAAATATTGCTCCACACTCACAAAAGTTTAAAATCAGCTGGATAATCAAGAGCCCTATGCACAAGCCACAGGTCAAGAATGACTAAGGAAAAAGAAAAGTGAATCTTCTCTATAAGAAAATTACAGCTCGGAACAGAGGAAAATCTTGAAAGGAAAAATGCCCCAAAACTAAAGAAAACAAAACAAAAATAATCACAACAAATATACATATGTATATATCTATAGATATAATTGAGAAAAGAGTTAATGCTTTGATCTCACTTTTTTCTGGCTTTCACGAGAAAAAAACAGCTGTTCTCCATCTTCCCTGTAGCAGATTAACAAATATTGCAAATTTTTGGCTCCATGTGATTTCTAAATGGTACTGGGGGAAGAAGTGGCCATTTCTGACAGAGCTGGGATTCTAAGGTAGTCTTTAAAAATTAAAAAAAAAAAAAAAGGAAGGATAGGGTAGACAGAAGTGATGAAATGACAAGAGAAAAACCCAATACAGTAATATTGAGGACAGGGGGACTAGCATTTCATCAGGCACTCGTGTGCACAGGCACTGATCAGTGCAAGTGCTTGGTGAGCAGAAGATAAAGGGAAAGGGCAGTGTTTGAGCTGAGGAGTGACAGGGAATGACCCTCCAGGAACACTTTTCATTTCCCTCTGAACTCCACTGCTCCAACAGCCCTTTAGTTAATATTTGCTCAGGTCAAATATACCAACACCACCATGTAGAGACAGCACTTTTTAACTCAGTTTTTTTTCACAACCCTAGAAACATACTTGGCTTTCCAGAATGATGCTGGCATTTCATTTTCAGAAAGCAGAAACTCATCACCCCCCTGGTTTCCTCTATTTCCAAGCATCATGAGAAAAGTAGAAGTGCCCAGTGATTTCTAGTACATATCAAGGACTTTGCCAGTCATAAACCACTAGACTGCCCCACATCCAGTACTGGATTACAGCAGTTTTGTGACTGACCTACATTTATTCATGATATGGAGGCAATTTGAACTTGTCTAAGAGGCAATCTGCCTATAAACGGATTTTAGAATATTTTTGTTTCTTCACTTTTGTGTTGATTTCTCTTACTCCAAGGAGTAACACAGTAAATGCTGGTTCACGTTGTGGAGTCTGTTTCACATTGTAGAAAAAAAGAGAATGCCTTTCTTGGAACAGAGATAGATATCTGTTTTCCAGGCACCATCTGATGGGAAAGCTGAGCCCCTCACCTCTGTTTGAGGGAGTCGATGTGATGAGCTCTAAGGTGTTTGTAGAGGCAATTCCAAAAACCACTGTCAATGCACCGTGATGGGATTAAATGATTTCCACAGGTAGGGCAGAAATGCAGCTCACAGGCCTTCACAGCATTTGCTCTACATAAATTATTCAGCTCAAATTTCTCATCATCCAAATAAGTTTGGAAACATGCAAACTTCTATGGCTTTTATTTGATGAGCACTTTGGCAATGAGGGCTCAACTGGTTTGAGGCAAGGCCCCTCTGCCTCACAAAGAGCCGCACAAGGCCTACACTTCATATTCACTTTTAAACTTGTTTTTTTTTTATTTATTATTATTTTATTTTGCCACTGCTTTGCAGAGCACTCCTACATTGCATGTTTTTTTCTCCCCATCTACAGGAAAAGGCACTGATCTTGTACTTAACGAGACAGAGAGTTAATAATTCATGTGCTCACGTTAAACCAGGTAATGCCATAAAATGGTGGAACCTGCTCTTTAGTTAATTTTTAAATAGTGCTTCTGAATGCTGAGGGGACTGCGAGCACCTCAACAGTATGTAATATTAACACATAGAAAGCTACATTTATATAACATTTATGTGACAAATCAACAAAAGCACAAAAATTCAGGAGGCAAATGCTCCATCCATAGCTTGTTCATGGGCTTTTTGCTACAACACACACACAGAGGAGCCAGACAGAGCTGTGAAACCCATGAGGCACAGCAGAGTAAAGCAGGGCACAACTGCCTTGTCCTCTGCTTCCTCTGCACTTACACACTTGGGCCAGGCAATTGTGAGACTACAAATTTTGTTTCACTATTAAAAAAAAATCCTGACCATAAAAAAATTCAGCAAAAACTAGATATGCTTCCCACAAACCAGATCATAACACCCCTTAGGAAATTCGTCCAATGGTTACTAGTTTTTTACTTGGGTTTATAATTTTCTATATATAAATTCAATTTTCAGGCACTACACCTTCCCTGGGACAGTATGTTTAGTTTATTCAAATAAAAAAAGTGTTTGCAATTTTCTAAGATACCTTTGAGATTCTTTTCATGCATGACCTAAGTACTTTAACCTGTGAATTCAATATTTTGCCAACTTTTAAGCATGTATTCAATATCTCTTTAACCTAGACTATGATATAATCAGCCTCAGGAAGAATCTTAAAATAGCAATACATAGCAGCAATTTTTATAAAACTGTCATCAAATTTACTTAGGTTCCACGAAAACGCAATTTAATAGGCATTTTTTGAAGCTAAATATTATGCTTCCAAAGTGTGAAGGAGTTTAGGGGTTTTGTTGGGATTTTTTGGGGGTTGTTGGTTGGTGTTTTGATTTTTTAAAATTATTTTGTTTCCTTTTATTTGGTTAATGTACAGAAAAGATTTGGAGTTTTTCATGGAAATACAACGCCCAGCAGCCTTTGAAATTTTCACTTACAAAAAGAATGAAATTAAGGGGGCAAAAAAGAATATCACAAGCCAAGTTAAATATGCAGTCTTCATCTGATAATAACTCAGTTTATGAGCAAACCCTGCTGTGCCAGGTGGAAATGCTTTGTCAGAAATACAATTGCTGTAGAAGATTCCCAGGGATGCCACAATTAACTGGATTACAGGTATTTCTGGGCAGATATCCTCTCCAGTCATCCAAGCAGAAGAACCAACGTGCTGCCCATGACCACTGCACCATTTTTTCCCTACACAGGCAAAAGCCTCACTCAGTTGGAATTTACAGGGAAACTTCAGTGGTCTGACTTCACCATGAGCACACTTTTGCAAGGATGAAGCTGCTGCATGAGAAAATGCACGTTCATCATGCAGAGACTGGTCCAAAATGGCTCCAGTGACGGAATTTTCTCACTTTCCCAATTCTCTTCTCTCAGGGAAGCAAAACCTCCACACACATCTGAGACCAGCTCGAAACAGAGCTCAGCTTGGAAAACAAAACCAATTGTCACTGACCTTTGGAGCCCTCTTAATAACAACTGACAGCTTTCCCCCACAACTGGAAGAATTGCCATTTTCAAATAATTACTTTTCGGTTTTCGAATTCAAAAAATATGCATATTTTGAGGAAGAAAACCTGCTTTAAGATGCCTGCACTGCTCTACCTATGAGGCACCACCATAATAAACTGTCATTCAGAGGACAGCAAATTTACATAGCCTGCTAATGCATGGTAATACATGTAATATAACTCAGCAAAAGGCTGAATGAGATGAAGTGATTTCCTCGGCTTGGGACCGCCCAGATGAGGGTGTTATTATCACACAAATTAGTATGGCTTGAATGTCTCCCTTTAAACATATTAGGATAACAATAAAGACAGTTCACCCTCATGTGACCTGCTTCTTCCATAACATTTAACACAGTCAAATTAAAAGTGCAAGTCCGTTACCACCGCATATAAAAAATAATGTACCTCATATTATTTTAGGATTCTATTTTTGTTAAAAAAAAAAAAAACTAATGGCCAAGTAACATGTCCTTTAAACTGCAAAAGAGATCAAGTTCTTTGATCAGGTAAAAAAATTAATTAGAAAAATGTAATTTATGTCAACTTTAAATAAAACCTACCTAATTAAGGATTTGTGGTATCCATATATCATCGTTCACTTCATGCTGCAACAATTTGTCACTTTTCTGTGTTTATTAAGACTGTAATTTCTCATACACTTTGTAAATGGAATAGGAATATGGGGGAGGAGTTGAGTTCTCACTATTTTTTGACAATATCCATTAAAGATGATTTGTGTATTAAAATTCCTTTTATATCCTCCCTGTGCAGGACCTAGTTTAGAGTACAAATTATTCACAGCATTATATGCCTGAAGAGTAATTATTCTGCTCCACTGCCCACCATCACTGTACTCACAAGGTGGGGAGAAGTGGGTCAACACCAACAGCACGAAAAAAGCCCAAACTTTTTGGCCAGTAATCTTGAGGCTAACAAAAATATTTGTAGCAGTTCCTAGAGATCAACAAAAGGACATTGTGCAGAGCCAGATTCTTAACTTTGATGAGCTCATTCTGCCCCAAACACGAGTTGAGTTGGACTGAACCAAGCAGTTGAGAGCCTGGCCCATGACAGGTAACGTGGGACAAAACTGAGTGCGTTGAGGGTGATGGATTTAACTTGTAAGAGTGACTTTTATCTCTGAGCCAGATGTGAAGAGGAAAGGACCCTGTGCTGCTCTGCCACATCACATTTCAGCTGGGAATAAAATCTTGGCATTTGGTGCCATTTAAGAAGCCCTAAGACCTTCTGCCAGAAAGAGACATGAGCCCTGGTATGGCAAACCCAGCAAGAGTGGAAAAGTACAAAAGGGTCATCACGACTTAAATATTCTTGATACCAGAATATTTAAATACTTAATTATCATACTTAAATACTCTTGAATGCTGTGAATAAAGCTCTTAAATTTGCTGGTTTGAAATGCTGAAATATTGACAGAGCATAAATTACACAACCTTCTCTTAAACTCTTTGCTTTACCTTGTGGTATCATATGACAGAACTGATGTTAAAATATGTTTTTATAAGAAATGGTGCATGAGAAAAATCTGTAGAAATAAGTGTTGAATGTACTGCTTTACCCACCTATGGCTTCTCCACTTGACCTCACACAGACCCCACACACACACCCCTCCTCAACTTCCCTACCCCTTAAAGGCAGGCAGAGGCTCTAGCACCAAAGCAGATGGACTCTGAGCTTGGGTTCAGCATTTCCCCCTAAAAATTAGGCAAAAACCAGAATTAAAGTATAATATAAAGTATACCCCACTCAAAACACTGCCTTAGCTCCAAAACCCATATCTTGTCAACCCCAAATCAGCCCCTTTGGAGACAAAAATCACAGAGGATATTTTAAATATAAAGCAAGTTGCTTTGCTGCCCATGTACGGCTTTGTGCTCCTGACTTCACACATCCAGCAAGAGATTTTCCAAGTACAAAGGGCAGTCAAGCCCTTGACACCATTGATCTGCAGCAGAAATAGGCCACCCAACTAAACCTCCTGCATTTAAATATCCTTCTCCTAAACCTGCAAACGATGGCTACTCTTCCCCCTCTCATCATAAGCTTCTTATCCCAAAGGAGAAACATCAAAAGAGAAAGACCTTAAAACATTAAACAAACACAAACTGTTCCACTTGCTTTTTGTAATAAGGAAAAAAAAAAAGAAAATTTAAGACAAAGCCAAGTATTTCACCAACCCAGGAAAATAGGATGGTGTTAAGCTCTAGGTCAGGATGTTAATGGTGTTAGAACAAGTCCTAGGGCTAAGGTTAATGATGGTATCTTCCATCATAATCCTAAATGTAAAATACTTGCTATTATTAGAATCTTTTATTCCTAATCCTGTTAAATTTCTACTCTCACAGTGACTTGGAGAGTCAGAGAACTAGAGCACAGGTCAAATGACTCCTCTGTGTTAGAAATTTTTAATTCAAATGGAGGTTGTTCTTTTCTGCGTGTGAGTTAATTTTCATTTACTCGACTTTTTTTTTTCCTTCCCCTTTAATCAAAACTAAAACATTTGCCAAGAATAGGAAGTCAACAGGAAAAGAAAAATAGATTTTGCTTCTGTGACTGTAGCCTCAGGTGAAAATTAGTGAATATTTGAGAAGGAGGACAATGACCACTCAGTGAACATTGGCCATGCTGAAGTGACAGTGATCACTGACTGTGTTAGTCCCTGACCCAGACCCAGCAACCTCTAGTTTCCAGAAAAATCTATTTCATCTTCAGCAAACAAGGCTTCTCTATAGCTCTCACAACAAAAACATCTCCAGAAATGCTGCCAACAGCTATCCCAAAGGAAAAGGGAGCTGTCATGGAGCTCTTGCCCATCTTCATCCTAGCACCAAAGACCCAGCTCCAGTGTAAATATGGCTATAAATTATATAAAAACACTACACAAAGACCTCAGCACCAAACAATTCTTCTAAACAATCAGATCACACACTTATGGCTTCAAACATTATTGTAAGTATAACTTGCAAAGCATTTTTTTTTTTGGAAAGAGTAGGTTTATGTAAGTTATGTAATTACCTAAGCTTGTAGGTAATAGCACAGTCCACACTCCTTGTTCTCAACTGAATTTCTGCCCAAAGGAGCTGTGGCTGCCCCATCCCTAGGAATGTCCAAGGCCAGGTTGGATGGTGCTCGGAGCAACCAAATCTAGTGGGAGGTGTCTGTGACTTTGACAGGGTGGGCAGAACAAGCAGATATTTAAGGTTTCTTCCAAACCAAACCATTCTTTGCTTTTATGATTCTATGAATTCAGCAACAAATCTTCTAAAAAGTCCTTTTTCCATATTTCAGATTCCAGACTGTTTTATGCTCTTTTTTTAAGCCTCCTAAGACACCCAAGAAGAAACCACCAAGACACACATCAGAATCATCCAGGTGAAATCTGCAGCAGGTGTGTATTTACCCCCCCCAAACTGGGTAATTACACAGTTAAAAACCCATTTGCAGTTGCTGTCACCTAATTTATGCACACATGGACAGAACCTGTGTTCTCTGGGTTGTGGGCACGAGTTCTGTGTGGATCTCTGGTGCCAGGTTCACATCACTTCCACAGCAAATATGTTGGGAAGGTAAAGCCACAAAACATCCGTGTGTGAACCTTTGATCCCTTTTAAAAAGTCACAGAGGCAAATTGCAGCCCAACTGCAATCACTTCTGCTACCATTACAGAGTGTAAAATATTCTGCTGAAAGAGTGCCACTTGCAACAGAGTGTATTTTAAAATTATCAAAGATGTTTGACTTTAAGAAAACCGGTTTGGAAAAATATGAAACTGCTTCAGTGATTTTAAAAGTAATATGCTATACATTGGTATAGCCCAGAACTGAGATCAGTCCCAAATTAAAGCACCTATAAAGCATCTGTAGTGCTCTGATAATTTTAAATCACTTTACACTGCTGAAGTCCAGATTCCCTATCACTTTCAAGCTGAAACATTTATGATAAATTTGAAGAGCTCTAATAATTTTAAATCATTGTGTATTGCACATGCTCAGAACCTTGATCACTTCCAAATTCAAGGGCATATAAAAATTTGAAGAGCTTCAATTATTTTAAATCACCATGTGCAGTGTATAGAGTGATTTAAAATTGTTGTAGTGCTTCACATTTTTTTAAGCACTTCAGGTTGGAAGCGAGTCAAGAAGCATTCCAGCCTTGCAGCTCAAGACACACTGGACTGGTTTTAAAATGCAGCACTCCTCAGAACTGGAAACGTAAAAAAAAACCTTTCTGCTTTTTTTTTTTTTTTTTTTTTGGTGGGGTTTGTGGTTTTTTTGTTTTGGTTTTTGGATTTGGTTTTTTTTTAGGGAGATGGTCGAGGTAGGGCAATTAAAATAAGTAGCATAGCCTTTAAGATGAATATGGAGAAATATCTGGAGGTTTCACATCAGAAAAAGAGGCAAGACACTAAAAAGAAAGTTTGAAAAATTTCTTGCAAGCCTGATAATGATATTTCTTGAGTTTTAACAGAAATGTATGGCATTAAACACTGAAACCTCCCGTTTCTCTATCCTCAATCTGACAACAACGTCCTTTTAAGAAAATTTTCACCCCTAGTCCGAGATCTTGCTCTAAGGATTATCATTCTCCAGATTTTGGGACTTCACTGGAATTTAGTCACTCTTGTCCTCTTTAACATTCACGTTCACTAAAGAACTGGTTGGTGCTTCATTACAACACTCCTTGGGAATATCTCAGATGCCTACCAGCAGGTAGGAATTCTAAACTGGAAAGGAATTATCAATTTACTAGCTGGTCTAAGCTGGTAGGAAGAAATCTATAAATGAGCTGCCAGTATGGACCAGCACTGCCAAACCCCCAGGCCAGAAAAGCATCCACAAAACCAAAGATAGACCCAGGTCATGATGCTGAGGCACCCCCAGCCCTGAGCTACTTTTAATCATCCCACTTCTTTCCGGGGAAAAAAAAAAATAAAATTAAAAAAAAAAAAGGAAAAATTGACTTTGTGGAGAGGCAGAGAGAGGTTATTTGTTTAACTTTGTGGTCATCTCTGTTGCCTGTAGGTCTGAGCGTGGAGCCGGGCAGGCAGTGCCTGGGAATCGGGGCGTTCTTCATAATTCTGCTTCAGTGGAAACATACTGTCCTGCAGTTAGCAGGAGAAAGGGAAAAAGAGCCTGAAGGCCCTGGAATAATTAAGCAAATGCAGTGACAGCTGTGGCAGGTCCTGGGCAGGACTGGCTCCACTGAGCTGAATTAATGGCATCAACAGCCCAGCATCTCCATTAACATTTGATCATTAATTATTACCCTCTGACAGTGAGATCTGAAACCTTCTTATGAGTGGCCTGTTATTAATCTGCCTTACCTGCCCTGAAAATCAGGCAGCTCTCCCACCTAAACAGAGCAGCCCTGCTTTGCTTTACCTCTGTTAAAAAGGAAATGGCAATTCCTTTCAGGGTTAGGTTAGAGAATAATACCCACAGAAGTAGTTTTAAATTAATTAGGTGCATTCTTAAAGCATCAGCAACATTCCTGGCATGTTCTTGTGTTGACTTAAACGTAATGGTTACCTCGTATACGTTCCTGGCTGCCTGCACTTGGCATCCTCAGGGGGAAGAGCCACGAGTGCTGCCTGTCACAACCAAATGAAGGGCTCAAAATGAGGGGTTTGGGTTGTTCTTGTTGGGTTTGTGAGGGTTTTTTTGGTTTTGTTTTGTTTTTTAAGCTCTGCACATCTGAGAACATCATCTTCCCAAGCAACCACTGATTTATCAAACCAAACTCACAGATCTGTTGTCATCAGAAGGCCTGTTGCAGAACCTAAGCAAAACCTGCACCTTTAGAGCCAAAAGGCAAATAAGTGTAAAAAAATAAACCCTAGGCTTTTTAAAAAGTGGAAAACAATAGTGGAGATCTAATTATAACACTAAATTTGCATCTAGCAACCTTTGCACAGCCATTTGTGTCTGTATCTTGCTAAAGAGGGACTCATAGAACATTAGGGGGTTTTATTTTGGTTTTTTTTTTCTTGAACCAGCATAACTTGCTAGTCCTATGAATACCAGTCAGGAAAAACAGAGGCAGGGGGAGCAAAGTAAATCTAATTCTGTACTCGCTGCTGTAAATTAGAAGAGAAAATTTCCAGCCAGAGAGCACCTGGTTTGCTGCAGCATCACAGTGGGGTCCATGGACCTTCCCCCTGCAAAAGTAGGGAATAAGTCACCCTGCAAGCATGGTCTCTGTGAGAGCAATTTCACTGGCAAGACAGATTCAAGATAAAAATAATAATAATTAAGAATATTCTTGGATTCGGGATAAAAATCATAACAATTAAGAATATTCTTGGATTCAGGATAAAAATAATAATAATTAAGAATATTCTTGGGTTCAGGATAAAAATCATAACAATTAAGAATATTCTTGACTTTTCTCCCCAAACCCCCAGTAAAAGAGAAAAAAAGTTAAAAATATTTTTTTTTTGAAAAAAAAAAAGTTTTCTACATGTCAAGATACCATCTCCTCCTCGGAGGCAGAGCTGCTCAGGCTGCTTCAGAGCTAACATAATGGGATATGTATTTTCAAAGGGGGCTGTGTTTCAGACCAGATGGTTTCTGTCTTCTCGTGGAGAAACAGAGACTACACAGTCGCAGCAGTGTTCGGCACCCAGGCAGTGGCACCCACGTTTTGGGGACAGACAAAAGGATGATTCGTGAGAATCTCAGTATCACTTGGGAAAAAATTGTTTCAGTCCCTCGCTGCCACAGTTTGCTGTGAAACTGGGTATCAGATATCATCACCAGCGATCACGCAAGCCTGGTTCTGGTTTCACAAACACACCTATTAAAAGAACAGTGTGACAGTGTGCCCAGATTAGCCAAATAACGGGCAGCAGCTCTCCCACAGCCCCAGATTTTCAGGAATTGCCAGCATTTCACTATTAAGAAGTATCTTTCAACAAAGGGTTTGAAGTATTCTTCAAGAAAACAAACACAGTTGCTCCTTTTCATAGCCTGGAACAAAAATATAGCTGAAAAATAAGGGCTAGGCTTTTCTTTATTTTGGATATCTGATATTTGCAATTTAATTTTCCAAAAGGATTAATTCCTCTCTGCCCTTGGCTTTTGCTGGTGACATGCACGGTTTCAATCTGTTGTGACTATGGCTCACTGGGGTAATCTGTAATAATAAATATTTTACCTGAGTGTCCCTCACTTAAGCAGGAATGCTCTGGAAATATGGGAGGTGCAAGTGGATGGGTTGGTTCCAAAGCAAGGAACAGAAACAAGGAGGCAAAAGCCTCAGTTACGGCATGCATGAAAAGTCAATGTTTTTGCACTGACCTTTCACTTCCAAAGGTGAGGCTGGAATGGGTTTCTGTAACCCTGCAGGGAGTTTTACCACTTTCAAACCTTACAGGTATTTGGGAGGTTATTAAAGAAAACACCCACAACACAAGATGAGAGCTTGCACGGAAAACTTGGGATAATTAAAATGCCTGGCCAATTTTGCCCTCTGCCTCTCTAGTAAAGTGTTTTAATGAAGGGAGGACTATTTCACTAATAAAAAACTCCATGTAGAGTTATTCTACATATTTGCATAAGGCTAGAAATTTTAATAGTTTTTCCATTGGCAGTAAAACCCTCTCCTTTCCTTGATGTCTTGGTATAGTAAAAATTACAGATTAAGCATTTTCTAATTTGATTTAGTGAACAGATGCATTCTTTGCAGAACAAGTCAAATATCCCATTCCAAAACTCTCTAAAATCATGAAAGCATCACACAGAGCATCTTAGACTGAAATACATTAACAAATACAAACAAATTTGGAATCAGAAATATGCTTAACTAGCCTGAAATAACCTGATTAGCTGGAGATCCAGTGCTCATTTTCCACAGACACTGACAACATTCATTTTTATTACTCTCTTCCAGAATAAATTTGTGTCCCAGGGTTACCCACGCTGATGGGAATATAGCGTGTAAGGGAGACACCTTGATTAAAGCACTGCACATCAAGCTGAACAAACAAAACAAAAAATGTTTAACATCCCCCACCAACAACACAACACAAGCTGAAATAAAACACAACTCCTACACCACCTAGAAATTTGGGAACAAGACAAATTGGGGAATATGATTCTAAAGGGCATGACCAATGAGATCAATTTTATAAGGAGATTCCCCAAGAAATCTGTTTGTGGAACTTTGATCAGACCAGAGCCCACATTTGGCTTCCTGTGCACAACTCCAGGCACAGGAAGCCAAATTTTCACAAATATTCCATAGATTATCTATCACCCCAGCAAGCCCTTCCTTTTCAGCTGTTCTTGATCCATAATGGTGCAGTGTAATTAATGCCACATATGAACTTGATATTCTCAATTGTTTTAAATACCAGAGATTTACCAAAGCAATCAGAATATTATTTGCATTGTGTTTTTTCTACTGGCTTTGCAAAGAGCTGTGCTGTGTAGCTTTAGATTGGTATTAAAACAAAAGGATCAGGTTAACCTCTAATTGCACTGAAGTTAGAGATCTGAAATTCCTGCAGAGAAAAAACCCTGATGAATAGCTTGAACCCAGTTCAAATATTTGGTGCATTTAGACTGAAATGGGTATTTCCTCAAAGTAAGCAAGTTGAATGATTAGTAAGTCCCTAACCAAGCCAATAACTTCCTATTTCTTTCTCCAGAACACAATAATTCCCAAATAGTTTGAAGAGCAACAAGATGCAATGCATAATTTTAAAATCTTAACTGTGAGCAAAGTAGGGGGAGGAAAAAAAGGGAGAAATAAATAGATATCTTCGCATAAGTTCTCCAGTATGGAGAGCCTTCAAAATTTGTTTCTAAAGAGCATCTGATTGCATTAAAAAAAAAAATAAAATTGTTAATCACATTAAGGGCTTGGCAAAAACCCAGGGAGATGAAAAGTAGGTCTCCAGTTTCCATGTGCTATTGGGTAAATACAGCAGAGTTTTACATAGTCCATATGTAACAGAAAACATCCCACTCCCTCTGGATCACCTGTGGAAGCAACCAGGCTGCACCTCAGGTGCTGTTCTGACATTCCTCAGAACAACAAGGATGAAATTCCAGCAATATTTGCATCAGTTATGGGAGGATGTCAGATCCTAGACTTTTCTCTTTTTTTTTATTATTATGCCTGCTGTTTAAATTATAATTTTTGGAGCTATAGCTTCAAAATCATCATGATGTTCATTAACAAGCGTGTGTTTTATTTAAGATAAATAGCCCTGATAGTGAATTTTAGAATAACCTCACATCTCATGCTGTGGGAAAATGCCAGCCAGGCAACAACATGACAAGCCCTGAGCCAAGCCTTAGTCACAAAAGAAAATCTCGATCCTTAATAATAAATCATCAAGAGCATGTTTTCCACACAACGTGCATTGTGCCAACCAATGGCCCTCTTGTCACTTTGGTGCCAACCAAATGAAATACAGATGAAACAAAGTGAATTTCCTCTGCCACTGAAAGCAAACCGGGACAATGGATTCTCAGCACTGTGTGGTGTCATGGGAGGAGAGCAGGGCACAGAGTAACAGCTAGATTTGGATTTGCATTAACCCATCACAGGGCACTCTTGGCTTAGACACATCTCTACTCCACATGGTACCAAGGCCCTGTAGCACCACCCTGGGTGTGTGGGGACAGAGATGAAACTTGGCCTTCAGCCTCATCTGAAGAGACAGCATTCCCTGAAAATTGCAGGATGTTATCTACTTCCCCGTAAAAGCTGAATCACTTATGACTGTGCATTAGGATAATAAAAATGGTACCAGAAGTTGCTATGGGCTGGCAAACTTCATCCCTCCTGCAGAAACCAAGGTCATGTTCTTTAGCTTTAGCTGGTAGAGCTTCAGTGGTAAGAAAAGTTAATGGACTGAGTATTTCCCAATCTTTAGGCTGCTGCACTGCCCAGATTCATTCACTGACACAACTTGATTTTGACCCATAGCCAGAGATCCTCAGCCCACGATTAGTGGAGTCTCTTGAACCAATAAGACTGGCTGGAGAACATCAGAAATTACATTCCCAGCAGCTGCATCCCCAAAATCTGCCGCTGCTCCAGCCCTTCACCACCCATACTCACTAAAGCACACGTGTTAAGCCTCCAAGTGTGGTCACGTTACTTAATTTTTCTTGACGAAGGGGCTTTAAGAAATGGGCCAAAACCATCTGTGCACTGTTAGTGCAAGTGCAATTTCAGCAAGAACCACCCCTGTCCTCCTTTCTCTTAAGGATCACATCCATCAGAACCATAGAGGCTGTCAGGATCCAATTTGTAACCATTTAATTTTCCATAGCTTTTCTTAGTCAGGTGCTGGAAGTCGGCAAGCAGCAGGAAGTAACTTCAGGGTGTCTGAAAACTGTATTTCTCTCAGATTACATAGCAGACAGCAAAACTGCATCTTGCATCTCAAGCCACCCTAAGTGACCAGTTATCACATCAATGGGCAGCAATCTTGCACAATTACACTTGCAACTCACGTGTCACTGCACAGAAATTCCTGACTCTCCACTTCTTCCTCAAGCCTTCCCTTCATTTATTATTTAATAAATTGCCTATAGGAGCTCTAATTGTAAACATTTGTTAAAGATACCAAACCTAGAAATGTGCT
Source organism: Ammospiza caudacuta (assembly GCF_027887145.1). Lineage (NCBI taxonomy): Eukaryota > Metazoa > Chordata > Aves > Passeriformes > Passerellidae > Ammospiza > Ammospiza caudacuta. The sequence continues at coordinate 40,862,701 of NC_080600.1, read as the reverse complement.
AGAATGTTTCCCACCTCAAGCTTTAATGAGTTTACAATACCTTCAGCCCATATGCTTCAAAAACGTTATCCTCAATTATGTAACAGGAGGTGCTCTGCTGATATCTGTTAACAGCTAGAACAGCTGTGGTTTTCTGCTTTTTTGCACTGCTCAGGAGAAGCAGCAAGTTCAGCTTCCTTTTTTTCTTTAATTTAGTTGCAAAACCTCCGAGCCGAACAGGTGTGTGCAATCACGAACCACAGCGATGAGCCCAAACTGCTGCTTTTCTAAAAATTCCACCACTCAGTGACACACGCTGGTCAAGGTTGCACAACCTTGTTTTCCACAGGCTGTTTCTGATGATTCATTGCCCTCGTGGAGGTGAGTTTCAATTATCGTTAATACTTTTTTTTTCCCCCTCTGGTACTGTACTAAGAACTTCCTCATTTTCATCTCTTCTCTTCCTCCCCCCAGCTCTCCTAAATTGAGTTTCCTTGTTAATCAAGAAACTTACCTTGAACACTAAAGATAAAAAAATCTCCCCATGTGTGCCCAGAGCTGAAATATAACAGCAAAAATTTCGCTATTTTTTATCCTCATTAGGCTCTACAAAAATGCTCTTCATTCCTTCACCTTTCACTAACAATTGGCGATATCCAAGCACTTTGTGATCTTGTGAGATTGTTCTGCAAGGAAGATTTATCCAGAGCTACCAAACTTATTCCACATTCAGGTGAGTTTATACTTCCTCTGGAATCAAAGGAATGAATGTGGCATGAACTTGACCGTCTCATATTCCTGCAATTCCCTAATTTTATAATTTGAAGTCTTCTCACTTCATCTTAACAAAGGAAGAGTTGTGGGAGAAAAATTAAATGTCACCAGGAAAAGCTTAAGCTTGAGGAGCCAAATTTCTTATGACTTTTCTGGTCAATGTAACCTCCATTTCCTTTCCTTAGGTCTCCATCCCCACCTAAGTGTCAGCACGCTACTGTAAATAAGAGGAAATGTGTGGAAAAAGCTGGGTCTTCAGGAGGTCAGACAACACCAAGGGCTGCAATTGTGAAAGCTGACATCAGACAGATCTCACTTTAATGCCTTCACAAATTCTGTCTGCAAATACATCAGACACTTTGTTTTATAAAAGGTAATAACAGCCTCTTCCCAATGGAGAGACAGGAGTTGGTGCCTCAAATGCTGCTGTCCCTGCTCAACACGCACTAAACACCCTACAAATACTGGGGTTGCTACAAATACTCAAATAAAGCATCATTTGGGGCAGAAATAGGTTTTACTTCTTTGTGGAAGGTGTGGTCTCACAAGGTTTTCCAAACCTACGTGTTCACAGGCACGTCCTTCCCCATGGAGCAGCCAGGGAAGGGCTTCAGAGGGAAGGGGTTGAACCTCCCTCCACTCCTCCATCTGCTTCCCTCCACCCTGCTCATGGTTTACGAGAAGCCCAGCCAGGCTGACACGATGGAGGGAGGCAGGGGAAGCTCTGCTTGGTGTTGCCTGCAGTGCTTGAGCAATTCTGGAGTTCCCAGAAGCACTTGGAGTTCATCAACACACACGTCGTATCTAAGGCGTTTAAGGTCTGTCCAAAGGTTAAGTGGCAGCAGGATGTAGAACCTAGATCCAGGTTTTGGGTTTCAAGGGGTAAATCCCAGATGAACACTTAAGATCAAGTGTTTTTTCTACAGCCAAAACCTATGAAATCCCAAAAATTCCACCTGGCTTTACCCATATTTTTTGACATCTATTTATCTCAAGGACCTGAGTGAGAAGTCCTCACTCAGAAAGATGATGCTGAAAGGACGCCCTGTCCTGGGGTCTGACACCGTAGCAGGGAACATATTTCCAGAGCTCCCCCAGAACAACTCAGAGAGCTCTGCACATCTCCTCTGCCCCGTGGACATCCTGCAAGTCACATGCCTGACCTCTGCAAAAGCAGGGTCATTACAAAGCAGCCACATCAAAATACAAGACCATGAGGTCTGTTTCAAGGGAAGTTGGATGGCAGCATCCAGGACACTCAGAAAGAAGGAACAGAAACTTTATATCTCTGAACTTTTCCTTTGGAGCCTCATGACTTCAGATTTTGCAAGTGCATAAGGAGAGATACGTGCACATGGAGAACCTGTGATTCACTGGGCTTGAGTCTGTAAATTTAACTCGTGAATCACAGAATCTATAATTCCAGAGGGATTCTCTACCAGCTTGCAGTCAACTAGCCAAAGAGAAAAAAAAATTCAAAAATATATATTCTATATATATATAAAAAATATAAAAATACATATATTTATATATGTTTACATCTATTATATATATATATATATAATATAAAAATACATATATTTATATATGTTTACATGTATTATATATATATATATATATATATAGTTTATACATATAAAACTGTTCAGGTGTGTCAGCTTCATCTTTCCTTCAAAGAATTACATAAAATTCCTGATTTATAATGTAAATTCTGAAATTCAATGCTGGCCAATGCAACTTTCTACTTAATAGCAGAAACAAAAATCAATCTCCTTGCTAAAAATGATGGTCTGAGTATTGCTCTTTTGTGGAAGACACTGCAGCCAGACACCAAGTCCACATTTAACATCTTTCATGCACTGATCTGGTTCTTTATGGATGTTTTAATAGATGGCAGTCTATGTCCTTGCATGGAAAATAATATAAAATAATCATCACCATCATCTTTACTTCAGAAGTTATTAGAAGCTCCCTTAGATGCATATTGCATTCTTGGAATGCTTCCAAACAGGATCACAGAATGGTTTGGGGGGAAGGGACTTTAAGTTCCCTCAATTCCATCCCTTGTGATGGGCAGGGACACCTTCCACCAGAGCAGATTGCTCCAAGCCCTGTCCAACCTAGCCTTGAACATTGCCAGGGATGGAGAATCAACAGCTTCTCCAGGGTCTCACCACTCTGCCAGGGAAGAATTCCTTCCTGGGATCATTTACTGGGCTTGCATGGCAAACCCTGCCTGTTTTTGGCAGCACGTGCAGCTCTACCAGCACAATTTATCACAGGAGACCTCAAGAGCATCAGCCAGCAGCAGCAGTGCTGCTCGTGTCACCCACCACCCCTTTCCCCTCACACAACAACTGTGCATTCTAAAAAGGTGTATCAGACAAAACATAACTCACAGCACTTTACCCAGGCAGGAACATGAGCTTTCCTAGGCAGTAAAACACACACTGGAGAAAGATGACATGCATGATGTAGACAGATTATCTTAAATATCAGGTGTAAAATTACTTCTCCAGCAGTCATAGAATGACTTAAAGTCTGGTTGCCTCATTTAAGCATCCTAAATCCCACTCTACAGTTACCAGAGCAGCTGGCATGATCTGCCCTTTGCTCAGGAATTTAAAAAAAATTTCATAATAATAAATTGCCTATAGTAGCATTAATAACAACTGTTTTCTTACTTACATCTACATCCCCCCAAAAAGGCAGAGAGGAGGGAAAAAAAGCAAAGAAAAGGAAAAAACTTCAGAGGGTCAAAAGGCAAGGGTTTCAATTCATTAGAAAAGACAGCTTCCCTTGCTTTGCATCACCTTAAGGCCAAAATTCAGGATGTACCTTTTCACATTCCCACCAGGGCCAGCTTTAGCGCTGCTTCTCCTCAGAAGGATACAAACACTATTGATTTTTAGTTCTCTTTTTACTCTGTGTCAGTACCATCGTATGCATGGCTGTATAATATCATAATTGCCCCAATGCATTGAGATTTTTGACTGACGTGGAAAATGCAAGGAGACAATGAGGAAATTTGACAATCAAATAAATCAGGATTGTTTGGAGAACTGGGATGCCAAGCTAAGGGTTCGTTTTTTAGGAAAGAGACTGGAGAAAGGGACCTCAACCAATTTACGGGTGTCCAGACCATGTCCAGGTTAGCAACTGTCCATGTCACATCCAGGCAGGTTAGGTAATTTCTTATTGCATTTTATTATTTATGTGGCACAAAGAAGAGCAGTGAAAAACAGTTTTCTAGAAGGGAAAGAGAAAAAAAAATACTAGGATTCTTTTTTGAGAAATAAAGCATAAGAAGTTTTTTTTCCCTCCTCTTTAGTGATTCTGCTGGAAGAGCCTGTGTCAGTAAGGTATATTTGCACACAATTTTTTCATAGAGAAAAAGAGTACTTTGAGTCAATTTGGCTACATCTGTAGTGATGTGTAAGTGTTTGTACTGCTGGTTAAATTCTTTGATTACTTCTCATTAGGGATCAGGGAGTAGTGATTTGGTATTTCAAACACTTCAAGTTCAGCCCAAAATCAGATTTATGTCAGTCCAATGTAGGGTTTGTAATTTAATTTAAGGCCATGGCTACAACTCACAAAAGTGGAGGTGTGATCAGATTGCATATTGGACACTGAATTGTGGAAATGAAGCTCACAGTTTAAATTCAGCTCAGCTCGAGGAGAGAAAGGATGTTACTGTATTTACCAGCTTCATCTTTTGGTGAAGAAATGGAGGCTGTATGCATTTAGGACTTCAGATTCTGGTAGCTACATATGTTTCTGAAATATTTTTAAATACGTTTTACTACATTTCATCTGGTTCTAAAGTGGATGTGTCATAATAGAGGTCATCAGCTTCTGTATGAAGCCTGCTGCATCGTGCAACTTTAGTTACAACATTATTAGCTCAGTAATAAACCCTCCCATCTGAGATAGGGATTCAGATAAGACCCTCATTTGACTTCATGTTTTCACCCCGTCTTTAAACTCCATCCTGTCAGAGGAATATCTGGATTTTTTGCTAATGAAACACTCAGAAAATAGCACATTTCAAGTCAAAGAGGAAGAAAAAATCATAGCAAGTAGTATAGTTTGGTTTTTTTTTTTTTTATCTCACGCACTATAGGAGAAATGAGACAGTGCAAGTTCCTAGTCCTAAAAATGCTCTTTTTTACCTGCTAATCAGCAATCAGCAGTAATTACACAGCTAAAAACAGTCCTGAACTGCAGCTCCTCCTCCCATGGAAAAAATTATTCTTCTCTAAATGATACAGAAAAAGTAATATTTTATGGCACACATTTATATATATGCATGCATATATATGTGTGTGTATTTAAAATCATCAATTTTCATTTAGTAATGTGTCAGAAGTGTTAAAAAATTCTGCTAAAGATTTAAGTGTTAAGAAAAAAAAAATTGCCCAAAATACCACTAAGTATATAAAATAAAATTTTAAAAGTGAAAATTTATTTCAACATTTCCATAAAATTCGAAGTCTGCCTTTAAAAAGATGATTACGCAGGCACTAAATGCCAGGTGAGATGCAGAGCATCCAGAAGTCAGAGTTGGATGTTGGAGAGCATACAGGTCCTGAAAAGCCCCCAGCATTTTTTCCCCCCAAGTAATTCTGGATTTGGCTGCTGAAACAAAATCTCAATACGGGGTTTAAAATCCATCTTAATAAATGGCCAACCCCATCTCTGACATTTAGACCCCCAGAATCAAGGAGGCAAACCTCAAAATCTTGGGTTAATGGAGCTATCCTCAATGGTGTGTCTCACACAGCCTCCTCAGAGAATCTCAAGGCTGGAAAAGACCTCCAAAAAAGTGCCCAACCAACACCCCAGTAATCAGTAACTGGAATCCATGGCACCTCACCTGCTACAAAACTCACTGTCCCACTGCTTGTGGCAATGTAAAGTAAATCCATCAGCATTATAAAGCTCACAGGCTGCTACTCCAAGTTAACGAGTTATATTTAGCTCAGGTTCAACACTCCTGGTTTTGATATACTCTCTTTACTCCAGAATCAAAGGTAATGGGTTCTTCTATTAAAATTTTATCAGACATCTATAAATGTAGCAGTTGCTTTAGACTGCATCACACAAAGGGAAGAAAAAGGGAGAGACTGATAAATCTCAAAGATTTTATTATTAATACAGGGAGAATTTCCTTTGTTTGTCGTGACGTGTTTTATTGGTGCGCTCACCGCTGTTCAATTTAGATTAAAAAGTAGGAAGATTACTGTTTCCCAAATGACAAGTACCATAAATAAGCACAAGCAGGGAAACTCCTGTATTTATATCCCAGGCAGATATGCCAAACTACCTCCACAGAGCCAGGCTAAGGGGCAAACCTGCAGGTCCAGCCTGCATTTCACCGCCCTTGACGAACACAACCGCGCGGTTGCGCCGGGTTTTGATCCGCGGCGGTGCCGGCGCTGCGCTGTGTCAGGTTACACCGGGTCACATCTCATCCGTGATGTGACACAACGTGACATGGCTCAACGTGATGCTCTGCACAGAGCGGGCAGGTGCCCACAGGAAGCAGACACTCCATGACTACGAGCGAGTTGTTCGGCACAGCAGGTACAGCGCTCCGAGCCGCTCCGCGCAGCCGTTGATGTAGATAATTAGTATACAAAACAATGCTCTGCAATATGCTCACTCCAACTCTGTTGTTCCCTATAAAACACACCCCTTAAAAAAATATTTTATGGGGGCTGCTGGTTGAGATGATTCCGTATTTGGGTATTATGGTATTATAAAGAGTGAAATCACCTGCCTCAATGAGCCACGTTGCATCTTAATTTGTAAGGCGGCGTTCAAATGTATTGGTATATGAAGGGACATTAGCTAGGCAGATTTTGCATTTCATTTTGGTGAATAAACCTTTCTATAATGTCTTCACAGGCTGAGCACAACATTTATAGTCAAAACAGCACTCTCTTCACCCCTGAGAAGGCCCCCAGCCCACCGAGTGCTGATGGTTACCTCTTCACGGTAAATGGGAAGCAGCTACATTACAATTCATTACCAAGCAACAAAAGAAAACTTGCCATGAAACAGCAAACTTACTTTGCACGCTTTTGCAAGCTGACATATTATGACTTATCATAGGAACATCAACATTACTGTTTCTGATTGTTAATTGGCAAAAAAATTCTACAGCACATTTCAACAGTTGTGTCGTTTGATTTAGTTTGTAATTACCATAAAGAGACTCATAGATTAACATAACTCATGGTTCTTCGACAAAGGTCTGCTAATCTCCTTTTTCATAATCTATGCATTGAAAAGCATCCTGTCTTCCCAACCCAGGCAGTTTCAAGTAAAAAAAATACTAGAAAAATCTGCCCATTTCTCAGTTTGGAGGCAGTTACTAATAAGTTTATTTTTAATTAATTAATTTTACTTTTTCCAAAGTGCCAACAAAAAGAACAGTTCAGAAAGCCAGCCAGCGATAGATATTTTGAGGTATCATACGAATAGCAATTTTAAAAAGACACCAAAAAAAAAAAATCTCTCTCCTGGTCATACTACCACAATTACCCCAAGGCAATTTGTTTAAGAAAAGACACAGAAGAAACTAAGAGCACTCACTGACCCCCAAATCTTGTATCCACCCTGCAAATAAAAGACTAAGGGTAATGTGAAGGCAGCAGAAGGCCCCTCTCTCATCCACCCATGCACCAGATTCCTGCTGCCTCTGTAGCTACGGAGCTGTGGTTTGGTATTTAACTGGAGGAACGCGCTCCCGAGCACGGAGCGAGCGAGGTGTGACAGTGGTGTGAACCTGAGCAGCACACACACACACACCATGGGGCACATTGTCCCTGTGCCTGCCCAGGGCCAGGGGTTGGGACCTGAGCATTTTTAAGGTCTCCTCTAACTCAAACCATTCCGTGATTGTCATCAGGCTACAGGTGCGTGTAAGGAAAGGCAGGGGAAGCAGATGTGTGACTGCAAGAGGAAAGGGCGATAACAGCCCCAGTCAGAAGGCATTCAGTCCAAGGTGCCCTTGTTTTATATTTAGGTATTCCTTGCCTGTAGTTTTAAAAGCATGTGTGCAAAATGAGCAGCTTTATTTTGCCCTTACAGGAGAGATGTTCCCAGCCAACCGAAGGGGGATGATGTACTGTAGACTGACAAGGGCTGCTAGGCTCGATCACCGCAAGTGTTTCAAACTGTGGGAGAGCTAAACACAGAGTGAGAACGTTTTATTTTTAAAAAGCCTGGCAAGCCATGCTCCCCATATAGCTCACTTCCTCCCAGAAACTTTCCCTAAAATATTTTTGTTTGATATTTTGATCCAAGTCCTTATCGGATCCAAATCCGAGGCTCCTGACATCTGCTCCCATCTTTTCTGGAGAAGCTGGAGCCTTCAAAAGCAGGTAACTGCTGCCTCTGCACCCTGACTGCAAACACGCTCAGCGTAGTGACAATGGTCTGTTCTCAGCTGTCAGCATTTACCAGCTACTACCCACTTCTCCAAGCTCCAGCCCTGCCATATGCTCAGTGCAGAGTAGCCCCTGATGATGTGTTGTAATGAGGATGATCCTGTTTAAAGGTTTGTGCATAATACAAAAATAAATATCGGCATTATTGGCAGTGGCAGCAACACATATAATCATTTGCCTGAAAACTCTTCTTACTAATAGACACGGATTTCAGTCACTTTTTGTCTAGCCAATTTTAACTGTTTGAGCTGGCAGTGCTATGCCAGGTATCTGTTTGAGAGACAGATGCTTTGGAGACACTTCAGCTCAAAAAAGTTGAGGCATTTCTTTGATGAGGGCTGGGGAGAGGAAATGCATTGCCTTGCCCAGAATAACAGCAAGGCTTATTCCTGCCAAAGATCCTACCACTATTCCAAGTAGGAACTTTGGATTCAGCAGAAATGGGGGTAGCTCTTGTCCAGGGTCACCCATTTGCCTTTGGCCAGGTTGTTCTTATTTCTGTCTCAGGTTGTTCTTATTTACACCTCAAGTTTGTGACAGATTTTTAACTTTTAAAAGTTGAAAGGTATAGCTTGTGAGAAAAGACATATCCCTTCTCAGGGTTTTCTACTGCCATTTACACAGCATGGGAGAGTTTTGTGCTGAGTTTAGGGCTACAGGAGTAAGAGAATTTACCACCTGCAAATGCTGCTCCTGGATTTAGGGCTGGGTACCCAGAGCAAACACAAATTTAAACTGCCAGTAATTTTCATACAGAAATTAAGTAAGAGTGGGGTTAAGGGGAAAGCTGGATAAAATAAAACTATGAGTCTGCTAAAACAGGATAAAGGTAGAAGAAAATCTGATCAAGATGACATGAAATGCTGAGTACCAGACAGGATGGAAAAAACTTTGGGCAGAATAGAAACAGGAGTATCCCCAACACAGATGCAACAGCAACCAGTCTACAGGTGAAAAAACACCCTGCAAGGGAAGTGTGATAATGCTTTGGTTTTAAACTCAGCTTGCCCACAGAAGAGCCCACATGAAAAAGCTGTGAATGTGGATGTTTGGCTTCTCAAACCACAGACTTTTTGTTTCTCTGTCCTCACAGAAACATCTGTCTGGCTGTAACCCCTGCCTTGCTCACATCACACTCCCAAACATCCACCGAGGACGCGATCAAACCCCGTCACGATGTATACACAGAAGGCCACTACATGTGTACACAATTAGGGTCACACAGGCATTTCTCTGACTTTTTAAGTCTCAGGCACTGCAAACACACATTTTGTGCTGTGCAAACACAGAATGGACACACCCACGAGCCTTACAACCCCGGGATGGGGTGCATTTGGGAGCAGCATCCTACACCGAGGCAAAGTCTCAATGGAGTCTGAGGGAGCTACAGGGTGCTCAGCACTTTTGAAAAGCAGAACGTTTATATTTAGACTCTTAAATGAACTTCACAGCCTAAATTTAGGCTCCTATTTCTGACACCAAATAAAAAGAAAAGAAAAGAAAAGAAAAGAAAAGAAAAGAAAAGAAAAGAAAAGAAAAGAAAAGAAAAGAAAAGAAAAGAAAAGAAAAGAAAAGAAAAGAAAAGAAAAGAAAAGAAAAGAAAAGAAAAGAAAAGAAAAGAAAAGAAAAGAAAAGAAAAGAAAAGAAAAGAAAAGAAAAGAAAAGAAAAGAAAAGAAAATCCATATGAGCTTCCAAATTTAGAGCTGGGTACCTCGACGTAGTCGTGTCGGAGTGAAATGTAAACCTTGCACTTCGGCCCACATTCCTATCAAGTTGATTTCCAAAAGGGGAAGCAATCAAGCACGCAATATTTTAAAAGGAAAATAATAATCCAGACTTGCTTGTGTGAATTCCTTACATCCTGCTTTATTGCTAGCTGCGAGTCAATTGATTTGGATCTCACTTGCAGTCTCTTACACAACTGTAACTCCATCAGCTCTAACGAAAGCAGGATTTTGCAAAATTTCCATCTCAACTTCACCTGTTAAATCATATTTCCAAAGGCAACAGTGGCATATAAAAAAGTTTTAGTCCCAGCAAAGTCAGCAAGGCTAAGGCTCCTGAATCCATGCTAAAGTATTACACACCTTTCAATTTTGACTTGTATAAAATATCACTGTGCAAATATTTTCCATTTGCAGGAATCACCTGCTCCTGACAGCTTCTCAGGGAATTTTTCTTCACATGTAATACAATCTAAACATATGTGTTGCATTAAGTTGGGTTATATCAGGTCATGCCACCTGACACAGTATATCCCAACATAATCTAATGCCATGTAAATCATTCATTACAACAAACCTAAGGAAAAAAAGAAAAGGCAGAAAAAAAGACAACTTTTTTCTCCACTTGACAGGCAGCTGCAGCAGATAAAGTGTCTATGTTTTCATAAAAGGCCAGGTGAGCATCTGTGCTTTGGTGTTATTTTAAGGCATTTCACTACATCTCCATTTCCATGGTGGCCACAGCTACAGTCCCAGCTTGCTGATAACCAGTGGTGAAAGAAAGGGAAGTTTTAGGACTTGGTTTTAGAGAACATTTTATATTTTCATAGCCAATATATGTGATAACAAAAGTACAAATGTCAGAAATATTATAGCAGGGCCATAAAATTCAATGCAGGTCCAAAGCTCAATGAAAACCAGCAGGGGAACAGGTGGGACAGCAGGCAAAGGGGATCAGCTGTCCCAGGAGGTGAACACAAGCCACGGTGCAAATCCATTCCCATAGAGGCCAGATTTCAGGTTCTCCCACCTCAGCTTAAGCAACAGAAATTAGGAACTTTGCATCAATTCATCAACTTTACCTAACTGAGAGTGAGCAACCTCTTTTACCAGCCCCAGTGCTGCTCCCTATGTAAAACTGGGAGGGCAGGAGGAGAAGGAGCCCCAGTGCAGGTTATTCCCTGCAGGAGACCCCATCCCATCCCTTGGAAGTGGCATCGAGAGGTTTCTACATCCCATTCACTCTGCACCACGTTTCATCTCCATGCAGCCCTTGGAGCTGAAAAAATTATTCTTGGGGTTTTAAAGCAGGCATTGAAAATCAGCAGTTCTTCCATAAATATTAAACTATCACACTCATTATGACAAAGGCATCTGCTGAAGGCGATTATTTGTCTGAACAGCCCACACAGCGTAGGTAGAACATGGGTTATGTTAAGAGCCTGTTGTAGGATGCAGTCTTCTATCATTTTATAAAGTAGGAATTTTACATCCAAAGGGTAAAGCTTAATATCATGAATTATAACCGTAGTAAGTTATGGCTGATTTTTTTTTTTTTTATTTTGCAATTCTGTATTTTTAAAGTTGTCTACTTATCTGCTAGAACTACACTGAATTGGATTTAATTGCCAACAGATTTTTACTTCTAGCAATAGGAGTGTCTTGTGAGTAGCTACAAAAGGATTCTTACAGGAGCAGGAGAATAACATCCCTTTACACTGAAACAAACAATTGCTGCTGATGTAAAAATACACGGAGTCTCACAGGCAAGCATGACCCCTCCTTACAATTGAGATAATATCGGTTGAACAGGCTTTAAACTCAGATTCATGCTAATGAAGAGACTGCAAACATACCTTGAACCCTAATTCAATAATGAGATCAACAATTACACTTAAAGGTTACTTAGCACTGCAGCAAGGCTAGCAAAATCCTTTTGATCACCTATATTGTGCTGTTCTTTATTTTCTTTGATGATTAATAACACTGAAAAGCATTTGGTAAAAGAATAAGATGAGGTACAATATTTATACCTTATTACAAAGTGCATTAGCAAATCAGGGCCCTCAGAGCACCTACATTAAAAAGAAAACATCATCAATATTTTATGCTTGTCTTCTTTAACATCTAGCTGTGGTTTTAACAACAGCAAAACTTTCAAGCTTGGATCCACCACAGTTCCCAAAATGCCATCTTTTATCCAGCAGACCCATGTGCTGGCCATTTTCTTACACTTCTTTGTTTCCATCTTTGCGTGGCCCTTAGAAAATAGAAATTTGTGAATGTGTAATTTCAAGAGGTGAGTGGCAAGAGACATTTCAGCGAGCAAGAGCAAAGCAGTTATTTGACTTGGTGATTTCAACACCGCTCTGCGTCGGGAGGGAAAATGGCACGAAGACATTGTGCTAGGCAACAGATCACGTAAACATTTCCTATGACAGTCTTTCATCATCTATAGGAACATTTACACTGCCAGATCTTGTCTTCTTTAAAAATGTCAGCTCGGTAAGTTTGATGCACATGTGCTCCTTCTGTAAGTGTCTGCTCAGGCAGACAGTTTACTAATTTGTGGCTCAGTAAGCCTTCCACTGCACCGAGCACCTTGAGGTTAGCACATCTCTAATCATTATTTGATAACAGAAATCTGTAAGCATCACATCCCTGGTAACAAGAACATTGTATCTTAGCAACCAGCCTTGATATTCAAACAATTTCATTAAAGCGTAGCACCTCTTAGCAGGTGGGTGAGTGCGGGTGTTGATAAACATTTATAATATGATCAACCATTGTGTTTGCCAACACTATAATCATCATGACAAATTTATGAATTTGTTTACAAGCTCCTAGGTACCAACCTAAGTAGGTAAACTACCTCATAGCACGCTTCTGTGTCTATAGATAGAGGCGCGTTCCAAGATTTGATGCTTCTTTAAATTGAACATATTGGGGAAAGGGTTAGCAGATGAGCATCACATGTCACGGTAGAAATCACCATTTAAATTAAACCACAAAGGATGTGTTAGAGCGAGGGCAAGGATTATATTTCACCCCCAAGAGAGCAAGGAAATTTAAAGTTGAAACTGTCTGTAATCTATTCCCAGGTCCCCAACAGGGCACAAATGTGGACGTGGTGCCCCAGCCCCACATGGAGGACCATGGGGGTCACTGCCACCACACACAGGGGGCTGTGGCTTCCTAACCCCAGCCAGAGCTTGGCAGCCCTGCCAAAGGGATCAGGATAACCCATCTGCCTCTCCAGAGAAAGGGGAAAAGCTCAAATTATTTCAGTTCATCAAATACAGCACACCTATACCCAGGTAGGATGACAGGCTTTGAAGAAAGCAAATCTACGACCTTATTTGGGAAATTCAGCTTGGACATCCACCGTCATGCTCAGAAAAAGGGGCTCACATAAACACATCTTCTGAACTGGAAGTACTGCAGGCCAGATTGGCTAAATTTTGCTTATAGAATCACAGGAAATCTTGCTCAGTTCTGGGTTAGAGCCTTGTCCCTTGCTATCCCAGCAAAGCTCATCATGTAATGCCGAATAAATACAGTTCATAAACTACTTAGCTTCATCTTAAAACCTGTTAACTTTGTTAACCCCATAACTTCTATGGGAAGTTCTTTCCAGAGCTGAGATAACTTGAAGACTTAATCTGGGGCTGGTTTTATTTACGGCTCTTGGATATTCGTTTGTTCTCATGCCAATATTGTCATTTAACTGAGACCACTCAACCCTTCTTGGTGTTTACATCCCCCTTTTTTTCAAGCACAGAGCAATCGTGACCCCTCTTAGTCTTCGTTGTTGCTAGGCTAAACAAATTGTGCTCTTTTATGGCTGTATTACATCAACACAACCCCGTGGAGGGCAATAGGTTTGCTCTTTTGTAATCAAAACCAGCATTTGATCTCATGAACTTAAATGGAAATATCCTTCTAGGAGTGTTACTTTCTAAAGTGATTTCCAGTGTTGAGCTGCTGCCCAGAGGGGCAAGGGGGAGAGAGAGGGGACGGCCAGAGAAAGTGAGCTGGCCAGCCCAGGGTCAGGCAGACTGACCGCCCTGTTTGCAGCTCCACGTGCCAGCTGAAGCCACTCAGGGTCAAATCTTATGCAAGGGTTTTGGTTGCCAACCTAAATTATCAATCTACTTATCTACCTCAAATCCACCTAAAAATGCGAGTCACTCTGCCCCTTAATTTCCCTGTAAGGTGAAGCCACCTTCACCACCCCACAGGGAGCAACACCCTCAGGCCACAACATCACCTGAGCAAGGATCATTCAGATTCAGGTCCAAACACACTCTCAGATTCAAATTTCATGGTCTTACATCTATATTGTGGACACCAAACCAGCCTGTGGTTGGAAGGCCATATCCAGAAATTTCCAGACACTCCTTTGCTCTGAGGATGCAGAATTATCCATCAGTCAGGTGATTTCTTCATCACCATCCATACGGAAGCACATGCCAAGAAGCAAACAAAGTCAACAGGAGAGGTAAAAATATTTAAGGCCTACGTGTAGATAAACAGAATGCATGTCATACTCCAGCTTTGGGTCTGATTCACGGATATTTTAATAAAAGAAACCAGGAAAAAAATTCTTTGAACAGCTAAGAACTGCTTGACTCTTCATTCTAGTCTTGAAAATAATGACCTGTTCCCCTTGGTTTGCACCAATTTTTGCAAGCAAACCAAATCATAACCTTGCTGGAGCTGCAACAACGTGTGTTTAAAATTTACCAAAAGGTGGAAGATGGAATGCAGGCAAGAGAAAAACAGGAATATGAAGTTTGTACCTTGTACCTATGGCATCCAAGGTAACACCACCGCATCACTGATTTCCCACTGGGCACGGTACACCAGGCTGTTAATCTACCTGAAATACCTGGGGCCAAGTGAAGCATTCTGAAATAGGTAACTGAGACTCCCTTCTGGAAATTAAAGTCATCCACTGCAAAAAAGGAACAACACATTTTGTCACTGTAGCTTGTCGTCTTTGTGGTTAACTTTCCTCCCTGTGTCAAGATCCAGTGATAATACTATAAACTACACCTAATACAGACTAATGTTTTAGTGGATTTCCCCCTTCTCTTTTCCTTTAAACCAATTGTCCAACTTTGTAAAGCTACATAAGTTTTAATTAGATATGTAAATACATAGTAAAAAAAAAAATCAGGAACAAGAACTGCAGTAAACTATAGAAAATACTACACACAAACTTTACCAAACAAGTGCCAAGGACAATACACATCAATCATAAATATAAAAAATATAAATTCACAAATTTGAAGCAATAATAAAAAAGAGGGGATCCACCTTAAGCAGGAGACCAAGTAAATCCATATTTTCTTCTATACAAACAACATGCAAGCCTAATTTCTGAAGGTAAACCCTTTTCTGTTATCAGATTATATAAAAAAAAGAAAAATTGGCCAGCTGTGGCTCCTCATACCTCAATTTCACCTTCTATGAAATGGGAGAACTTGAATCTCATCTCCTTTCCTGAAAGCTATCATGTTCAAAGCACTCTAAACCTGAAGTTATTTTTGGAATAGTATCTTCAGAACAGGCTGAAGAAACACCATAAAGAACAACACCACTTGCACGCAGAAGTCAAATTCATATTCGTTAGCAGAAATCTTTATACTCTGTGTTTTCATAGCACAACAGAGTCTGAGCTACGGAGTGATGACAGCATTAAACTGGAGAGAAATTTTCTCCTTCCCCTTCAGCATATTTTTTTTGCAGGACACATGTTTAGCAGTCAAAGAAGAGAAATGAATGAGTATTTGCAATGCTGTGAAAAATTTCAAGTCTGGGTTAAGATTTCTAAATGCAGTTTGAAATGGGACAGGTTTCGAAGAGAAAAAGAAGGCTTTGAGGTGGCCTTCAGGCAGTGTTGCCTTGCTCTCTTCTCCACCCATATAATATTCATAGAAAAATCTGGTATTTTGGGTTATTTTTCCAGCAGCCTCAGATTTCATCTATTCCCCATTAAAGATAAAGTTAAGATGCATATGAAGACAAAACCTGGTGGAAAAGCCTCCCTTCTTGCACGCAAGGAAACACTGCCCAGGTCAGCCAGGAACAGACACAGGGGTGATAATAAAACACAGTCCTAGAGAGGCAATAATCACTCAACACCCCCACGGGCTGGTTAAATATTATTCCTGTTACACAGTTTGCGAAAACTGGCAGAGGTTGTGTCAAGGCTTCATGGAGCCACTCGTCAGACAAGGGGTTTGATCTCCTGGGGTTCAGGTCCCCATTTTTATATCCAGAATCAATGCCAAAAAAAGGGGGAGATGGATGTTTTCCTATACAGAGATTTCTAGGGGTGAGAGGGGCAGTTTCTAAAGCTTTTACAGCCTTCCCCACACCAGCTATAGGACTGGTCAAGAGTTTTGGCTCACAAAAGCAGAAGGAGCACATGCTGAGGCCACCTGTGGCTCCACATTCCCCTCTTCCATTCATCACCCCTCTCCTCTCCTCCTTCCTGGGGGAAGCTGCCTACAAAGAGCGACACCAAGGGAATCTGGGAGGTCCCACAAATTCAAAATTTCTGTGATTCAGACCCCAGCAAGCTGTTTTTACACGTACTGGGGAGCAGCAGAATGGGGAGAATATGCTGAGAAGCAGGGTCCTACTGCACCAGCTGGGGGTAACATTTTCTCACCACCAGCACAAGATGCCACAGCTGACGCCTGAAGACAAATATACACCCTTTCATATTTAACCAGCATATTTTGCCTTTTCAGCACAATACTGAAATCTGTTTAATTTTCAAACTGCCAGTTGAGATCTTCCTGACATTTTCAGTGGAGAAGGACAAGACGACCAAGGCTGAGGGTGCCCACACAGAGTGACATCACTTTGTGTCCAGAACAAAAATGCCACCACAAGGGATGGTAGAAAAGCCCACTCCAACCCCACAGCACAGCAGCTTCCAAGACTCCAACATTTGTTTTACAATCACTAAGCAAAGTCCTCCAAACATTTCCCACCAGCTTTAGACAGTTAGGTGCCCATTCCAGTTCCAACATTAAGTTTTTAAAGTTTTTATGGTGATGTACTCTGGGCTGGTATGTCCTAAATATACACTTTTCCTTGATTCCCAGCAAAACTTTTTGTTCAGAACACACACACAAAACCAAAACCCACCATAAACCAGGTAAAGTTGAATTTCATACCGGTCTGAGACAACTTGTGGGCCACCTACTCAGCACTATCACACTAATTAACAATGTTCTAGCAGCAGGAGAAGGTGAAAAACACTTTGGGTGTTTTGCTGAATTTCCTGGAGTTGTATGAATTTCCCAGCTTTAGTTCTTCAGAAGCCCATCCTATAGATTAAGATCTTGCAGTGGTCAGTTCAATTATATATGTTTTTCATTAGAAGCCTAAAGATAAATATGAATTCATAAGTGTGTATACACAGACATACCTGCAGGACTTAATCATTCAGATCACAGTGGAAAGTAGTTTTAACACAGCAGTGAATTTTGCCTTTCCAGTGTGTTAAAGAAAAAAAAGTAGAGCTGTGTATGAACATAAATCAGAGTGACCTTTACCACTTCTTTAACTCCCAAGGAAAAGCTATTGCATTTTAGGGAAAGAACAGTCTCCATTAAAGAATGAGACAATCAGCCCATTAGGTCAATTTTAATTTTAAGACCAGAATATTAAATATTCCCTTTGATTATGAATTGTATTAAAGTGATTAAAATCATCTAATAAAAAAAACCCTAATCCCAGACCTGCTGCCATATAAATATATATGGTTCAAAATATTTCAGTGCAACTTAACATTTGTAATAAGGTCCATAATTTATTAAAATGATAATCTAACCACATTTAAATTAATTTTAAAACTCAAAAATATACACTCTTACCATCTTACTGCCTGATATGAAAGAACACCAGTAAAATCACATTTTCTATCTTTTTGCTTCTCTCCTTATTGCGTGACCACCTCTACCACATAAAAACATCTTGAAGGACTCAAATGAACTCCATCAGATACTGGAAGAGATGAGTGACAAAGCTACAAAAAAATCCTAACATTTTCCTGAAGAATCTTTGTTATTATTTATAAACACTTTTTTTTTCTGTTGCTGTAACACAACTAGGAGACATATGTAGATAGATAAAACACCAAATGTTTATTTTTTTAATTTGGAGGTTTTTTTATGTTTTAAAGTGATCTCTGCATTTTCCATTTTCCTTCAGATCACTGCCACAGTCTTCCGAGGCAGGCTGCAATCCCCGTTTGACTCATCACATTATGTGCTCATATTAAGTTTTGCATTAAATCCCAGTGCCATCTATAACTCGATACTAATATCTTTACACCACTGAGGCTTTGATATTTGATGGAAAGCCCCTGAAACCTCACCAAGGGTCTCATCAAATCAGGCAAGCCTCACTTTGCTGTGTATTTACCAAGTGAAGCATATATTCAAGTGAACCCAGTTTGAGGAGTCCATGGTTAGTTAATCAGCTATGAAGAGTTTTCTCAACCTATTGTTTTTAGCAATACAGCCAAAATTCTATGAAATGGCATCCCTTGCTGCTCTACTTGAATCATCAATGCTTTACCTGAAGAGAATCAAAATGGTATCACTCCCTCCCACCAATTCCTGACTTCTCGCTTAGTGCAACGCATCCAAAGAAACGAAACTTATTGAATCAAGTTTAATGACATAATAAATTCTTCCCTTCAGACAATGTTGAGGCTTAATTCACTAGAGCACTTTAAGCCTTTGCCTTTAGCATCTGATGGGTCATTAGTCTGTAATCCTCAGCTAGCCTGTTTGGAATCTAAACTAAATCAGGAACCGTATCAGTAGTTTCTGAAATATGACTGGCAGGTCAAGTGGCCTCAAAAAGACTGCCTGGGGCATATAAGACTAGGATAGGGCATGGCTAGAACAGAACCAGCGATGGATCTGGAAGCGTGCACTCAATAAAGACTTCATTCATTCTAACTCACTAAACAGCAGTTCTTCAAATGACTTGACTTATATTTTTGATGTTTTTAACCAGTAGGTCATGCAATAAAATTGTCCTGTATGTGCCAATAGGCTTAACACACAGATCATTGACTTGCATGCTTGGGCATATTTTATTTATATTTTTCCCTCAAGTTTTTCCATAGCAGCCTGAAAAAGGCAATAGAATCACTGCCGTGTGGGAAAACATGTAATCTGAAGGACTTAGATCATAGAATTTTGGAGAGCAGAAAGTTTGATGAAACACCCTTTTGTCCAAAAAGAAAAAAATACTCTGAAACGCCCATTCCTACACCTGGAAAGTCACATTCTTGAGATGCTACAAATAATCTCTGCTCCCAGCTGAATATTTCTCGCATTACATATTAAAAACACTCTCTATGCAATAATTTCAGGGCTTTTCAATACAAGCTAGAACACCATGTCTGCTTTAGAATTTCAGCTGGAGTATTTCAGGCTTATTGGCGAGGAAAGTGTGCTGTGCTCATCTCCAGAACCCGCCACCACAGCATTCACTGAACGCTCCTGAGACTTGATTCAAAGTCCACTTCAGTCAATTGACCCCAGTGGTCTTTAGATCAGGCCCTTAATCTGTACATTGCACTCAGATAATCAGTAACAGCTTAGTTAGACACTATTTTTTTTTCCACTCATCATTTTCCAGATTCAACAAAACATTTCCAAACCCCTCAAAATCAGACTGGCACTTCTGGTGGATACAGTGCAGTACACTCTTTGGCAGAGGTTTAAGTTGTGTTTGCAGTTAAAAAAAAAATGGGGAAAATTAATATTAATAAATAACCATATAATCTTGATACTTTGACTTCCAGAAAATACCCTGAAGAGCTTCAGCTCTGATGCCATAGTGATTTCTCAGTGGAGACAAAGGCACATTGGCACCAAGCAGGGAGTGAAAAGGAAAACTAATTCTGGTTTAGAACCAGAGCACAAGGCTGGGTTATGCACTACAGTCCAAGTTCCCCCAGTGTCTTTAGAATACCAAAATACAAGGATTCAAAAGTCAAACAGGATAATCTCAAGATCCCTGCTCTGAGGAGTGACAGGAGGCTGCAATCACCCCATTTAAGAGTCACCTTCTGCGGAGTGGCTGTATGAAATTCAGCAGGGCAAATCCCAAAATATCCCCAATTAGAAAGATAACTCATTTCCAGATCCAGCCTGCTCAAAGTTGTCTACAGTTTAATTTAAATATGCATTAAACACACTGTGTAGCAGAGGCAAAATTACTTATTGCTTTAAGCATGCCCATGCTATTTTAAAATAGCCTGGCCGTCATGAGCATTTCTCCTATTATCTTTGGTGACATTTAATCAGTGCTTAAATGTTGGGAACACAGGGGAAAGAAATCAGGTTTTATATTTGGGAAGGCAACTCTCAGAAATTAGGCTTCTTTCCAAAAGAAAACTTAACCAGTTGCTCACTTCCTAAGCAAACAGAGTTAACACTTAAAATTTTCTCCTGGTAGGAGGAAAGTCACACCCCAGCCAGTGTTAAATCCTTTTGGGGATGCTCTACTGAGGCTGAATTCAAATTCCCAGAAGACTCAGACCAATAACTTCATTTTTTATACAGTAAGATTCTCTTTCCCTGTGCCTCACACACTACGGAGGCAGAAGGTATTTACAGAAATGAGGAAATGTAATTTTTTTCCCCATTTATTATTGAACTATTAAACGCACTCTGTCATTTGGGAACTCCCTCCATCTCCAGCCTTTGTATTCCAAGGTACTTCAGTAACTGCAGTAAGTGAAACTAAAATGCCAACTTGAAATTTGCATTATAAATGGCATTACAAAGAGAGACTTTTTAAACTTTGGTTGATCTAGCATATCAAAGATCTTTTTCTCTCTTTTTCTAAGCTACTTCAGTGACTGTATTGAAGTGAACTGAAAGGATTAGCTTGAAAGTGGCAAGAAATCTGGCATGCAAAGAAATAAATTTTTTCTCCACACTTATTTCAGTTGAACTCTTCATTATAGGGGGGCCCCTTTCCTCTTCTGAAATGCATTTTGCTCTGTCTCTCTCAAGCCATCCCATGCTGTGCCAGTCCCAAACAAGGTGAAAATACAAAGTGTGCAAGAGCAGCTCCTGACACTGCTTCCCCCAGCTCCTCTTCAAGCTTCTGCACTGCCAAACTGAGCACCAGCATGAAGATCACAACCTATTTACTCATCATTTCCTCTTTAGCCAGAGCTGGGGGTAAATCCAGGGATATTGACGACATCTGCCTCTCCCACACTTTTTCCTGATGCACTTCCCCATTGCACAAACCTCCATGTGATGGGGATACACATCCCAGAAACACACAGAGAGGATGTTCTCTACTTCCCAAGGAAATCACACACAGTTTTCACTACTTGCAGTGTGGTTAGCATAGCCTTACTCCAGTAATATCTATCTGGGAAATATGAAACAGCATGGAAAAATCACCAGGGGAAGAAGAGCAGAAGGAATGACTCAGCTGTGAACCTGGATTCAGACAAAAATGACTAAGAGCTCCCAAAATCAAAAAGAAAAAAAAAAAAAATCTTCTTTGCGACTGCTGATACCAATTCTCCACTCAGATTCATTCCCACTTAGAAAACTTAGATTATTAGATTCACTTCCATTAGAAAAAATAGATTTAGAAAACTTAGGTAATTCTTTAGAAATGTTGGTCACTCTGTGGCTCCCTACCTAGCTCATCCCTTTTCCTTTGAATAATTAAGCAAACCAGCTGCAGTAACTCCTTGAAACAAAAGCCCTTTGTGTCTAGTGACAAGTTCAGGGGCAGTCCTAGATAAGGATCAGAGACGAGCTCCCAGGCTGTGTCTGGTGAAAGGCTGAGGGTCTGAGGGGAAAGAAGGGGCTGGCAGGCACGGGCAAGGGGAAAGGCTTGGGTTTCCCAAGCTGGGGCTGAGTCAGAGCTCAGGGCTCCATCGGCACCCCGTGTTTACGGAATAAATCGCTATTCCGTCGCAGACGCACTCGCTGCCCGCTCCAGCCCGAGCTCATTCCTCTTACATCAGTGACTCCACAGCAAGATTAGACAGACATGCAGCCGGGAAAAAAATCCAGCCCAGGACAGTGTAATCCCCGTTTTCCTGACAAACTTGTTTGTGCCAGGGCAGCCTAAGAGGCCTGCAGGAGAAACAATGTGTGTCCAGGCTGGCGGCCGAGGACAAACCATGGGACACTCAGAGTGCCCAAAACATGGGGAATGTTACTCCAGACACAACAAAACGCAGCTTATAACGACATGCCACTGAGATAGCCTTTCATGTGTGGCTTCTGGAAGTTGATTTATCTGCAACTAATTACAGAAAATACTGGGAGGTTTCTTCACATCGCACGGGCCACAATAGATGCTCCATCCCTCAGTGTCGATGACACGGGCACCCTGTCAGAGCTGAATAGCTGCCTACTGACCCCCTCCCCCTTCACCAGGGGGGCTTGCTAATGTCCTGGGCTAAAACTGTGCCAGCACCAGCTGGCAGGCACGCTCGTGAGCCGACCAAACCCACCCCGAAGACAAGAGAGACCTCTGCAACCTGCAGAAGCAGGACCAGCATTTCTCCTTGCTCCCAAGATTAACTGCAGGAGAGTGCTCCAGCAGCTATTCATCACCAGCAGCACCTAAAGCCTTCCTCACTGCATATATCAGCGTGGCCGGGGCTGTGACTAATGGAAAAGGCACCACCCTATAAAACAGAATAAAAATGAAGGAACCATCAGCAAGTCAGCTGTACCAAGCTAAATTATTTTAATGTAAAGATTTGAAGTGAGTACACACACAAAAAAAAAAAATCTGCCTTCTTTATTAATCTCCTCATAAAGAAATGCAAAATATTAAATCAGTTTAGGTTTATTTCAAGCGGCCTTGAAGAGATAAATAAAAATAAGCTTCCAAAATGCCCAGGGAAGTGACATGAGCCTGTGATTCCAAAGAGGATGCTGAGCCACACGTAAAATATTGTTTGCATATGTGGAGTTCAGCACACAACAGACTTCTGAGAAGAGAGCAATGTCAAACAAAAGAGTAGCTGTATTAATAGCTATATTTACTTCTGCTGCTTCTTTTTCTATAAGGTTACATATAGGGAGAGGAATTAATTTTCTGCAGAGCCCACCTTCTGTAGTGACCCACCCAAGTGGGTCAGCCTGAGCGTGATGGCAGAAATGAGCAATAAAAAGTTTAACACTGTCTGAAATAATCCCGGATTTCATTTAATCTCCCTCCTAGTACTAAAAATAACAGAAAGCAATAAAATCTCAGATGGTGCATATTGCAAGAGCCGGAGTTTAATCTCGTTGATGAGAAAAAGAAAAAGCGACAGACCCCTCTCTCAGCTTCCCAACACTCCCAATTTTGGTTCTTTTCCTGCAGTGCTGGAATATGCACCTACTTCCTTGAATTAACAGATCTCCAAATAACACTCACAGGGACTATTTTCCTACACATAAAGTTGCTTTCTCTGTTCAGAGGAGTATAACTGGGTTTGGGAAGAAATATAAAAGAGTTGCTAAAGCCAGTAATTTCCTCAGCCACACATATGGCTTCTAAGTTTAATAGCAATTATGTCATTTTTATATATGATTCACTTGATGTTGTTTTCATGTGAATCATTTGACATATATAACTCTGGCAGATTTCTTAAATAAGCATATCACCAGAGACTAAATTACTAATCAATTAACCAATTTCTCTTTCCCCCCTCCTTCTCCCATCTTGGCATGCAATTAGGAGAGAAAACTAAACTTAGAAAGGCACTTGGAGAAAAGGAGGTTTGATAAACTACGGGGGTTTTTTTGTCAGGGGAGGAAGGGGATGGCAGGGCAATAAAATGGGGCCAAACACATGGAAAGGCTTTGCACTCAAGTGTTTCCCTGATGGGATCTGAAGAGCATCAAGGTATCTCCAGCACCCCAAATTTTGCACAGCCGCCCTGGGCAAGGCTCATGCAGGAGCACCAATGTGGCCACAAACACCTGCTGTTCAGCACTTGAGCAGGTGCAGCAGGCACACCAACACCCCCAAATGCACGAGGTTTTAATTCTCACTTCTCTTCTTGCTGGGCAGGACAGGGAGGGCAGTGCTGCGGAGGAACAGGGAAGGAAGCAGCCCGGTTGGAGAGGTGTTTACAGCTCAGCCTCCCTGTGCTCTCGCCACAACACACACACACACACACACACACCCTTCTTTCCAGAAGAAATTTCATAGCCTGCAACACCCCTTCCTCATTTTCAAACCGTTCACAGCCCTGGTGCTCAGCAACCTGAGCCTCGGCCACAGGCACAGAGCGGCCCTTCCTCCCCTTTCCTGGGGACACAGCTGGGCATCCCTTCCAGCCCACACCACCTCAGCTCTCAGGAACAACAGGCAGAGAGGGTTTATTTTTGCCAGCTTAAATGTTTTAAACATATTTCCTTCAGCTCCCAGCTCAGTATATAGGCAAAATACCTGACTCGTTGCACTTATGGGTCTTGAGTGAAATAGCCACAGATATTTTCTACACCTTTCTTATTATTCTGCTTGGAGACCAGGCATCTTTCAGAAGGAAATCCACTTCTCTTGCTATAAAAATGCCTTGAAAATTGGTTGCAACATCCTCAACTCTAACTACAATTTTCCATCGATGTTTTGTTTCCCTCTTACAAATGCCACCAGTCCTCTCTCACAAACAGAAAGCAAAGATAGCTGCTCTGAGCAGTTTCTGAGAGCTGATATCTGTGTACTTTGGCTGCTATCAAAAGAACAATTAAGCACACGCTTAATATGATCACCCAAGTAAATGCACTAACTCCATTAAGACAACCTTATTTGCTTGTTTTATTTAAGAACATACTCAAGAGATTTCTTTGAAGAAACCAAAGCAAACAGCAAGACCAGGGCCCAAGCACTACACCTTCAGAAAGCCAACTACTCCAAATCTTTTCCTACATACAAAAAATGACATTTAGGTTTCACCATCCAGTTTTCAAACACAAATAGTTCATAAGCATTCAGAAAACCAACTACTCCAAATCTTTCCCAACATAAAAAATTAAATTTAGGCTTCACCATCCAGTTTTCAAACACAAAAAGTTCATAAGCCATCACAAGGACTCCAGCTTTGTTTTCCCACTTCCCATAGCTGATTTTACCTTAAAAATGAGTGGCTTCTTTCCTTCTGTCCTTCCTTCCTTCTGTCCTTGGTCCAAGAAAGTGGGGAACCCAGCTCCTCTGATATAGCCACCTCCCTGCAGTCAGGCCCAAGTGAAGGCATCTGCACCTTCTGGAGAGCCAGAGCACACCTGGGAGCAGGGAAAGAATTGAATTAAAGCCTGTAAACCAAGCCAAGCCATCTAAAGTGGCAAGTGACAAATGTGAGGTTTACACAGGGACATCTACTGAGACAGTAAAAATCCTCCTGCTAGGGTGAGCAGGACCTCTAATCATCTCTCTCTGTTACTCATGGTATTCACATAAAGTAAAATTACTTATCTAGGTTTCATTCATATGTTAGAGAATATGTTCTAGCCCTTCACCTGATTCGCAGTAGAAACTGATTATTTCACTGTCCCAAATCATGGTGATAAGAGAAGTGAATACTCAAATCATTTAAGTTGTAAAAACCCTCTGAGACTGAGTCCAACCATTAACCCAGCCTTGACAAGCCATCACTAAACCATGTCCCCACTGTCCCACTCTGCTTCACCTTGAGTGTTGGGTGCAGCTTTGGGAAAGACGAGGAGAAGACACTGCTCTCTGTAGTGCTCAGTGATAGGGCCTGAGGAAAAGGTTAGAGCTGTGTCTTTAAGTTGGACATCAGGAATTATTTCTTCACCCAGAGGTGGCTGAGCACTGGAAAGGGCTCCCCAAGGCAGTGGTCACAGCACCAAGGCTGACAGAGCCCAGGAAATGTTTTGAGAACTCTCCTGGGCACAGGCTGTGACTCATGGAGATGGTCCTGTGCAGGCTATGGAGTTGGACTTCATGATCCTGGTGGGTCCCTTCCACTCAGCATGTTCTGTGATTCCATAACACAAATAATGTCCCTTAATTTTACAGCTGAAACACCCCAAGGATGAGATGAACTTCCCAGCTGAAAACACCCCAGAGACACCAGGATAAGCCAGCTTGGAGGTAATCTGTGCTCACACTGATGTGAGCCAGCCCATGAGGGTTTTTCTCACAGCAGTGGTCCAATCTCCTTCTGCTCACTCCTTATTTCAGGTGCCTATCCCAGCTGCTCATACTCAGATATTGCAGATTATCACTGATAGGAGCTCTTCACTCCTAGAAGTTTTGTTTGGTTTCATTCAAAATCTGGGGGTTTTTTCTCCCTTTTCCTTCTGCTGTACAGATCTGGCAGTCTGGTTTTATGAAACAAACAATTCCCCAAAGACAAGTGTGCTGGCAGCAATCAGTACAGCTGGTTTGACTCCCCTGAGACATGGCTTACTCAAGGTGAAGAGCCTGCTGGGTTTCCTTTACCTGGCTGCTATAAATAAGGAAGTTCTGAGCAACAGAGTTCTTAGAATCACAGAATGACTTGAAGGGACCTTAAAGACCACAAGCAAGGACATTTTCCACTGGTCCAGGTTGTGCAAGCCCCATCCAGCTCAGTCTTGGACACCTTCAGGGATGGGGCAACCACAGCTTCTATGGGTAACCTATGCCAGGGCCTGTTTCCTTCCTGTGCATACCTAGCAGGATCATCTTCCCCAGCTGGGAAACACGAACTTCAGCTTCCAAGGTGTGACTGTGTCTTGGAGGATCAGCTTCAGGTATGTTCCTGGGCATGACACTCATCCCAGGATTTTCCAGTGAGGCTTTTCTAACACTGACATTGTTTCCCCGTACCATGAGCATTGTCAGTGCTGGTCTGGGTGCTACTGGCCGAATGTTCATCCAGAGCCCTATCTCTGTTTTGTGAGCACTCAGTTCTCTTTGCAGGCTGCCCAAAGCCCTGCTGCCACCAGCTGTGGCTTCCAGGCAGCCACGTGTGTTTCCCCAAAGCCTCAGAAAACACCGAAGCTTGAGCACTTCTCAAAAGTGAATCCCCCTGGCTTCTTTTTTTTGATCCTGTTTACTCCATGCACTTAATTAACACAACCACATTCTGAGGATGCACGCTATCAGCACCACAAGCCCTGGTCTAACAAAAACCATAGCGAAGCATTAGCAATAAAATCCCCGCTTTGCAGAAAAAGTAACAGCGAAACGCTCCTACACCACGTACCAAATGGCACGTCTTCTGTGGCATCCCCACCTTCCTCGCCTCCCTCTTCCTGTGGCTGGTCCATCTGTCCTCACTTGGGAGCTCTGATTTCACACATCTTTCCCCACCCCATCTCCCCTGCTCGCCGGGTGCTCCTCGGGCTCTCTGTGATTCGCAATCCCGCAGCAGTCGCGCCGTGCGGTTCCCCATCGCTCCCGGCCTGCCCCGACTTCTGCATTTCCTGCTGCCAGCAAACCCACCTTGCACCCACTGCCAGCATCCTCCAGGGCACTGTTTTCACCCACCCCATGTGGTCTGTGCTCGGGATGTCAGCAGTGTGAGCTCTTCACACACTCTGCCTGCCGAGTCCCACTCACCCATTCTCTGCCGTAACCAAATGAAACAACCTGTCACAGACATCTTTTCATTAAAATCCTTTTGTTAGGATTTTTCCTGCTGAAGCTGAAAAGTTTCGGCAACACAGTGTAAACAATGGTTATCTGCTGCTGTGGAATGCACCAGGTGGATCCCTGATTGGTCTCCTGTAGATGTTCGGATTTACTGACCACGCACGGCAGAGCTGGGTCTCGCTCTCTGCCGAGAGACAGATCTTTGTTACTCATTCTTTTCTATTCTTAGCTTAGCCAGCCTTCTGAGAACTTTCCTTCTACTTCTTTTAGTATAGTTATAATGTAGTACATATATAATAAAACAATAAATCAAGCCTTCTGAACATGGAATCAACATTCTCGTCTCTCTCTCACCCTGAAAACCCTTGTGACCACCGTCACAACAACCTGCTGGTAGGAGGATAGAAAGAACTTTGCAGAGAGGCCCTCTCCTTCCTCTGCTCCCCTCCATTTCCCTGCAGACCCTCCACCACATCAGGAAGGCTGATAACAACGTGCTGGGCTCAGAATCTCCCACCCCACTTAACCCCCTTGAGAAACTTTCCCACTCCCAGACGAGTCCTGAGAAACGTTCACTCAAAGAAATCTCCCCAGCTGCAGAATCCTCAGTGCCAGCAATCTCTGCACTCCCAAACCTGAAGTGATCCAAGCTTGGAGTGTCAGAGGACCTGTCAGATCTGCTGTGGAAAATTCACAGGCTAAAAACTCACTGGAAAAGGAGAAGAGCAGCTCTTTTGCTATCAGAGCAAAACAGCATTAGAACATTAATGACTATCCTTGCTTTTCCCAAGACTTACTTGGCCAACTAGGAAACAACTAGCCTGCTTCCCTTTAAAAGTTATGGCACAGTCTGTAGCAAGGATATTAAAAATTTCCAGGTTTTTCTCTTCCTCTGATTGATTGATACTGCAAAAGGACAGACAAAACTTGGGCTAGAGGAATTTTCAGGAGTCTTTCTAAAGTAAATTTCCTATATTTAGTGAAATTGCATGCTGCTGATACATATTATTGGCCCACAGAATGAGACTCATCCACCCAAGGAAAAGGATTAACTGAAATATTGCCATTTCTAGGAATTAAAGTTATTGGAATTCAAGCTGAAGCCCATTTCCTATACGCAATCTTAATGTGATCCTCAGGGAGCTCTGAAATTATCATCTTCAAGTAAGTGATCTTTTCATGCAATTTTATTCTAGCACTATATCTAGGTATCTTCTCCATAACTTCTATGTCCACAAGCTTATTTATCTCCTTGCTAAAGTTCAAAATCTAATTTCCAACACAGGTTACTTACTGTAATAAACTGTACAAGCTTTAAAGTGACAAGTTGAAAGATACAATTTTTTAGAGTTATGAATTAATAGCCATATACGTCAAAGAAAGTGCCAACTTTTTCATATTTATAGATATATTATTGAAATGATAAAAAATGAACTGGGGAAAGAGAAAAGAAGTGAGGAGAACTGCATATAATGAATCAAACATACTTAACAAGACATGTACAGACACTTTAGTGTGCATCTCTTTTATTACATTACATTAATCAAATTCTGCTAAAGACATCCATCTAAGCGAAGTGTCACAGTGATATTCTATAAAAACATTCTTTTGAAAAAGAGTCTTCCCTGACAGTGGTATCAACTCCACTGTCTTAAGTGATTGTCAGGACTGCATTACTCAGAAATTAAGAGAATTTATGTAAGTGCCTCGCAAGCTCCCCTGAAGAAAAAAATAATTTAATTGGAGGAAGTGTACAAACTCTGATAAAGGCTGGTAAAACAGGGATAAGTGATTTCACTCAGGGAAGCATGAATGGGTTTTTTTTCCTGCTTCTTTCTCCTTTGGTTCACAGCACTGACAGACTTTCTTAGTCGGGAAAATCCTGGAAGAAAATCTTCCCTTCTGTTAAACGGGCAGAATATGTGCACTTTTGTTAAATTATCCAGCAAGACCTGATCAGCTGAGATTTGAGGCTATTTTTCTTCCTACATGTATTTATTTATTTATTCTAATGAGCCTACAAACAGCTCTTGGAAAGGCAGTGAGGTTTCTCTGCCATGCAGATGTGAGGCCCAGATGTGGCACAGTTTGGCATGGCCTGGCTCTGGGGGGCAGAGACAGTTCCTGCAGGTTGGGCACCTGGGTCATGGCCACATGTGAGCTCAGGTTTACACCAGGCACGATGTTCTGCCTTCCTACTACCAGGCAGAAGCTGCAAACCCAAGGTAACTCAGCATTTTTACAACCTATTGTACCTGTGTGTTGCAAAGTGGGATTTACAACAGGTCTTCATTTGCTGCTCAAGAGGAAAATGATGTGGAGTTAAAATTTTGGTTGGATTCTTTCATTATTTCATGTCCTTCTTTGAAACAGCCTAACCCAGGAATTCTTAAATTTGACCACACCTAGAAAAAAATACGAATCCTAAAATTCCCACCAAATACAGAATTTGGATGAAAAGAAGCTACTTTCAGCCCCAGTGGCAGCAAGCCACAGAGAACGAGGGGTGGAGGGTATTGCATCACTTCTCCTCCATTATTTAGATGCAGTGGGATCCATAAATCCACGGAGGTGACATCCATTAAGGCAGTGCTGGTATTCCCACTCAGCGCTTCCCATTGTGTGTGAAGGGGTTGGTTTTACTTCCCTGCAAAGGAAGGGAAAGCTCCTCACGGCAATCCCTGAGCGATGTGGCATCAAGTGTCAAAATATAAGACAAGGAAACAAGGCACAGGGAATAGTTTAATCTAAGTGATTCACTGACAGATCACAAAAGCAACGATTTGCTCTTCCCAATTATTCTCTAATTTCACTAATCAAACTATTAAGCCTAGATGTTATTCAAAACTCAAAGTCAACACTACAAAAAAGCCAAACATGAAATCCACCATTTGCATAACTTATTAAGCGAAATATGGAATTCATGTGACAGACAGAACGTCAACTTCAAACTGTGTTTCCAGCCACAGCAAGAGCTGTTTGATCTACACGGGTTAGCTCCCTACCAGGAAAAAAAAAATCACACACACAAAATTTGCCAAAGTAGTCAGTGCAGAGCGATTCTGCAGTGAACTTTGTAAATGCAGGAGAGCTGTGAACACGTCGGATCAAAATTCTGCCACAAATTCAAACTAATATTTACCGAACATCCAGTTCACTGCTCGCTCAGCTGCTCTTATCAATGTTTTAATAAACTATAAATCCTAGCGAGCCCTGAGGCAACTTAACTGCTGTAGTGATGCTGGAGGGTGATTAGGAAAAAAACTAAAGATAAGATCCATTGTTTTTTTTCATGGTTGTGCACATCATTTTTCTATTTCTTATGCTTTATGTGTGATAATCTGAGCTTCCTCAGAGGTAAATTCTCATCTAATCATAAGTCCCCACACACCAACAGAACATATCCTATGTGGTCTAACAACAACAAAAAAAACACAGAGCAAGAAGTGCTTCATTAACAACATGGATTTAACCTACCGTAAGCTCATTTTTAGGCTGCAACAAAAGCCCTGGAAAAGGTGAAAATTAAAAGATGTCACCTAAAGAGCTCTCTAAAATTAGAATTAATTTTAATCTGCCTGGAAAAAAAAAAAAACCTTGAACGGTGCTGAGAGTTATGAAGAGGGGGGTTGTTTTAAAAATATATATAATAGCAAACAAAAGGAACAAGAAGCCTGTTTTAGAGAAACAGGGCAGACATCATGCTCTGCTGTTCAGATTTACGCCTAAACCACATGAAAATGTACTGGCAGAGCCCATCCTGTGGCATTTTTGATATGTACAGGGTATGGGGATGGGGTCCTGGGTGCAGCCAGGGAAGGGCAAGAGGAGGAAGGGCACAAATGAGAGGGATCACCTCTCATTTTGGTACCCCCACAGGTGCCAGAGAAGGATTTTGGGTTTGAAAGGGACGTTTAAAAGCCATGTCAGTACGTTCTGCTCTGGAACTGCTCCAGGCAGCATTGGGAGGAAGGAGATATCTCCTCTCGCTATTTTTGGGCTGGAGCATCCCTGCTCCAGATGGGTTCCTTTGCTTGTCTGATTCACCACAGCCAGAGCTACAAACCAGGAGGGCGAGCTGGATTAATATCAGGTGCATCATTAAGAAATATTTCCCCCTTTCCCAGTGTTTCTCCCTCTGTCCCTGCCCGGGTCTGCCCTGCTCCCCAGGCAGCCCATCCCTGGCTCTCACAAGCCAGGCTGACCTTTCTCTGCATGCACAGCCCTGCCAGGATCAGCCCCAGCAACTGGAATTTGTCTCCCTCTAAGTGACAGCTGCCATTTTAATGATCCAGCAGCAAAGGTGAGTTTCATCTCAGGAGGCAGAGAGAGAATGCAAAATAAAGAAAGGGGGGAAAAAAAATGTTTCCATGAGGACCTCCTGAAGATCAGATGGTTAGGAAGTGATTTGGGGGTGAATTCTATATTTAAAAAACATTTTTAGTCAATTTAACAGATAACTTAACTAGTTCCTACTTTGCACTGATGTATATTTATAACTCTTTTTGAATGGATTTGTATTAAATTGGTGATTTTCAGTGGTTCTGACTCTTCCCTGTCCTCACCTGCCTGGTGAGCCTGTCCAAAGACAGCTCTCAGCCAGACTATTACACTTTAAAAATCATTTCAGTGACTTTGCCCCTTGGTAATGCAATGGAGTGATTAGAAGAGCTCTCACCATTACCCCACCATTTTCCTTTAAGACACATATGAAAATTCCTTCCCTTTCTCAGCCCTGGCACGTTCAGAGTTACTGTTCCCACTCACAGCTGTCACTACCATGCAAACTTAATAAATTCCATCTATGCATGACTTACTTAGCTAACCTCCATCCACCAGAGATACACGCCTCTTACTCAGACAAGCAGGACAATAACATAGTAAAGCTTCAAAACAATAGCTCTCATGTTTCAAATATGTATAATATGGCAAGGGGCTTATCCCAGCCCTGGTGATCCTGCCCTAACAGAAAGGATCTTTTCTTTCATACTATGTAACTTTTGGGATTTTTGTGTCTGGAGGGGTGGTTTCTTTCTTTTTTTTTTTTTTTTTTTTTTTCTTTTTTTTTTTTTTTAGTGGGGTGGTTTTGGTTTGCTTTTTTTTTAATACAGAAGTAGTTTGTAAATTATTAGGAAAGAAAAATAAAATTAAAATTAAATTGAAACTAAATAAAATTAAAATTAAAATTAAAATTAAAATTAAAATTAAAATTAAATTAAAATTAAAATTAAACAAAATAAAAGAGTTCTTTTATAAGGAAAAAGGTAATTATAGAGGAATAATTAAATAAGGGAAGAGTTAAAATGGGCAGTGTTTCATTGAGCAGAATACACCCCAAAACACAAACAGCCGGATTCTGACCCATCCCACCTTTGAAATTTCCAGTCACAAATTAACCCTCTGGAAGAGCTGCAAATTCAAATCCACACAACCCAGAGTAAAAACCTGGCCCTGAAAAATTTTATTAGCAGCAAATTTGTCATGCACATTAAACCCTCCCCACCAACAGCCTCGGGCCACATCAGCTGGGACCCTGCACCGCTCCCCTTTGCCACCTTGTCTGCCAGGAGAGCAATCAGCACTTTTTGGAAGAGCTCAGCATTTTTCAGAATTAACACCGCCAGAGAAGTAATCATGCCTGTGTTAAATAAATAGTTCCAAATGCCAGGTGAAATGCACATCAGAGTGCATCAAGCAGCCACACAAGGTATCTGGAGGCAGAAGAACAAAATATGCTTCACTTTGCATTAGAGCTGGCGAGTGCTGAAGCCCACGAGCAACAGAAAAATGCAGGATGAGTAATTTTACTAGGTGCTTCCCTGCAAGATTTCCTGGGGCCAAGCACTGTCCTGGCTGTGTAATTTTGATTAAATCAATAGCTGTTTATCAGTGTGCCATAAAACGACAGGAGCCAGATGCAAGAGGACTGAAACTGAGTACAGGTAAGTGAGAAACAGGGCTGATAATAACTGGTAATTTCTAAACTGATTAACTTGGGCACGAGGATGGGCATTGGAAAGGTTCACTCCAGCCTTTCATCATTCTGTTTCTCCTGCTGGATGTCCTTTAGATGATATTAAATGATGGATTTCTCAACAGGTTTAGTCTGCTAAATTCCCCATCCGTGGAAGTGTTCAAGACCATGATTGGAGCAGTCTGGTCTATTGGAAGATGTCCTTGTTCTTGGCAAGAGGGTTGTAACAAGGTCCCTTCCAACCCAAACCATGCTGGGATTCCATGATTCCACAGTACATTGCCTGGGTGCTGTGATGCTGTGATCCAGTGCAACTTCAAGTGTGAATCCAGACAAGTAGGACTTGAAGCACAGTTCCAGCTATCAGAATATATCCTTCCATTCTGTTTACTTTCTATTTTAGAGTTTTGGGGCAAGCCTGACAATAAAGGGGCCACAAGAAGCAATGTGTGCTTGGATGATCTTCTCCTGCCTTTGCTCTGTGCTGCTGATGGCAGTGTTGACCTGACCTGGAGTCCATGGTCCTTGGATTCCAAACCTTTGCTCCAACCAGGTCCTGCCAGGTGCCATTGCTAAAGGTGGATCAGAGGAAATCCAGTGAGTCTAAAAGAAATCTGGACTTTTTCCCAGACCAAAGCCTGCCCATGGTACCTGTTCTAATCTCTCAAAGGAAAAGATTGAAGATTGCACAACAAATGGGATGCACAAACATTTCAGAAAGGTGCAATGCATAACAAACATAGTTTGAAGGTGCATTTTCTTATGGTGCATTCATACAATTAAATTCCATTATAGTCTCGACTTCCACGTGGAAAATGGATGTCATAAGAGCACTCATAAATTATTCACATCTTTACTAAATGAAGGGCTATCAAAAAATTGTCATGGGCTATCCATATGCAGTATGTCTTGAGCCACGACTGACAACCTAACTAATATTTTTAATATCCCAGTTATTTCATAATTACAAGAATGCTGATATTTTTACAGTATTAGTTCAAAGTTTGAAACAAGGAAGACAAGTAAACTGGGTGAAAACTCCGAGCTGGATTCTGCATCCTTTGAGAAGCCCAAGCTGGAAGCTTTATGGACCGGTGGGTACTTTTGGGTATGCACAGAATGAAGAAATAGAGCCCCATAGTGGTTAATCCCCAAAGCTAAAAATAAAAACAAAAGAAAACCCTACTGAAACCAGAGTCTTTTAAGCCGCTCTCATATTTTAAGCGAGTTATTAAAATGTTAATTATCTGACTAACATTATGCTTGAACACAAGGGGAAAAGACATTTTGAAAATTGTGCGCTTTTTTAACTGGGAGGGTAATTTACAGATTTCTTCCAAAATGACAATTTCTTTTTTATTCAGCAGCTTGAACACTAAGTCAGAGCACTCTTCAGACTGCAAATATAGCAATTATCCCAAGTAATGCTTTGACACTGTTACCACAGGCAAGTGGCCAAAGTGCATCAGCAGTCAAAATATCTAAGCAAGTTAACAAGCTCCTTTTACTCTCAGCAGAGCAGGAGAAGAAAGGGAATCCAACCCCTGAGAAATGTTAAAATAAAGGAGAAAGAAAAGCTGCTGGTGTTTGTTAAAGAAAATGGTGTCACTGTCTGGGCCTGATCAAGGTGTAACACCCGAGTCCCTGACAGATGTCCCTGGGATGGGGAGGGCCCCGCTGCGGCCTGTCCCCGGCTAATGACTGCCGGCAGCCCACCAGGACCTGCCATCAGCCCACACCTTGCTTTGCTGCTCTTTCTCCTCTCTCTTTGCCCCATTTTTCTTTTTCTTTCTTTCTTTTTTTTTTTTTTTTTTTTTTTTTTTCCTTATTCAGCTCCATTTGCAAAATACCCCCACATGTACCATACAAAAGACATCTCAACTCATTAAGGAAATTCCCAAAGAACTATTAACAAATCATTTTGCTTCAGCCAGAGATATCAGATTTAATTAGGTGAGCGGTGTTGATGGGGTGCAAAAACAAAAGCCATCTCCTGTCTGAAAAGGTTCAGGTCCTGTGTAGGCCCCATTCTTCCCTCCATGGCACAGACAATAATTGAGCATTTTTTTAAAGGACATAGGGATGAAAAGAGGAGTCTGTCTCGCAGACAAAAGCTTTCAACAAAGATTTGTTTTCCTTTCTCACCAGGTGACTTAAAGGGAAAAAATCTTCATCTGTAAAGAAATGGCTACAACCTACAGTGAGAGCACAGCGACTGAGAATATAAAACAGTTCTAACAAGCATAATTTTTGCAAGTGATTAATCAAAATGTATTTAGCCAGTCATTTTCAATGATAATCAAAAGACCCGCTTAAAACAATAATCATTTTGCAATAATAACAGTTATGTTCATTCAGACACAGGCAGGCTCTGCTGCCTGGAATGAAACGTCCACGTTGGCCCTGCCACAATGCCCTGGGACACCAAAGGGTTTCTCAGAGTGGGAAATCACCAGGATGGAGACCACAGGTTGCACAGATCAGGGTCCTGTACAGCGCAGGAATGCAAAGCACCGGGATGCCAAAGGTTTATTTCTCCTCTCTTGTTTTAAACCTTTGGGTTAATGCTCTTTGGAGGTCTGGCCAGTTGTCAGTTTAGGGCAATATTATCTGGGTGGTAGGATAATACTGGCACGTTACTCAGGGTGTAATGGGAATGTTTTTCCAGCAGCTTCCAGAGGCTCCAGAGATCACATATTGTTAAAGACAAGACTCATTCCATCTTTTAAAATGCATCTGCAAATTAAGAGGCTTAAGATGTACTAACAATTGACATATGCCTTTGTGGTACCAGCTATTCCTCCAGACCTTTAAGCATATTCCTCGTCTCTCCTTCCCTCTTGTATTGGATTAAAAAAAAAAAAAAAAAAAGCAAATCCCACATTAGTCATTGGCATATCAGAGCTGAGACCACTGTGGGCTCTAGGAATATATCTTTATAATTTAAGGCTTACAAGGAGCATGCACCAATTAACACCGTGGAGCAAGCTTTTGATACAAATCATCATTAAATAAACACGCTGAAGCTTTTCAGAACCAGGAGCTACAAATGATAACAAAAGAAGTCAGCAGATCCAGCGGGAAAGAGCAAAAATCTCCTCCAAAACACACTCTGATGCCACCGCACAAAAAGCAGCGGCTGGCAGAGATGCCATCAGCAAAAAGGGGAAAGGGGGAGAAGGAAAAAAAGTTTAAAATCTGCCATTTTAATTTTTAACAGTTTGAAAATGTTTAACAGAATATATTTTTTGCCTGTGGGAGATAAGGACAGGAAGAGTAACAGGACACTTGTAGTCTTGAAAGTCACCAAAAAAATAATTTGGAAGTATTTTCAACTTTATTTTATCTGAAGCCCTGACAGTTAATTTGGTGTGAAAAACTGCAACAGTAGAAAACAGATGTTAAGGGGCAAGCACATAGTTAAGGTCAAAACAAACATAAAACACCACTTCCATTTCGAGGAGAAGGAAAAAAAGATTTGTCCAGCAACAGGTTTTATGCTAAACCTGCTTTTTTATTGTTCTGCTTGTGATATCTGTAGACTACACAATGCAATACTGTCTGCCATAGTGCAATACCTCTCAGCACCAGTAATTTAAGACTTTCTTCTCTGTAATACACTAAACCATCATAACCTGTCTCTTCCTATTTAGTTTAACCTACAACCACCACATACTGATTTGGCTGTGTGTGGCTTTCTCTATTGCCATTTATTACTCCGCTCGACTCCTGAAATTCTGTTTGCAATTTAAGGCCACAAATTAGAAGCGTAAGTCATCTGTTTCCTATAATCCCCCTGTCAGGGCTGGAATCACATTTGGAGCTGAGCACCAAGCGCGGTCCTGGGCCGGCGCTGCCGCCCCCATTGGCCACGCGGGCTGGGAGCTGTTCTGGGAATAAAGAACGGGAATGGGGACGGGGATGGGGACGGGAATGGGGACAGGGATGGGGACAGGGATGGGGACAGGGATGGGGACGGGGCGCGGGGCTGGAGGCGGCGCAGGCGGCGTGGAGGGAGCAGCAGCCGCCTGCGCTGCAGAAAGAAATAAATACTATTTAACTATTTAACTATTTAACAGCCCTTCCAGAAATATCTTAACCAACTTGCTATAGGGGCTTTGAAATATCCCTTTTTAAATTTTTTTTTATATATATATATTTTTCTTTTTTGCTTTTTTTTTTTAAGCCATCTTATAGGGAGGATTATAACTTCCTTTAGTCAGAATCTTTGTCGAGTTCTGCCACCTTTGTCACACAGCGCATTTTCTGTCCATGCTGCCTTTTGCTGTCCTAATTAACTGTTTTCCCCCCGCATGGCAGGCAATATACAGAGCTAAAATGGAGATTTTAACGCACTCGTTCCATTTTCCTCCTTTTTTTTCCTCCCCCTGTAATTATTCTAATGAATCCATGCATTTGTTCCTTTGATGCCAGTGGAAAATGATTTTAAGTATGTAGATGAGAAATCTTATAAGTGGATTTTTTTCTTTCCTGACAACAAAACCACAGTTAAAATTTAAAAAATCCCCCACAATTCTTTCATGCAACATTTGGGGTTATGTCCACAATTTGAATATTATTTTCTTTCCTTTAAGATATTTTAATAGTAGTCCCTGACCATCACTGCTAGGAGCAAAGAAAGCAGTCAGTGTTTCTTAGTTCAGATTATTTTAAACTTTCTCTTTATTGCACTGGGAGTGAGACAGTATATCCTGTTACAATCTGAAAAGAGGAAGATAAAGCCTCTAAAAAGACCCCCAATTCAGAGCAGCAATCAGCAGGGAAAATATCTCTAGTTAATAGTCCAATGGGAGAACTGCTCTGCTTGGAGGGAGGGGGGTGGGAATAAATAAATAAAGCTAAACTCCATTAATAAAAATTCCTCTGAATGCCTCATATTTACTAATAGATATACTTTTACATGGGCTTTGAACTTCCAAGGAGCAAATCAACTTGTTTTAAGTAGCACACTCTGCTCGTGCAGAACAGCCAAATGCTGAACTCTGCAGTGTGATTCAGCCTGAGTTGCAGCAAATATTTTTTTTCCCTTGGATTTAAGCAAAACAATAAAAACCTTATAATTTTTGTTTAAGTTAGAGGAGTCCTAAAAAAGAACATTCCACTGCTCTTTGTGCTTCTGTAACTTAAAAATTGGCTGTGCTTTTAAGTGAAATTTGGCAGGCTGTTAGTCTACAATGTGACTAGGATATTTGGACATAACAAAATTGGCCAAGATATGATATTTTAAATGGAACTACTGTTCATGCAATTTCCTAAGGTTTGTTTTTTGGGTTGATTTTCTTTTTTCTTTTTTTTTTGTGTTTTTACTATGCATTTGGTATTACAGTTTTATACACACAAATAAATACGTATTATGAGTCCATAATCTACAAACGCAAACTATTGTCAAGATGCATTTACAGCGTGCACTGTGATGATTCCTGAGCAAAAAAGGCTCCCTCATAATAATGAATGCCCATTATTATAAATAAGCACACAGTAGAAATAACTCATGGCACACAAAAGCACACGCAAAACCACTTGGTTTGTTCCAGGGCTCAGACACCAGCACTACTATTGCCGAGCTCTGCGTTGGAAGAGCAACTGGAGTCCTGCCATGGAAATGAGCAGCATGCTAAGGAGCAGATGTTCCTCTTTGGAGGGGCGTGGGGGGAAGTCTTGCACCAAAATGTTGGTGGCCCCTTCTGGGTTTACGAGACAACCCAACTGCTGTGATGCTGCCCTGAAACTGAGAGGGACCTGTCTGCTGAAAATCTGGAAGCTGTAGGAGGTGAACCTACAACAGCACTCCAGAAACATTTTTGAAAGTCACATTTAACCACCATTTTAAACCCGTGTCAGGGGCCAGGAGGATTATTCTTCCTTCACCAAAAACTCCACATGCTTCTTAGCTCCCAGAATGTCAAAAAATGCGCTGACCATCTTGCTGGCTAGAAAGGCGGTTTGCGTGTGCCAGGTTCCACACGGACAGACACATGGTATAAAGTCAAATTGGCCATTGCTCTTATTAATTACCAATTGAACCAAACTGAGCAACTTAACCCCAGGCCTGGAAGCCGTGCCAGCTCCACTGTGAGCTCTGCACAACC
This sequence comes from Ammospiza caudacuta, assembly GCF_027887145.1. Taxonomy (NCBI): domain Eukaryota; kingdom Metazoa; phylum Chordata; class Aves; order Passeriformes; family Passerellidae; genus Ammospiza; species Ammospiza caudacuta. Next base: position 40,823,048 of record NC_080600.1, on the reverse strand, counting down.
TCCCCCAAAACCAATCCAAGCGAGCACGTCCGCCTCGCCTCTCGCTCCACCAACACACACGACACAGCCCCAAACCCTGCAATGGGGCTCTGCAAACAAGGAAACCCTCTCCTGCTCCACTGTGCTCACTCTCCCTCTAAAAATATTCAAGGAAAGGTATGTTTGATTGGCTTTTCCCAGGGTCATGAATTTTAAAAATGGTTTGCTATGTGAGCAAAGCAACCTACGTATTTTACTGCATCCCAAAACTTGCAAGTTAGAGTTAGAGTCCAGAGTGATGTAAAACCACTACGTAGGGAATAAATTAAAATATTCCACAGGACATTTGGGAAGCTCGTAGCAGTGGCAGGTGAAGGAATTGTGTTGTTTTAAGGCTCCAGCTCAGGCATGGCACAGCAGTGAAAAGGTATAATGAGTTCTGCAGAGGAAATCAGGATCATGCATAAAGCAGAGTGCCTTGAGAAGTCAGGGGAAATGCCCTTGGTTTTGAAGACACAAAAAATTAGGGAGCTGATCTATGAACAGTAGTCCAGGAAAAAGACAACATAGAAATGACTAAATGAATATATAATTATTGAATCAAATTATAGAATCATTTAGGTTAGGAAATACCTCTAAGTTTATTGAGTCCAACAATTCCCCCAGCACTGTCAAGCCCACCACTGACCATGTCCCCAAGTGTCACATCCACAAGGCTTTTAAATACCCTCCAGGTATTCTGCCCTGGGGAACCTGTGCTAGGGCAGGACAATGCTTTTGGTGAATAAATTTTCCTTAATATTCAACCTAAATGTCCCCTGCCACAATCTGAGGCCATCTCCTCTTATCCTATGGCTTGTTACCTGGGAGGAAAGAAGAACATGTCACACATCCATCTACTTTCATGAAGGAAAAAGAAACTAGAAGAAAAGGAATCTGATCTGAGGTTGAATCCCTAGATCAGCTTTCAGTATTCATAGTATGATGCTCAGCTTATGCTTCCAAAAAACCAGACAAACCTCTAGTCCTTAACACGAATTTAAACACCCCTTGGGGACCGCTATTTGGAATAAACTGGAGGGACTGCACAAGCAGTTTTAAATTAGCAGTTTTGAACTAAAAAAAATGTGGGTTTGAAATAAGAATGAAGTCCTGAAGCAGAGCCTAAAATCACCTGTGAACAGACGTGCTTTTGTCCTGTTCCTAGGAGCAGAGGGTGATGGGCAGGGAGGAGAGAGGCGAGCCTTTCGTGCCTCAGCGTTTCCCAGCTCCTACAGGAAACATCCCAAATCCACACAATGTTCCCCAGCACTGCATCTTGCCTATGGATCTCCAAGTGATCTGACAGATGTGTAAATTCACACTGAGCCAAAAACTGCCCCGGGATAATACAGCTGTGCACACTAAAGAGAGCAAGTTATTCCAGCATGAATTTGTGGACAAAAAAATGTCATTTTAACCCACCTTTGGCTACAAGGTGTACATTTTCCTGAGGTCATTTGGGGCTGATTTCACACTGTTGTGGTCACACTGACCCCATTTTTTTGTTTATTAAAAACTCAAATACAAAGAGGATTATTTTCTTCTTTCTACTTTCCCTTTTTTTTTTTTTCGCTATTTGAGTGAGTGTTTAACAGGCGATGCGAGGATGAGCAGATTTTCTTAAATGCCAAATGTTGATGGATACACAGCACAGATACACCAGTATCATAGGCTGCAAATGTCACTTAGCCTCAAGAATTCCTCTGTCCAACACTGTTATAACAAGGTGCTTTTAAAATTGGAACAGGATTTACACCAGTGAGGTGTGAATCAAGGATACTTTTTTTTTCCTTACCCAGTGATAGCTCATCACTTCTTACAGAAACCTGGCATGGTTTAGGCAAAGCTGGATAGTTATTCAAACCCACAGTGATTTACAGGGGTTGCTCTCAGTGCTTTTAGAAGGAGCTATTACTGGATGTCCCAAAAGTAGCTTTGAGTATAATAGTCCAGTTTGTGATGCACTGACCAGAGTAGCCAAACAATCCGGAACATATTAATTACAGACAGAAAACAGATTGTTCCTGAAGATACAGTCTAATGCTCTCTTTTCTTGGAACATCTCTTTTTGAGTAGGTGAGGCACACAATAATTTGCTCTCCAAACCAATGGAAATGTGTCATTAAGGGGGCACAGTCAGCAGCAGTCACTCCTTTACACCAACATTCACTGGACAAAATTATTAATCCCACATTAATCATTGGATAGAGTCACAATGGAGTCACATAATAGCTGAAAGATTTTAAGTTTGGAGATGTGATGTAGCAACCAAAGGCTTGGAAAGAAAAAAATAAGTGTTATATTTGATGAGTTCTAGGTGGCTATTGCTTCATATCAAAAATTTTGGTTTTCCAAACCTTCTACATCAATGTTTCAAAAGAGAATGAGAGAAGAAGCATAATTTTCAGGCATTTGGGGTAGAGGGAGGGGAAAGATAAAGAAGAAATATATCCCAGTGGCAAAAGCTTGAGATGAGAAATCATCAGCCCCCTCCTTGCTGTGCTGCCTTTACTCCACCTGCAAATCTTGTGAGGAGGAAAGGAAGATCCTAAGGACTCAGAGTTTCCCTTTCTCTTTCTTGGGTACTGAACATTCCTCTCTCTAATATTTTTCTACATCAATGCAAACCTGGAGACAAGACAGACCAATTTCCTGCTGGCTTCCCAAAGTCAGCAGGAAACTCCTCTCATTTCCATATGGGAATATTGATACTGGAAGACCAACAGCTTTGCATGGCTGCTGTCCACACCAAACCATCCTCTGAACACTCCTGGGGAACTCCATGTGGCATTTCACAGTGTGGTGGCATGTGCCATAATGCATCACTGAGCATGCAAGAGCACACAAAACCCCCATAAAGCCAGAATGTTTGTTGCTGTCTTAACCACAAGGTTAAAATTGCATCATTTGTATAATTGCATTTACATTGCTTCAGTCCACAAAGCACAGCATTGCTCATGATGGTTTTTTGGGCTGATTCCCAAAAACCTTGCTGCAGGAGCAGTGAAGGTAGTTCCCTCTAATAAGATAATAAATATTTCTGAACAGCCTAAAGTGATATTCAGATTACAGCAAGAAAACTAAATTACAAGAAGAAAGTGATAGATGAAGCAAAAATCCCCACAGATTATCCTCAAATATTCTGGAGGTTCTCTTCGGGTGCTGGGCATAAACAAACCATAACTCCACTGTGGCTATTCAATGATGATATTAAAAGGCAGAATATTCTCTGATCATATTTTTATTAATAGCTTTCCCATTGATAACCTGCCTTTACCTAATGCACAAAAGTTTGTTCACTGAAATTTTGTTTTTACAAAATTTTTTGTATTTTAACATGAATTCTTGGGCAAAACTGTACTGTGGGCAAGTGCTTTGTTGGAGAACTGGGAGTGGGTCTCTCCTTCTATGTGGTACCTTCATAAACCAGAACTCCTTCTCCCCAACCCCACTACATAATCAGCTTCTGCTCCCTACACCAACACAGGGCAGGTCTCTTATTATGTCTCACCTCTGCCTTCTCTCACCTCCTCTTCATCTCCTAAATTGGTTTAAATCCTTAAGTTTGTCCACATGGCCTTTCTGATCCCCCCAGGAATCTATCAGAGAACCAATCCAAAACTCCCCTCAGGTTCTTCACTTTTGCAAAGTTTTTTTTTTTTTTTTTTTTTTTTAATTTCCATAGCTGACATCAAGGTGAGCAAATTCCAACAGGGGAAATGTCATCTTGGAGCAATTTACATCCTTTGGGGTTACCCAAGAGCAGCTCCCATCCTCTCCACACCCTCCTGCACTTCACCCTTGGGGTATCTCTTGTCCCCTGAGCGCTTCCTGGGTCTCACTCCCTTGCTGTGCTCAGCCAAACTTCTCAACCCTTGTCAGGGTCAAATTCTGTCACCTTTGGGATTTCAATCATTATTCTCTCCAGTGCCAACTCTTTTCAAAGGAAACAAATACAATGTACAAAGGAGAGGATGAAGAAGAACACCCGGCTTTTGATTTTATTGATATAGATGAATGTAAACAACTTCAAGGACCACTGCTTGGGGAAAATGTTATTTGTGTGCTCTTTTTTATACATGCAATTTCAGACTTCGTGAATATTTTGAATTGGGTTGGATCTACCAGAGCAGAAAAATAAAAAGTATAATTCTAGGCGACCTGTAAGATCTTCCACAGATGGAGAAAAATTTGCTAAAGGACCTCACAGCCTCAGACAACTGACTCAGATTTCTTAAATTAGACAGAGCCTGGTGTTAATGACAACACTTATTGCCTAATCCAAAAACCAAAGTATGTTTTGCCCATGCTATGCAATCCATAATAAATGTTTAAACAATCTATGTGATTTCCAAAGTCCAGTAAAACCTCTCAAACGGGTTTCATCTCAAGGCACCTCCTTGACATGGAACAAGATCTCCTGGAAATGATTAACACAAGACCTCATTTCACTGCTCTCCTCTTCTGGAGAGCCACGTGCTCCACTCGCTCCGGTGGCAATGGGAAGCCAACCCATAGTTTACATTGCAGTTTACAATGCCTTTTAGCATGGCAACAGTAAAACCCAAAATAGATTTTTAAACCAGAATCACATTTACATATGTATTGATTCCTTTCCCTTTTGTAGTGGTGGTTAACGCAATCTGATGAGCCGCATGCTGAATATTTGAACACTACAAAAATCTGCTTTTTAGGATATGTGTGTGATAACTTGGATGCCACCAATGTAATTTTAAACTTTTACAGCATGCCAAAACATCTGACAAATTTGGTACCTTATTTCAAGAGGATTTGGCATTTTTCTGTGCTGGTTTCTTCAAACATACGTAGCAGATTCACTTACTACTGAAGTGCAGCAACCTCCAGCTCAGCACATATTAACTCTTTCACAGCACAGGACAATGCACTTTTACTTTGCACTGGAAGTGAAAAATATTGTACCCAATTAAAATTGCATGGAAAATGAATGTAGGAAAAAATTAATTATCCAAGCTGGAATTTGTCTAGGATATAAAGGCTAACACCCATGCAGTTGTTTTTTTTTTTTTAAAAAGCATAGTCCCTATAATGGTTGTATTTAATATTTTATACATGACCCTAGGTTAAATCCAAAAGATCTGCTATAGATCAATTATAAACCACTGATTTATCCTTGAAAAGGAAGAAAACAAGTAGTTTTTTAGTAGCTCTGAAGAATGTTACAAAACATCAAAGATCTTGCCCTTTTCCCGATAACACAGAAATCAGGCACTGATGGAAAAAAGCTCTCCCGATCACCAAGTAATGAAACAGTAATGAGCATGGCAGCCAGCTCCTCTGCTATCTCATTACAATGCAGGGTGTCGTGGTGTATTTGCCAATGTTTGAGAGAAAGGGAAAATAGGCTGACAGCCTCTCCTATGAGGAGAGGCTGGGAGAACAGGAAACTTTATCCTGAAGAAGAGAAGGGTTTGGCGTGATCTGATTGTGGACATCCAGTACCTGAAGGGACCTGATGAGAAAGATGGTGAGAGAATATTTACAAGAACTTGGAGGGACAGGACAATGGGGAACATCTTCAGACTGAAAGAAAATATGTTTAGATGGGATATTTGGAATAAATTTTTCCCCATGTGGGCAGTGAGGCCCTGGCACAGGTTGCCAAAAGAATCTGTGGCTGCCCCATCCCTGGAAGTGTCCAAGGCCAGGCTGGATGGGGCTCTGAGAATTCTGGTCTAGTAGAATGTGTCCCTGCCCATGGCAGACGAGATGCCCATCCAAACCATTCTGGGATTCTATGTCTAGTGTTATGGCTATATCACTTTGTGTGAGGAAAATGTTCATTAATGTAAGACAATTTTATTTCTTCTTGACAATGATAATCCTCCAAAAATTGTGTTCTTGATTTAAATGTTCATGGATCTGGTTGGTGGCTGGGCCACAACACCAAAGGTTGACTTGCTTAATTATTAAATTGGCAACAAATATCCCAAGAGTAAACACTCCAACATATATTTACTCATAAAATTCCATTACAAGATAATTTTTTCTGTTCAGGAAATGACCATGTGACAGTTTTGCTACCTATCCCCTATTCACCTGGAACTGAGCATTATTTCTCAGAGGCCCACTGAACTCAGCACAGGAGAAATCCTGGCACTGGCAGAGGAGTTTCACATGAAAGAGTTAATGCATTTGCAACCGCCAGACACAAACACGAATCTCCACGAGTCCTGCTGTAATGCGGCTCCCCTGATTGCCTCAAAAAGACAAATTTCTGTTACAACACGGAAGCATTATAAACTAAATTCACCAGAGTCCCGTTGTGCCTTAGCTAGAGAATATGATTCCTGTATTAAGTGCTTTTAATTTCAATGCTGGGGAGCTGGTTTAAAACCGTCTGCTAATTTGCGGCGCTGTAACAGTCGCGCTCTCGTCTTTGCAATCAGAGGCAGAACTTCTTTAATGTGCCTCTCCTCATTCCACTTTGCTCAGAGATAAGCCTGGGCAGATCTCCACCTGTCTTGGCAAATAAATCAGCTGTGTGAAGCCTCTGACAGGTGAATTTGTCATGCCTTAATATGCTCCTGGTAGGAGTGAAATCCTCCCATGACAGGTGATCATAGAATCCCAGAAGGTTTGGGGTGGAAGGGATCTCAAAGACCATCTCCTTCCAAGCCTGCCTGCCATGGGCAGGGATATTTCTCACTAGACACTCAGGACTCTCGGAGCCCCATCCAGCCTGGCTTTTAACACTTTCAGAGATGGGGCAGCCACAGCTTCTCTAAGTGACATGTGCCAGGGTCTCCCTACCCTCACAGGGAGAAATTTCTTCCTAATAACCCATTTAAACCTGTCCTCTGACAGTGTGAAGCCATTCCTCCTCCTTTTTCTGTCACTCCAGGCCCCCAAGAGAAAAGACCAAAAGTTCCTCTCCAGCTCTCTTACAGCACCTTTAGGAAGGTGTTTAAGGATTTCCCTGGAGACTTCTCCAGACTGAACAACCACAAAGTTCAGCCTAAACCTACCCGACCTCTCCTGCCTCCCAGGTCACCATCCTCCTGCTTCATTGCACCAAGTTCTTGAGGTGCTGACCCTCAGGAACCCAAAACTTCAAAATTACAAACCTACTGAGGATGACCTTGCAAAATGTGCTTGATGGCACCACATACCTGAGTCCTGCAGGCTGACACAAGACAATGCACTCAGCATCACCCCTGCCACCACCACTCCCTGCAGCTTGAGGCTTTGCAGAGCAGAAGGAACGTGTTCCACCTTTCTCATCATCAGCTTGCAAAAGTAGCCAACAGTTGTCGAGGCCTTAAACATGACAAAATACCTAAAAACATCCAATTGGCCAGATACTGAAAAACTTCCTGTGAGGAACATCAAATAAACTTCAAGTGGAAGTGGTTCCCTGCTCCATGCATCCTATCCACTAAGAAAATGTCACAACACTGTTGAAGGCTACATGATGTAATCTGGCACAAGGTGGTAAATATTGAAGGCTTGGGAGGGGAATAAAAACCAAGTTCAGTACTCAGTAGTAGATATTTCACTGGAATTTATTGCAGCAGGTGGAAGTAGGGTAGATGACCATGACCTGCAAACCATAAACTTGTAGGTATACTTTTTTCCCCCCTTGTGAAAGTGAATTATTTTCAGGTAGTTTAACATATCTCTGATTCTAATTACTAGGCAGACCAAGATCACTCTGAACATTTGACCTAAGTAGCTTCATTTCTTTGTTTAAGAACAGATTTACTTGAGGCTAGTACAATATGTGAAAGGAGCTCAGCTCCAATGCTGGGAACAAAAATGGAGTATTAATTAATTATTTAATTCCTTTTTTAATTACTATTGTATCAGAATCTTAAAGTGGGGCATTTCCCTGTGTCAGGAAATGGCTTTTAAAAATGCATCTCTACAATAAAAAGTAAAAAAAGGAGGAAGAAAGAAAAAGAAATTCTTCTTCAAATTGAAACCAGCATAAAATATTACCCCAAAAGACCTGGGCTGATTTCTTTATAAATGAGAACAACGTTAGAACCATGGCAAAGGCAAATTGGCCTACAAGAAAACTGACAGCTTTATAGCCCCTGCCTCTGATTGAAATGTTAGGAAATCTCTTGGCAATTCTCCCAGACATCCAGGTAGAACAGTGAGTTCACTGATTATGTTAACTAAAACAATCTGCCTTTGCACAAACGCACCTCGAGCCCAGCCAAGTGTGAAGGCTTATCAACGTGCCAGACCAAGAAAAAGACCAATTTACCTGCAGAGAGCAGCTAAACGACAAGGCTCTGCAAAACAACCCAGGGACATCAGCGTGCAGGGCTTCTTTTATTGTCATTTTTTTAATATATGGCCTAAACGAAGGCAATGAGGCCTTGGTGGGACGGCGTGGGTTTTAAACACGAGGATTCCAACCAATGTGTTTAAACACTGGTAGTAATCATTGATAATGAGAAGCACCATCCTGAGGAACATGGCTGTAAAACACATAGGAGCAGGGAGAATAAACTTAATTCTGGGAGAAAAAGGCTCAGTGCAGTCCTGAGTTATCTTTTGAGATGGCCATGGCGCAAAGGAAGAGCTGTCAGGACATAGGGATCCCGCTCACAGGGCAAACAAGGAAATTGTTTGTGTTTTCTAAAGGGGGAAAAAAAGAATGAGAGCCACAATAAACCTAAACAATAAAGATTACAAAAAGAAACAACGCCGTTAAGTGGCAATCTTTTGAGGTGAATGCATAGCTGAATGTTATTTTAAACAGCGCATAACCCAGGGAATTATGATGATGTTTACACAGGCCTGTCTCTTGGAATCTGTATATGTTTAGAGTATGGTTTGTTATATGCCTTGGTTAAGCTCTCCAATATGTCTGTCTTCTGAAAAAGAGCCCTATGCTGCGCTAAAACTTCACTCCAGCAAGTTAAAAATACGGAGAAAGTACCTTAAGTAATGTCCCTTTCCCCAGAGATGCCCTTGGTAGCAGTCAGTAATGCAATCAGATATCCAGGGTTATTTCGATTGCCTGCCAAAACATCACTCATGTCTATTAAAGCATCCTGAAAAACACCATTACATCAATTCCAGCAACGGCATAATTATTCTTCTTTCTGGAATGTCTTCTGATGTGAGTCACCCTGCCGGCGTGGGATTTCTCTGGAAAGAGGCTGCAGGAATGTCCCAGAGGCTGCGGGGTAGGGTGGGGGCCGGCAGCGAGATGCTCTCGTCCCAAAATTTGGTGGATGCCCAGGATGGTGGCTGGATGCACCACACAGTGGCACCCCACCAAAGACTTAGACACAACCCCTTTTCCCAAAGGCATGGAGCCCCAACAGGTTTCGTCTACACTGAATTTTGAAAAAGCACTTTTTTTTGCAACTGCAAACCAAAGCGAAGCACTGTCAAGGATATTTTTGCTGAATAACTTGGGCTTCTCCTTAAAAATGTAGGCAGGAAGTTTCTAGGCAGCACAAGGCAGAGTTACAGTGGTTTATGCATTAATGAACATTTCTCTGCTCATTCCAGCTGCAGTCATCCCAGAACTTCCACATGGGCAATGCAAACCACACCTCCTCAATCCAGGGTAACATGACTGCCACTAGGACAGCAGATAGAGAGTCTTTGGGAACAGAAGGATTATTACAGTTCCATGTTTCAAGAATGAACAAAAATCTATACAAAATCCATGTGAGAAATTTTGGGTTTGATTACACCACTGTAAATCCCAATTTCTTTGAGGCCAATGGATCGTCCAGCTCATCACTCAGAGAAGAATTTATCCCTCTGCCTTTCCCTTTGATTTTGCTGACTGAAAAGTTTAACCTGATGAGATTCTGTTTCATTGCAGGGATAGCACTGGCAGAATAATGCACCATTAAATTAGCATTTTGGAAGAATAAAAAGCATTTGATATTATTACTAAATAGGAACTAGACCAAAAGTCATCCCTAAAAGAACTACTTATAGACATTTTTTACCAGGAATGCAGAAATGGACAAGTGCCATTGCTAAAAAAAAAAGGGCAAGTAATTTTTTCTTTTATTGCTTTGTATGAACATCCAAACTGCTCCTATCCAGCTCATAAAGCTGTGGCAATGCTAAAAGACTTGTGATGAAGACCTGGCCTTATTGAAATTAGTCAAATACCCAGAAAATTCTAAATATGTGTCTTTTAAGCTACATGCTGAATATCAGAGCATCCACACACAAAAAAAAAAAAAAAATAGAAAGCATTTAATCAGCTATCAGATAAATCCTAGAGTCACAATACAAATGAGAGCATGGGAAACACTCTTAAAAAAAATACCCTTTTATCATGGAGGGAAAAAAAATAATGATAATTTAAATACTGAATAGTCATTTGCATTGCTCTTCTAGGCATGAGGGCAAATGTGACATTCCTCTTCATCTGCTGGGGGGGTGCCTGCTTGATGCCGGTTATTAGAAAAATAAAACCTCTAAAATTTCTCTCCTTCCTTTGGACAATGCTCTCAGACACAGGGTGGGATGATTGGGTGTGTCCTGTGCAGAGCCATAACAAAACCCTGTCCCACCAAACTCCAGTCATCATCTCCCTGCAAGAAGAAGGGACATAAACAGGCCATCAGCAGGTTCAGGCTTAGACTATTTGTTACAGAAGAAAAAGTCATAAGAGAAGTTAATGTGAATAGGTCCATTTTATCAATGAAAAAATGGAGGCAGAGAAGCATGAAAAATTCTCTTACTCTTCAGCAGGATATTTTCCTGCATTCGGCATTTATCACAGTTTAATCTATTTTATGTTTTCCTGATTGTTTATTGTAAAATGGGATAGATACTCTGAGCAAAGCTAGGGCAGGACATGAGTCAATATCCAGCAGCAACAAATATTTAGAGGCAACAGATTTGTAATAATTAGATGGAGACAAGAGATGATGAATTGGTAAATCTGAAAGTCTTTACGAACTCTGAAAATCTCAGCTGATCGTTTAATCCATCAACTATCTTCTTAAGAAATACAATCACAGAAACTCCTGCCAAAAAAATCCTTACTGTAATCCTACCTTTATCTCATCCACAAATTTACGTTTTCTATATAAAGACACGATCCCTCTTAAAAGGTCAGCGTTTGTAGTTGTGCACCAAATAGCCCAATATGCCCACACAGCCTCAGCTGTGTCCCTTTTAAAACCCACAGCCACTTCTAGGGCAAACAGGGGAAAATCTCCCATTTCTACATGGCACACACATGTTTCTCCACGTACCAACTTCCACTTCTGTTTCTCGCAGGTTACACGCGGCTTAGATCCCCTTTTAGCCCAACGTGTGCTGAACTTACCAAAGATGAAGTGAACAGGCATTTCCTCATAGCACTACCTCGCACATGGGACAGCTTAATGGCTTTGCAATTAATATATGCATAAGTACAACCTGCATTAGTGGTGGTAAAAGGAAAGTTGGCTCCTTGATTACACATCATTAAATAATACCGAGGTTCTCGTGTTCGGTGCAAGCATGTGATGTACCTGTTCAAAGGTGGAATATCGTGTGTGTCTGCACATATTCCCACCCCCACACGTGGTTAAGCTTGCTCTGACATGATCCTCTCTTCTTTTTTTCTCAGCCTATGGAAACCACCTGGTCTCCTGTTTCCTGATGACATGCAGCAATTTTAAAATGATGCTGCACCAAATCACACTAACAATAAGAGAAAGCCTGGCCCAGGAGCTATTTACTTCTGAAAATAAAAACAACAACAACAACAAAAAGAAAAGGAGGATATTTTAACTGAACACACTACAATGAATTGTTGCACGATGGCAATGAGGCCCCAGAAAGGGAAAAGCTGAGGAACTATTGCTTTATAGAAATCAAGGATAAATATCCTTTCTTATATTAGAGGAATGAAAACAGGTTTAAAAATCCTGAGGAGAGTTGGGGAGCTGAAGTTGGATTCTTTAAGCAGAGAGCCTTCATATAAATTCTAACTCTACAGTTAAATGGAAATGCTTAAGCCTATGAAACTAGAAGGAGATGAGGAAAGGGGGGAACCCACATCCATGAAACCAGCAGATACAGAACCATTTTATACAGTTCAGTAGGCAGGCTAACATGAACTTAACAGTGACAATTGTTTTAAATTGATTCAAATAACAAATACACATTTCAGAGATTATGAAGTTTTGCACTGCATTTTTCTTTTTATCTTTCAAAGAAAACAATGCTAATAGTTTCCTTTTTCCTACGCTCAATGACTATTTACTACTTTCTTGATGTGGACTTTCAAAATACAAAGAAGGTTTGGCAAGTTTTCAAAGTCTTTCTTCAAAGTCGGCTCTTAAGTACTTTTTACAAAAACATGAAGAATACTTCTTACTACGGAGAATTGATAATGTACTGCTTTCGTTATTTGTGTATGAAATACTGTCAGATAAATGCACATGGATTCATTTGTTTGGACCTTCTCTGTTAACCTCCTGTATGAAATTGATTTCGATTGATCACAAGAGTCAGCAACGTAACAATTGCTTTCAACCAAAAGCTGCTTCAGACATTATAGACCCAAGTTTCAAAGGAAAAAAAAGTTACTATACTTGCAAGTTTAGAGTCAAACTTGGCAGTTCTTCCAAATAGAGAGTGGTCAGAAGAAGAAAAATAAAAACAAACATCCTTCCAAGATTTTTTTTTCTTCAATTGCCATACAAAATAATGGTACAAGTATGTCACAACCCTTCCCGAAAGTTATTCATGAGGACCTAAGCAAAGTGTCCCAAATATTTTGTTGCCAGAGATTTAACATTTGTAGAGCATTTTGAGAATTTAAGGAACTTTAGAAAAGTTGTCAGGTCTTTGCTGCTGCACAGAGCTAAACTTAAAAAAACAGATACAAATCAAAGCAGCCCTCTCAAAGTGACAAACCCGAGCAGTCAGACCATTTGTAGCCAAGCACATTGGTCTGTAGTTAGAGGTGAACTGAACTGGGGGCCCAATCCAGAGGTGATGTGTAAGGTGGTGCAAATTAAATTGTGTAAGTAGGAGTAAGGAGATGTCAGTGAGTGTGAGAGCCTGGACTGGTGGTGCTCACACACCAAGGGGCCTGGGAAAGGTACCAGGAGGGAAAGAAGCAATCCTTAAGGTTAAGGGGATTTCTCCTTGCACCAACCTTGTGCACCTCTTGCCACCACCCTGCAGAAGAGGCTGCAGGGAACATCCCCCAGCCCTGCTCAGAAATACCCTCTGGGTTAGTTCAGATGTGCCCTGTCAGCTGTGCTGGAGCTCAGGTTGTGCTGGTGGAAGTGGGCAATGAGCATCTCCATCACTTCTTCCTTCCCACCCAGCCCTGCCAGCAGTGGTGATGAGCAGAACCATTTTCAGCTGTGGCTGAAAATTTCAGTGGCTTTCCAAAGGAGTGTGTCTCTGCTTTTACCCCAGTTGTGGGTCTTTCTCTGATTATCTCCAGAAATTACACTCTGGCCTTCATTTCCCTCCCTATCCCTAATGCCCCCGTTCCTCCAATTTCCTGTCTCCGGTGCTGACACCTCTTTGTTCATCTCCCATCTTTTCTCTGTCTTGTCTATTTAGACCGTAAATTGTTTGATAAAGGGACGATGACTTAATAGGTGTTTGCACTACATCTGGCACCATTTGGTCTTAATCTCAGATGGGACATGAAGCCTCTACCATTAAGCTAATAATTAATAATGATTAGGTCCTAAAGCAGCAACGTGAAACCCCACTAACCTTGCCCACTATATCCTATCCTTCTTCTATTTCTTCTAATGCCTGCTGCCTTCTGCAGGGGCTGTTCCTGAGCCATGTCAAGGCATTGCTGCTCAGTAGCCCACTGGACACTTTGGAAAAAGGAAAGTTAAACTGGGAATTATGTTAAATGCGAGTGCAAGGTCTCACAAAAAACTTATAATGTATTCCTATGACAGGGCTGTGCTATGCATAATATAAACAGCTGTATGTAAGGAAGATCACTGCTCTGTTTCAGGAAGTAATAGCTAAAGAAGCATTTATTCCTGACAATTAATGGACATAAAAGCCTACGTGCTATCTAAAGAGGGGAAGATTAAAGGAGGGAAGTAGCTTATACTATTGGATCGGCCGCACCAAAACAAATAACCTCACAACTCCGTTGCTCTTTTTGTACGGAGCCTTCCGTAAAGTCTGGATAATAAAACGCTTTACAGCGAGCAGAGAGGGAGGGAGGAAGCAGAAAGCAGAACAGATATGTTTTGAGCCGAGATTGGATCCGAAGCAGCGAAGCCGTGCCAAGCAGCAGGAGCTGCAGAGGAGAAGCTCTCACCCCAGCGGCGGCAGGAGCCCGGGACAAGCCAGGCAGCAGGCTGGGCTCAGCCTCTGCAGTGTGAAAAAAAAAAATAATAATAATAAAACACTGAGGAGAGGGGGAATAAAACGACAAGGAGCCAAATTCTTCTCCTGATTCCACCAACGCAACCCCACTGACATCAATGGGTGTAACTGAGAACAGAGCCAGCCCGAGGCAGCCCGGCAGACAAGCAGGGAGAGTTTGAAAACAAACAGGATGCTCCTGATGGGTGAAGGAAGATGGATGGGGAGCTGGCGGGGGAGCTGCTCCGTGGGACATCCCATCCCAGACCCACATGGCAGCACCTCGCTTCCCAAACGGGAAGGGTTTGCTGGGAGGCCCTGGGATGTCCCCAGGATGTCCCCAGGATGTCCCCAGGGCCAGGGCTCATGGCTTGGGGTGAGGGCTGAGCAGGTTAAAGCTCCTGCTCCCCACAGGCTGGGGTGTCAGAGCCTGGGAGGTGGCAGGTAAATGCTGGACATAGGGCTGCTCCCTAAAACCTCCCTGATTTTGCAGGAAAATCCACATTTCTCATCAGCCCGATTCGTAGTGCAGGGGGGGGAAAATATCTTAGGGAGCCCACTGCCAGAGATGTTTATGTGCCACATGACAAGACCCCCCGTGATTATTGCTGGATCCTGTTGTAGCACGTAAAAAGTCCAGATTCAATAAAGAAATTGATTTCCAGCTTCCCCAGCACAGAGATCCATGTAAGACCTAAAATAAAACCCGATTTCCCCAGGCTTGTGCTGTCTTGTGCTGAGCTGGGTAACATGCAAAGCAGACAGGTTTTTATAGAATCTCACCCTAGATTACTTTCAAAAGTAGTTTTTTCACAACATATTTGTTTGGAAGATTTTGCTGTCTCTTCCTCTTTTTCTATTTTCAGACAGCTTTGTTTAGTGGGAAATAGAAACAAAAAACGCAGCTCTTTTTGCAATTACTCAATATTTCAAAATTGATCCAGTAAAATAAAAAAATTATTTTCAGAGCTTGTGGGACACACACACACACACACACACATATACATACACACACACACATATTCCTTAGCTTTCTAATCCTTCCAAGGGAAAAAAAAAATGTCCAAATAGTCATTTTGAAAAGTTGCTGGGAGTACACAGACAGCTGTTCCTCATACATACTGCAAATGTTTCTTTTAAATTCCTACGGACGCAAGAGTTTGATACCAAGCCAGTACCTCTAGAAATGGAGAAAACTAAACACACCCCATACTGATGCTTTTACTGTCCCAACAAACTTTCTCCCACAACTAAAATGTTAAAACTTTTACCCCACATCCCACATTGGGAGATTAGTCCAATAACTAATGTTCTGTCCAAGTAAAATACATTTTGTCATTGCTTGAAAATGTTACCTTTCACAGAAGTATAGTATTTCTGACCAGCAGGGAACATATGTCAACATTATCTATTATTACACAATGTCAGGACCAGAAAGGGAAGGTGGGTGGTGGATGTTAATAACAACTTAAGCGATTTTCTAAAAGAGGCATTTGAGAAGTACAAAGCCAGAAGTTTTGAATGTTTTGTCTGATTGTAGCTGTGTCAGCAACCTGCCCCCACCACCAGCACAAACCTAATGCTGCCTGTGACCCAGTGCCTAGTTCTCTTTTCAATTTGAGCCAACACATTGCTAAACTGGAAAGTTTGAAAAATACCTTCGAAAACTTCTCCACCAAAAGGAAAGAGGAAAAAAAAAAAAAAAAAAAAGAAAAAGAAACTTATGATCAGTCCTGGTGGAAGTGTTAAGGCTGCGATTTTAAGACCGAGATTTTTCACTTTGATTTTCTTCAGCACTGTGTTAAACTGCTTTTCCTGCACTGCTACCCATGACTATATTTGTTTGCAGAGTGTCTTCATATTAAACTTTGGTTTTTTTTCTTGGTGGAAAGGCACAGTCCCACGAGGCAGAGTAACATGGAAACCATCTCCTACTCTAACCAAGGATTTGTAAAATTGGGGGTCACCCCACATCCTGCCATGTGTCCCTTTGTGTCACTTTGCCCTCCTTGTGCCCCAATGCCTAGGGTGCCGCCTCTCCGAGGTGTTGTGGGGTGCCTGTGCCATAGACCAGGACACAGCTACAGCAAAAAGACCTTCCAAATACCTGAGATAAACAGCCAGCTGCAATGAGTACTCACCCCACGTGTGTGAGAAATTTCCCTTCCACAGCCAAACATGAGCTGCTGGTCTGGGTCCCAGGAGATGCTCAGAGGCACCGTCAGGATGTTGGCTGACCACAGAATCATAAAATCTCAGCACGGTTTGGGTTGGAAGAGACCTTAAAGGCCATATTATTCCACCCCCTGCCATGGGGCAAGGACACCTTCCACCAGACCAGGTTGCTCAAGCCCTGTCCAACCTGGCCTTGCAGATGGACCCTTTGGATGCTCCACAGAACAGCTTTAACATCCCCTTGAACTTCCCAGGTTTCAAAGCTGTTTGAGCCGTTTTAAGATGACCAGACAGCCATTTTTGGCATGGACTTGCTGATAAAACCCTCGCTTGTAGGAAACTTTGGGAAACTCTTATTTCCCACCAGAACGGCTGCAAACAGAAATGGAGCAGGCGAATGCTGGCGCTGAATAAATCAAAGGGAGATGAGCGGTGATGCTGCTATTCAGCCACGTTTCCAGTAGTAATTCTGTTACTGGAAATGTTGAAATTAATGTCTTCAGCATCTCTCTTCCACTGTCTAGTGCTAAACCAGAGAAAAAAACTGCTGGAGGGAGATCTTCTACCTGTGTGGAAGCCCACCCATGACCGTTCCCTTACCACTGATGGCACCACAGGGCGGTGAACACAAGAGACCCCGTGGCCTGAAAAGGGACAGGAAAACGGCATTTTCCTCAAAATAATTGCTGTGTGTGAGGCAGGTTTGGTGCAGGTACTTCTTAAGCAGCCCCTTTTCAGGGGGAAGAATGTGTTGGTCCCAATCTCACCACTCCATGGAGATCAGCCAGCCCCTCAGCATCATTCTAATATTTGGGTAGAGTTGCCATTAAACCCTGTTTTACGCATAACCATGTCAAATAATGGGCCTCATTTTCAATTTTCCAGGGTGGATTTGGGTGCTGAGAAAGGAAAATTATTTCCCCCACCACAAACACGGTAAGGTCAAAGCTGCTGGGCCTGTATTTCCTCACCTTTTTGTTTTGTTTGTTCCGTTTTGTTTTCATATCTGTTTCAAAAATCTATGTAATTTCTTTGCAGTGTGTTCTTTCCCCAAAAGCAAATCCTTCAGGGTATTTATTCCCCTCAAAATACAAATTATTCTGTTCCCCAGTAATTATCTGTTTTGCATACAGTTACACAGCTGAATCAAAAGCAGCAAGATATGAATAAATATATAAATAATGGACACACCGAGGTGTAGTTTCTCATGTTTAACATAACACAGGGGAATACATTTTTATAGCAAGCCAGTAAATGTTGCAAACTGATGTTTTCAATTCCAGTGACTTAGAATTAACTTCTAACTGTGAGAGCTAAACTAGCTGCAGTCTCTTATAATCGCATGCTTTAAAGTTATAATGGTCTTTTTTCATCTGCTGTGAAAGACGAAATTATATTTTACTAGGAGATGGTAAAGGTAAACCACGGGAAAAAAAAGTGCACTTCAAACTGCTTAAATATAATTATTTTTGTTCCATGTGATTTCACTCAGTGATAAAAAGGAGAGCTGGGTTAGCCTGTTGGAGTGGGAATGTGCTGGTGAGTAGAGAAAAGCACATATTGTTTGGCAATGCTTAAGGCGTCTACATGAAAAAAAAAATAGGAGATATATAGCAATAAGTGCAGAAAAATTGGAGGAAAACCACCTCTTTTTTTTCCCATAAGCAGCAGTTCAAACACCTATCAAAAGCAAAACTTAGCCCTGTGCCTTTTTTTATGAGGCTGGAACCAGCACCTTTGGAAGAATTTTCATCCAAAAAAAACCCCAAATCCTCTTTGGAAGTGCACATTCCTCCAAGCCACGGCAAGAGGTTGTGCTTGCCTTGGGTAGGTTCAAACCAGACCAAAGCTGCCCCCAAGATATTTTTAATGAGCATTTTCTTGTATCACTGACCTACAGCACTTGTGTGACCCCTGCCACCCCACCTGGCTGCTCTGCAGGGCTGGAGGAACCTCGAGGTCCCAAGGCCACCACCACTTGCCCCATATGAGGCTCCTGAGAATCAAACATTGATGAACCTGGGCTAAAAAATTCAAATGCAGCCCGAGCAGGAGCTTGCTGGCCTGACTCTGCTTCTTTGGGAAAGAGGTTGGAGCTCTGAACTCAGATCTGAACCTGGATCTTGGGTTTAGATCCAAGGGTTTGGGTTGGGCCCCATCTCTAGTAAAGAAAAGCATAAAAAGAGATGAAAAGATAATTGTAGAAACTTAAAAGCCAGCGCTGCATTCTTTTAAAATTACAAATTAAGCTATAAGCGATTCCAAACTATGCTGTTTTTATTAAAAATGACTTAATAATCTAATCTTCCTTTCCTTTCTTTTCTTTTGGAATTTATCCTATATCCCAGTAATCGCACATAGAAATTACACAACACCACTCTGGATACTCCTGACAATATAAACACAATTGTTTATCCAGAAGCATTATAGGTTCATGCAAAAATACAGCATTTAAAGCTTGTGGTCAGATCAAGAAACCACAAGTATAATTGTTTGTTTATCCAGCCAAGCATTACTCCACTGTGTAAGTTTATTGGGGGGAGGGGGGTGTTGAATTTATTTATTTATTCCTAACCTGTTTTAAAAATTAAATTTAAGGAGCGAAGGCAGATGGTGAAAGGCGAAAGGGAACGTTCTGAATAAGGAAATCGCGCCTTTGCCGTAGCTCGTGTTACCCTGCTTCATCCTTCCAGGGAAGCCTCGTGATAACAGGGCCCTTTGGTGGAATTTCGACATATTTTTCCCTTTAGTTCGGGGCAGCTGGTTTCTTTCCTCTCGGAGGAGAGAGACGAAGTATATTTATCACTCCAGCAGTGACTCAAAACAAACAGGAAATCTTCATCAGCAGGCTCCTGGGCAAGGCAGATACCAAGGTACTGGCAGAAAGGAAACAGAGGCTTTGGGCTGTGGGAGTCCGACACGCAGCATATTCTGCAGCAGCAGCAGATAACTCAGTTGCAGAGACACCAAATTATTTTTAAATTACAAAAAATAATAAAAAAAAAAAAATAATAATAATGAAAAGGTGATCCTGAGGTAGCTGAGAGCACTCCTGGCATCCATGGGGGCGGCTGAGCTGGACACCCAGCCCGGACATGAGCTGGGAACCTGGGAGAGGGAGGAAACCTGTGTGCTGGCCGGGCTGGGAGGTTTTGCTTTGATCCCGTGGCTTAGGAAACCCACTCCTTTCTCCTCAGCAAGCCCTCCTTTAAAAGCAGAGGTTTCCGGCTGGGATGGTCCCCTTGCAGCAGGAGGGAGGCAAAAAGCTAAGGAAAACAACAGCAAAAAAAACCCCACCAACTGTTAATAATTTTAACCTTTGATATGATTATTCATATTTATTAATGGTGTGTTAATAATTTTAAATGTTGATACAATTATTCATGCTCATGGGTAGTTTTAGAGAGGCCTCTGAAAACAAGATAACAAATGGGCCAGCAATGATGATTCTTCCTGCATTGGTTAGAGGCAGTCCTGACACAGGAACTTCACTATAGGGTTGGTTGGTTTGTATTTTTCCCTCTCTTTCCCCACCAGTGTCATGAAACAATAAACTCAAATGCTCAATAATCCATCTCAAGGACAGCAGAAGACCGACCCTGGCCTGCTCCTTGGAGACATCTCTAAAATGTCTGCAAGGACACTTTGAGGCTGTAGGGCTCACACCACACCAAACACACAAGAAAACAGCTACTGCAAATGGTGAGGACTGGGAAAAGTCACCATCTGCACCTCCTGATCCTCTGAATCACCCCAGGCACTTGCAGTTTACTGTGGCCAGAGACAGGGCACAATGACCCCTAGGTCTGACCCGCTCTGGGTTTATCTCCAGAGCTGGCAGGAGATGGTGGGGCTGCCCAGGACACTGTTGGGTGGTTAAAAGGAGACTCCTGCACCTCCAAACATTTGCCAGCCTTCCCCTTTCTCTGGCCAACCCTGCACAGCTGCAGCACTGAGAGCCTCCCACACCAACCTGCCCTCTCGAGCCAGATGCACCCCTTGGCCTGGGAGGAGCCTGGAAGGGTGAGTCCCACAGGGACTTTTCCACATGTCCAGGCTGGGCTGGGTTGGAGCTCTCGGAGCCAGTGCTCCAAGGCAGCAGACACACGTCCTTATCGCCGAGCTGCACCCTGTGACACCAACCTCAACGTCTCACCACAGAAATCCAGCCTTCTATTAATAAGGGTGACTGGCTTGGCTGCAAACCGAAGGTGCAAGGGGCTGATAGAGGCAACACCAGACACCCACATCCTTGCAAACTGTTGGAGGGGCAGCACGCTCAGATGCAAACTCTCTGAGCATGGAAATGAGAGCATGAAATCACCATGGCCTGAGACATCCCAGACACGATAAGCATTAACAGTGAGAGAGCTGGTGTGAAAGCAAGTGCTTCATCCTGGCTCACATGCAATCTCCACTGGACTGTCCCATGGAAAGCTGGCTGAGGTCTCCGTCAGAGATGACTCCCAAAACCTCCTAGTCAGGACAACTCTTCCAGAGAAGCATCTGGCAGCATGCATCACCCCTGTGCTGACTCACAGATGCGTCAAGGCATAAAGTCAAGATAGGTGGGTCGTTCTGGAGAGCTTCCCCAGAGATCAGACTGCCTATGTCATCCTAAGGAGCTGTGTGGTCTGAGCAGCACCTCTGTCAGTGCCAGGGAAGGGAAACCTGGTGGCAGCCTGTGCATGGTGTGCAGAAGGTGAGGAGGCCAAGTTCATGGAATCACAGGATCCCAGAATGGGTTGGAAGGGACCTCAAAGATCACCTCACATTTCACCAGTCCAGGTTGCTCCAAACCCTATCCAAGTTAACAAGAAAACACCAGGGTTGTAAATAAGAAATATGATGTACCAGAGTGCTGGAGGCTCCCTGCTGCTGGAACTCGCTTGTTTCCAGCACAAAGCAGGTTTGTTTCAAGTGTGTAAGCTTTGCTGGAACATTATGGTGACTGCTTACCTACCAGATCAGGGAAAACTCCCACGCAGCCTGAACTCCAGAGCATCAAGGGTTTGGAAAGGCCACGGGGAGGGGGGCTCCCAGCCCACCCTCACCATTGCAGCTGGCACAGAGCACAGCAAAGCAGCACTGCCATGCCAGGCTCTGCTGCTGGGGGAGGTGACACAGCTCAGGACTTTCTCCTTCCTCCAGAAGGGTCAGCTGGGAAGCAAGGCAGGGGAAAGCCCCTGACTGTGACTGAAGCATGGGCAGGTCCAGAAAATGATTAGTCAGGCACTGGAGCAGGCTGCCCAGGGAAATGATGGAATCACCACCCCTGGAAGGGTTCCAAAGGTGTGTGGATGTAGTGCAAGAGGATATGGATTAGTGGTGAACACAGTGGTGCTGGGTTAGCTGTGGGACTTGATGATCTTAGAGGCGTCTTCCAACCTTAATAATTCTATTGTCTTCATGCCTTGGTTTGGAAATGACCCCTTGCCTTACAGGTGAGTCCTTTGCCTGCTGGGTCACTCAGATGAGTGGCACACTCCCTTTTAATTATTCGCCAGCCAAAGACCCAAAAGCATGGCACAGCTAAAGAAAGTGTCACATAGAGGACATGATTTACAGCCACAAGAAGCAAGTGGCAGAGCCAAGAGAAGAGCAGAGATCCATAACTGGTACTCAATGCTCCTCAGACCTCAGCAGGGTTCAAGAAATTATTACCAGCTCTGTGCCTAAAGGTCAGCTTTGAAAGGACATGAGAAGAGCCTTTGGCTGCTCTGGCTGGCCTGTACTGGTTTGGAGTTTGCCATCTGCAAGCCAAGGAATGCTGGAGCACAACATCTTTCCACCACATGTCTTTCCACCCCTTTCCTTGCCTCTGGCACAGCCTTTCCAGGCAGGGCTGGGGTGAGCAGTGTGTGACAGGAGGGGTGAGACCTTCCACAGCAGCCCAGCAAGGCAGGGTCCTGCTCCCAGAGCCAGGTGAAGGCTCTGTGGCCTCACTGTCTGATCTTCACCAGCTACACTGAAAATACTGCACAGCACAGGCCTTTGGAATCTGCTCTCCCAGCGATAGAGGATTATTGGCTTTGGTGATGGAGTGCACTGGTCAGGACTGGGAGAGGAGAGAAATTATTTTCCCTTGGTATTGCTATGTGCCATCTTGTTTGATTACACCATTTTTTGCTTTTAAATGTGTGTTTTCCTCCTCTCAATCTTTGAACAACTTCGTGTTGAAACCAAAGGTCTATATGTTGTGCTACAGCATATTGCACCACGTCCAGGATCCAGATTTTGGGCATTCTCCCAGCTGCCACATTGCACCACACCAAACCCAAAGTGCCATCCTCCTACAGACCCACCAACAGGCCAGAAAGATGCTTGGATGTCCCCAGAGCAAAGCAGCAGACACACACACATCTTCCCTAGGAGACAGGGCTCCAGCCAAGCACTCAAAGCCACAGGTGTAATTGATTTTTATCACACTTCTTGTTTAAAATCTAAAAGGCACATTTTCCAAGCTGATATTCCAATGGGATATATATAAATCCTAATCCTTTAGAAGGGTCAGAAAAACAGATTGGAGGAATCAAAAGGGGGGAATTTATGCGGATCCAGAAACACAGAGAGGCAGCAGAGAAAAGTGTTGCGCATTCAAGTGCTGAAGTCCTGCTCAACTCCATGATGACAAACAAACAAACAAACCCCGTGTCTCTTTTTCTCAGCTCAGTGATTACAGCAAACCCACAGTGCCAGCTTCAGACTGGCAAGGCAACTAGCACTGCTCACAAAAACAAATTCAATGCTTTTTTTCTCTTTTTCTATTTTTTTTGTTTGTTTTATGTTGGATGATTTAATTACAATGAGCTTCCACACTCTCACCTATTTCCTTACCATCAGTAGAGACACTAGTATTGTTTCAGGCTTATGAAATAGCAAAAAGTGAGGAATGAAGGGAAAAAATGAGGAAAGCATACTGCAGACACAGAAGAAATGACGTCTTTTCTTTTAAAGTCACTAATTCAAATGAGTCTGCAAAAAGGAAACTCAGGGAACCCATGTTGCCACAGTAATTGTGCTCTGCCTCAGAGCTCCCGCCCAGCAAAGGTGTCTCTGATGTTACCTAGGTGTCATCCAAACAAAATAGTCCCAAAAAAGATATTTGACACCCCTTTTTTCTCCTAACTCAGCATTTCAGCTGGAAGTAAGAAATAAAGGACAGTCAAAACTTCTAATAAAAAATAAATTAAAAGTTAATTATTAGGAGAAATATTAACCCCTAGGATGCCTTAATGCATCCTGGACCCTGGCCTGGCTACCCTGCTATTCTGGGCTCATTGAGAAATCCAGAATACTAATTTAGAGTTAGGGCATTAGGGGAAAATGTCTCCTGCCTTAAAAACGGAAAACTGTTATTCAGTTATTTCTTGAACAAATACACTTCAAACAATGCGAAGGAAATGGCACTTCCCATTTATATGAGTTTACCAACAACAATCCCCATGAAAAGGGCAACGACTATTTCAGGTTTGTCTGTTATAACAAACTGCCCCGTGCTGCAGCCAGCACAGGACTTGAAGGAGCTGAGAAATTTAAATTCTCAGAAATCCCCAACACAAACCACTGTTTATTATAAATGCAGGAGGAAGTTATTGTGTTCCAGAGCAGCATCCATAGAATCATGGAATGCTTTGGGTTGGAAGGGACTTTAAAGACCATCTCATTCCATCCCCTGCCATGGGCAGGGATAATTTCCACTGTCCCAGGTAGTTCCAAGCCCTGTCCAGCCTGGCCTTGGACATTTCCAGGGATCCAGGGACAGCCACATCTTCTCTGGGCACCCTGTGCCAGGGCTGGCCCACCCTCACAGGGAGGAATTTCTTCCTAATAACCAATCTAAACCTGCCCTCTATTATTTTAAAGCCATTCCCCCTTGTCCTGTCACTGCATGTGCTTGTAAATATCTCCTTTGTAGCCTTCATGGGGGTAATTCTGTCCCTGAGGAACAAACCAGCCACTACTGCTCATCATCCCCCTGTCCCCACAGAGCTCAAATCCTGCACCACCGCAATTCATTTCTGCTCCCCCTGTCCCCCTGGACCCACAAAGGTGGGTTCTGAGTTTTTAATGTTACTACCAAACTCCCCCGCCAAAAAAAAAAAAAAAAACCAAAAAAAAAAAAAAGAAAAACAACAAAAACCCCTCAAAAAAACAAAAAACAAAAAAAAAAAAAACCAACAAAAAACCAAAACAAACAAAGAAACAAACAAAAAAAAAAAAAAAAAAAACAAAGAAACCAACAACAACATCAACAAAAATCCACTACTCCTTCAAAGCAACAGGTTGCTCACTTTGGGGCAGGTTTCAGAGGAGCAGGGCCTGTACCAGAACGTTCAACAGGCAATGTCTGCTCTCTGCTTAGGCTACTCAAATCAGGAGCAAATGTAACGATGTTAGCAGCCCATCAGCAGAGTTTGGCAAGGGTAACAACAACCATGGGGAGATAAGATAAGGCTGTAGGCTTTCAAGGTTGGGAAATAAAGTATCAGGATTACCAGAGCGGTTTATAGAGACTGTTCTCCCACCCTCTTCTAAGAAACAAAACTGATCCTTTGCACTTCACCCCGAGGGAGGAAAATAATCATTAGCTTTACATGACAAAGATTCGTACAATACGTGTCTCTCTAAGACCAGGCTTGCCTACCCCGAGTAGCCATGTGTGTGCACAGCTGT
The DNA here is from genome assembly GCF_027887145.1 of Ammospiza caudacuta. Classification (NCBI taxonomy): domain Eukaryota; kingdom Metazoa; phylum Chordata; class Aves; order Passeriformes; family Passerellidae; genus Ammospiza; species Ammospiza caudacuta. Next base: position 40,797,848 of record NC_080600.1, on the reverse strand, counting down.
AGTTTTTTCCATTGTGACACAACCTACCCTCGCTGTGACCCCCTCTCATTAGGTCATTTCTAAAATGCAGCTCCCTGTGAACTGGGACCGCGTTCTGCCCGCTTTGCGCAGCTCCTACTTTCGGCACTATAAATAGAAGAAACAACTTTGCCCGGTGTATTCTCCTCCGAATTATTTTGTAGGTTAAACAAACCTTTAACTGTTTCAGATAAAGCCGAGCAGAAGGTGTTTTTTTCCAAACATCCCAAGCGAAGGAGTGCATTTCCTGCTTCCCTAATTCAACCTACGGCATCAGACATCTGTAACTCTGTTTACATTCCAGCCCTTCACAACTTAATACCGCTTGGAGCATCAATAATATAGGGCACATTTCTGACTGCTCTTTAGATATTTTTTTATCTCCATGGGACTTCCTGGTTTGGGATTTTGTAGTTTACAGTTTCTCACTAATAGTAACTGGCTGCAGCATTTGGCCTTAAGAGTTTACATATTATTTAACTAGATATAAGCAGCCTATTTTAATTACAGTAAAGAGCCCTGTAGAGGCCTTGTCTGTTTTTTCCCCCTCCAACTATATCAGTTGGCTTAATAAAGATATTACCACTGCCTATAAACCAGGCTGTGATCAGGCTCCTAGATATGCTAGTCTTTAATAACATACTTTTACCACTTTAAAAAAACAAGTCCTATCAGATCTTCAGGCACTCAGATGTCCGTGGCTTTAATGAAGGCGGTGTGAGCTCTCTGTAGCTCACACACATTTCAGTTTCTGTGTGTGCACATTCCAGCACTCCTAAGAAAATCATTCAGCCCCCCCCAAACCTAGAGTCATCTGTCCTGTCGCTGTGTGACAGCTCAGCACTGAGCTGTATGGGCTGCACTCCTAGGACAAGCTCTCCTTTCTCTGGGGGATGCAGAGTTTCCATCTCCTCTGCATGCAGAGCCAGCAAGAGGCCTGTTCCTACAAGGAAATTCATGGGATCATAGAATGACTTGAGTTGGAAGAGACCTTAAAGACCATTTCACTCCTAACATCTTTCCATGGGCAGGGACACCTTCCACTGTCCCAGGCTGCTCCAAGCCCTGTCCCACCTTGGACACATCCAGGGGCAGCCACAGCTCCTCTGGGCACCCTGTGCCAGGGCCTCACCACCTTCACAGGGAGGAATTCCTTCCCAGTATCCCATCCAAACCTGCTCTCTGGCAGTTTGGAGCCATTCCCCTTGTCCTGTCAGTCCAGGTCCCTGCCCTAAGTCCCTCTCCAGCTCTGTTGGAGCCCCTCAAGGCACTGCAGGGGCCTCTGAGGTCTCCCCAGAGTCTCTTTCACGCTGAACAACCCCAGAATTCATACCTGTGTCATACCTGTACCCCTGATATCTCTGTCATCTTCAGGTCCTATATTTCTCACATGCTGTCACTACACATGCTCTCTGACCTTCATTTAGATAATTTTCCATGACTTATCCCATTCCTTTTGAGAGCAAAATTTATGCCCAGGTGTGGCACTACGTGCAACTAACCCTGACTCAGACCAGCCAGCATCTTGCTCCTGTTGGTTTTTCATTGAATCCTGCATTTGAAGCCAAGGTGAGATGCTGAGACTTCTGTTTTCTGACTTCACAGGGCTGCTTTTTCTCTGCAAGGTGTCAAAGTAGTACCTGAACGTCACCTACCAAATCAGCCTTGCATATTCACAACTCTTCTAGCATTTGCAAGCAACATTACTACAAAGGAAAACTGGAGACAGCTTGATTAAGCAACTTGCCCAAGGTCATACAGGAAGTTGTAGAAGAGTTGGAAACAAAAGCCAGATCTTCTCAGCTTCTGTCCAACCCTCTCTGGAATGAAAAGGCCAAACTGCTGTGTGGAAGTATTAGCAGAGTCATAGATCTCATCCTATAAATTTCATAATGAATTTATGGCTTAGCAAAGAATATGTGCAGAGCTCCCAGCTCTGCTTTCCCAGGAAAAACCCCACGGTGGCAGCTGGTAAGGGTTCCCCAAGCTCTGAGTGGCACTGGCTGTGGCCACAGACCCTCTGCTTACACAGAGAGCAGAAAACAGGGAACAGCCATATCCTGCAAGGCCCTTTCATGCAAACGGGTCCTGTCATCCTTTTTCCAGTTCCCACCTCTCCAAGAAAGTGAAAGAAGCACATCTACTGGCAAAGCTGCTGTAGTCACCCAAGAGCGAGCATGAAATTGCTCAGGATAGCAAAAGGAGCATCCAGAGTGCAACAAAGGCAGTATTTATGTCCATACTTCTGCGTGGCTCTCAGTGATAGCCACAGGAACAAACAATAGCCCTGGCCCCTGGGCCGCAAACGGTTCGCTGCAGAGGCCCAATTAAGTCGTGGAAAGTCTAAACACAGGCACAGGAATCCGCTAATGTGGACAGGCCTGCACAATGGGGTCTCATCCTGGCTCTGCCCTGCTCCTGCTGAGCACCACCTTGCTGGGAGGAGAGCCCCCCATCACCAGGGAGGCTCTTCCCATGGACAGGTCCTGCTCCACCTCAACACCCAGCACATTTCCACTCACTTTGGAGAGGATTCTGGCTCCAGGCAGCATCAAACTCATGCCCAGTTTCGTGATGAGTTGGGTGATCTCAGGCTTGCTGCCACCCAACAAACCACACATGTGTGTGCACACACAGGCAAAGGGCAGTTTAAGAGTGATCTCCCCTGCCCAAATGTCCATCAGGCTCAGGGCCTGCTGACACAAGCACTTCAAACAGCCCAGGCAGCCTCAAGAGCAATGCCAAGAGCAGATAGAGGCTTCAACATTGTCTCGGTACACAGGATGCCGGCCCTGACATCACTTAGCGGAGACAATGCTCGCCCTCTTTCTTTGGGAACCACGTAAAAAAACTTGGCCGAATATAAAACGACTTCAAAGACACATTTCTGTGCCAGCCAGGATGCATCAAAGTTGGGAAAGGAACGACCCGATTCACCTGATCCAGGGAGCTGATAGAGAAGCGCGGGGAAGCGGCTTTTATCGATGTACCTTCCCAGCACTTCCTTCCTGCCCCCGATGCTATTTAAACTCCTTGCCTACCTCCAGCCAGACCTGCCCATTCTCTGCTCTAAGGAGGAGAAAGGAAAAAGCAAAGGGAAGCCCTAAAAAAAGGCGTCCCTGCAAATTTTTGTGCAGTTACCGGGCAGTCATATCCTTCTGCTTTCCCCTGAAAAATCAAGTATCACCTTATCGTTTCCTCACCAAGATTAACTCCTGCTTCCTGAAGAGTATTTCTGAGGTAGAAAGCAGAGGTGGTGGAAAAAAAAAAATAAAAATAAGGAGGGGGGGAAGCTGAAAAGCCCAATCTGTCAAGCTGCGTTTTAGAAGAAAGGAAAACTGAAAAGTGAACGTATTTAACATGAGCTATTTCCTGCACTCAGGAGGGAAGAAAGCATGCTACTAACTGTGTGCATGAGGAGATCTGCACTAGTGTTATCTCTGACCTGCAGCTTAGCCCTTGTGTCTCAGCTGCCAAAAAGCTCCTATTCAACGTTATGCTGAGTTCATCAATGCTCCACGTGTCAGGATCCTAACAGGAAAAAGCAGGACAGACAGTCACTCTATTCAACTGCCTGGGGACCCCATGACAACTAAAATCCCCTTGCAGACTGTCCATATCAACCTACGGCAGGTCAGAGCGCGTAACCCCTCCAGAACTGCAAGCCCGAGCCCACACCCTTTCCCCTTGTCAACATTGTCACTTTAAAACAGCCCATCTAGCCTTATCACCAAACCTGGAGTAAGTATGACAATTAAGATGGATTGCAAAGCCTGCATGCGCTTTACAATTAACAATAACTTGGCAGCGTGTCCCACGCAACTGTTGGGTGGTATGGCAAGAACTTTATCCCTGCTTAGTACTGCATTAGCATATTTAGTAGGCTGCAAGACATAATTCCTCAGATATGAACATATTTTTGTCTTTTCAAAAAATCTGCAATTAAGCCATAATGTGAAGGCAGTGTGCAGCCGGCGGTAAACTTTGGTATTAGGGGGACTGTGCTGAAACGGCCCTTTCTGACCTTATGTCAATTATCTATTTAATAAGGAATATATTCAATTTAAAAAAAAAAAAAAAAAAAACAAGTGTCCTAACAGGGTCTCACTGGAAAGCAAAAATATTCCAAAAATTACAGCTAATATTCAGCCCTGCATTCCCTGTGAAGAGCACAGTGCTTGAGATGGTCTGGGGGCAGGTATTTCAAAGCATTTTGTTGCTGGCATTGTCTCAATTTTTGGTTTAGAAAAGGCAAATTCTTTCTTTGTGCTATGAATTTTTAAACTGTAGGGTTAAATAATTGTTTGTGTAAAAGAAATAAGCCCTGTTTAAGGAGCATCTTCCTCTGTGTCTTGTGCAGCTCTTTTTTTCCTGCCCAGGATTCTCATGTTTGTAGGTAAATTAACAGTCTTCTGAAGTAATTAAATGCATTTGAGGAGCAGGTTTTTAGCACGGCCTAACTTTATCGATTTCCTCCATGCTGCACAAGACACTCTCAACCCCACTAAGCTTTTTAAGTCTGTTTACGGTGTACATTTATCTAGAAAATCTGATCAGGTGCGGGGTGGGGGGGGAGGCAAAGATCTTGCCTCGATAACCCAGACATTGTCCCCCTTGACATCTGTGTTGCTGGTGGACAGGATATCCTGCCAAATGCAAGAAGACAACTGCGTGACCCACCTTGGGCAAGAGGCACCGCGGGCTGATGCGAGCACAGCGGGAGCGGGTGCTGCCTCTCCCCGCCCGGAGCCGCATCCTCGGCGCGCAAAGAGCAGCCACACGGCCTCTGCAAAAATTTTTTTAAAAAAATTTTTAAAAAAGCCAGGGGAAGGCAAAGAAAGTAAGTAAATAAATAAATAAAGAGGCGGTTTAGGTGAGCAGCCCACATTCAGTAAGGGGAAAGCAGATGAGGGGCAACAAATGCAGTTCAGCAGACAAAGTCTTTCTTCATAAACCCGGCAGAGGAACGGATTAAACCACCTGGCAATCTTGGCAGGAAAAAAAGAAAATCTCAGGCGGTGACAAAACCAAACAGGTGGAACAGGTATAAAACTTTTGCTTCCCAATAATACCCCTCTCTTCCCTGGAATGCTTGGACAGGTGCAGAAGTTCAAGTTACAGCGTGGAAGTGGCAAATAAATACACAGCATTAGTGCCTGACGTGCTCGGCGAGCAACCGGGGATGTTAATAACTGGCAAGGTACACTAATCTCTGATTGCAACATTTGGTTTACCTTAATCTGGAGGGACAGCTGTATTAAAGAGGGAATTATACTAATCAGTTCAAGGCCCTTGCATATAAAACTTCCCATTAGGCTTAAAGTACAACAGCTTACGCTCATTCTCTAGGAGCCTTACATCTGGTTCTGAATAAGGCTGTCTCTCATTTGCAAGGTACAAACCGAAAACAAGAGAGGGGGGAGCTGACAGTTGCTGGAGGATGGTTGATAGAAGAACAAGCTACTAATTCTTTGAAATTTTTTACAGCGCAAAACTGGCTGTAAGGCATCTTAATACTAAAAAAAACAGGCATGTGTTATCAACCCTAGGCCATTTTTTCCTGTTACCGGAGGTGACCAACATAAAATAAAATTGATGATGTCAGTCAAAAACAGCTAAGCACAAAGCTTGGCTTTGTTATCTTAAGTCAGAAGGTATGATAGGCCATGCCATATGGCTGTAATCCTCCTATATCTCCCATCACCTAACAGGCAACCTTCATGTAGCATGACCTTATTTGGCTGGTCTCAGGTTAGGGCTGCCCAAAGGGGATTTTTCTGTTTCTGCTATATCCAAAGGTTTATGTTGATTTTTTTTTTCTCTTTTTTTTTCCTTTTTTTTTTTTTTTTTGAGCCCTGCAAACTATAAATCCGACTGATTACTCTGCACTCTTTTGCTTGACTGAGCCTTTACAATCAGACATCCCCGTTAACAATAAGCTCCTAATGAATCAAACATCTATGGCATTAGTTTCACCTAGCTGCCTCTTTCCCATGCACTGCAGCTCTTTGTCAGACCTGGCTTGATGAGAAAAGCTAGTGACACTTGGTGCACCTATTGATAAACAATTCAGTAATGAGGGGCATAACAAAAATTACCTAAAACAACCTGATTAAAAATGACAGGCAAAGGGTACTACAGAGCTTTGCAGTTAAGGTAACTCCCGTATATCAGGAGGGATGGAAAAAATAATTAGGTGCAACACAACTTGCTTTAAAATTACACATTTTGGCACTTTTCTCTTCCTCTCCCCACCCCCCCCTTCTTTTTTTTTTTGGGACAAGGAGTCTGATGGGTGTTAAAAGGAAAATGTTTCATCATAGTTTATAAGAGATTCGTCTTTTTCAGAAAATTTGCAACTCAATAAGCTTTTTCTCTCTCCTTTTTGAAGCAGCACATTAATGGCAAAATGCATTGCTATTTGCAATCCAACTTTCTATCCATAGCAAATTCCTATATTATAACTCAGCATTTTACTTCCTTTGTTTAAATATTGGTTTTGTTGGTTAAGAGAACATGTGGGCTGTAAACAAAGGATAAATAAGCTGTGAAAATAAAAGCAGGCTCCAAGGAATAAATAAGAACAAAATGGAAAAGACTGCACCAGGCTCCTGCGATGAACACAGGGATCTCTTTGTGAGAGGGGGAAAAAAATGTGTTAAAAGGGCACATACTGCAACTCTGAGGCAAACTTTGAAATGGAAGTGTGGAAGCATAAGAGCATTTGATTCCAAATCAGCAATGTGTGGGTTTGCATTTGCGTAGCAGCATGTTGGGAGGGTTTCAATCAGTGCACAGATGCACTTGAAAATCAAATATGGACATGGGGAATGTTTTTGGATATAGCAAATGAGGACTGATGACATGTTTACACTTTGCACATGGATCCAGTACAAAACCATACCCTGCAAAGAAACAATAACCACCATTTGCTGCTTTTCAGGGCTGGAACAAAATGGTGGCAAAGGAAGGGAATAGAAGGGAGTGTCTATTCCCACCTGGGAGAGGGCTGCACCAATTCCCTGCCTCTGGGCTCATTTTGCTCATCTCTCACTTGAGAAAGGGACCTTTTAACCAATATTGAAAAAAATAAAGACACATCGGCTTGAAAAATAATAGTGTGAGAGGAAAAAGGAAGAAAAGGCAAGTTTCGAACATCAGTGATGCCTTTCTATGCTGTCAAAATATTTTCTCTACAGAAGAATTAAAATTATAGTTGGAATGTTGCTGGAATGAAATAGGGAATAATCATAAGCAAATGCACTTTCATCATCTCCAATGAAAATTTGCCATTTTGACATTATTTCAGTATCTGTCTCTACATATCCTTAAAGGAGAAATTCCTGGCTAATAAATAACGTATCCCAAGTCGGGCTGAGTTTTTATTGAAAGTTTATCAAAATGGCAAAACTTTTTTAAAGAGGAAATAGTAGTTGCAGGCAATTGCATCTGACCAGACTCAAATGCATCCCTCTGGAAGGCAGCTCCAGCTCACAGGATGAAGTAATCCTTTGTGAATGTTTTCCAAACTGTGATGCATATTTCACATTTTAAAGAAAGAGACAAAAGTTAGCTATCTAGGACAACAGGGAAAAACATCTGTTCTACACTTTCCCCTAATCAGACATTAAAGAATTGCTCATGAACAAATACCCTGAGTTTTAAACTTCACATTTCAAACTTTCAAGAGGGTTTCATTGCAGTTCAAATAGTCCTTCAGACATCTGACTTCTGCTACTGATTATTAATAATAATCAGCCCATTTTCCCTTACACTTTCCAGCATGAATTCAGAATGTCAAAGCTAATTTTCTCATCAGCCTCGGGCTTTTTTAAAACATCACAAACTTAAGATTTCTGTTCTCTTCTCACACACTTGGGATTTGCCACAGCATGGGCTTAGAGCATCCAACTTCCACAACTGTGCATGGGGTCAACATTTGTCCAGCTGAGACCAAACAGCTGGATTTTTACAGAAGTACCTGAATCTGAGGTCTCTTGGCCCTTCTTATGGGCACTTGTCCAGCCTGAAGCACATGGTTTTGTCTTGGTGGCTTTAGAAACTCATTGGGATTTGGAATAGAATGGAAATGGACTTATCTGTGAAGTCAAGCTACAGCTTTCATGAGAAATTTGTACAAGTATGACGTTATTTAGTAAGATAAGACATTCAAACCATTGAATTTTAACACCTTCCTCTCTGCGTGTTACTAGAGAGAGATTCACAGTTACACTTTGCACCACACTGTGCTGTCTGATGCCCCGAAATGATACCAAAGAGCTCCAGTGTGAAGCCATTCCCTCATGTCCTGTCACTCCATGACCTCACCCAAAGTCCCTCTCCAGCTCTCCTGTAGCCCTTTAGGTACTGGAAGACACCTGTGACCAGTCAGTGATCACAGGTACAATATATCTATCACATTTCTTCAGCCCTGTTCTTCAAACTTCTATTTTCTGAGCATATCCTCCTTTCCCTAAAGGATTTAGCAAAAAAGGCAAAGCAAACTCCAGCCAGTGATGCTTCCTTGCATTACAAGCTCAGTGAGAGGTGCATCTAATGAATGCCTTCCTCCAGATTTTGCTTCAGTCCTCTCGTCATGTTATTTTGGCCAGTGTTTGTACATCCAACAGCAAAAGGAGGAAATGTCCAGGAATAAAGATATACGAGATTATTCTTATAAAGCCTTATGAAACTATGCAAACTATATACATTTCTGAGTTGTTTGCATGATTTTCCTTTCCAGTGCAGAGTAAGGCATTTCCATTTGTGTCTCAGATAAAAATGCAAAGTGTAATTTCCTGTTGATAGCCAGCAAGAAATACGTGCGTGCTTCGGAAGCCCTTTAATATGCCATCATTTTTACTTGGGAAAGGAACAGGCAGTCCAGTTGCTATAAATTTATCATGATTTTCAACTGATAGAAGTCAGTGGAAGGTAACACCTTACCCTTCCAGCCATACACGGAGCCAGAACTGACACCACAGAGAGGGTTCAGCTGGTGGATACCAGCACTACCTCCATCATCACAGGACAAAATATCACTTGGAATAATTCTATCACCTTCCCTCGTGCAGCTTTTGAACATGAGTCTGTTTGATATTAGAGACAGCTTAGTCAACTCACTGTAAGGGCACTCTTATATAAGGCAGCACAAACTCATCGAATTCATAATTCAGCTTCAGCTGGTTCTGGTGCTCAGTGGGCAGACATGAGCTCAGCTGTTTGCCTCAACAGAACAAACTTCATTTCCATTGACAGTAAATTTGGCCTTTACTTCACATTTTGGGAGAGAATCTTGAAAAACAACTTGCACCAGGATGACCTTTTCATTTTTTTTCCCTCTGTTTCTGAGAAGTTCATTGGAATAGACTCTTATGTGACTATAAAGTAAGGCCAAGGTTGGAATCAAAAACAAAAAAAGGAGACAAGACATCAAAAATTCAATTCTTAGTTTTAGTTTTAAATTATTTGTTGTACAGCGAAGCCTGAAACATACCACCAATATTAGGGCTAGGTTTTTCAAGGCTAGAGGTGAACCAGGATGTGCACCAGCTAAATACTGAAATTCACTTAGGATGAGACACCCAGAGCTGTGAGGTTGGTCCCCAGGAGCCATCTAACTATCAGAAATGCATTCAAAGTGTATTCTTACCTTCTCTAATATTTATCCGATGAAAATAAAATTGGTGGAGCTTCAGCTGCCCCATGGTTAATGGCAAAGTTATATTTATTTTTTCAGCACTTGAAGATCTGGCCTGATTAAATAAAACAGCCAATTAGGAAAGACTACAAATTTATGTAAGCCATCTAGTCAGTATGTTCTCCCTATCACCACAGAGACCAGATTTTTCCCATCACAGGTCTTTAGTTCAACATTTGCTCAAAAAATTCCAAATTTGGGAAGTGCCACAATTTTGAAAGACTTTCCTGAAAGCCAGGCATTGAGAATTTAGGTGCTTTTCCTCAGGGCAACATCTTATTTAGATCAGGAGATCATTTTCCTTCCCTGCTCTTGAAAAACATTTTGCTATTCACTCGGTGTGTCCTATTAGCAGAAAATAGAGAAAGTTCTGATGCATCATAGCACGCATCTGAAATTCTAATTAACAAGAAGTCATCTGTAGTTGTCCAACATCATATTATTAATTCACAAAGCAATAAAGGGATATATTTCAGACTGAATGAGAAAACAGGTACTGAATGGGGTCAGAGTATTTCACTACACAATTTGTCATGATCTTTAACTGTTTCCAACCTGCAGAAGTCAAGCTGTACAATGCCTTACCATGAGTAGAATTTCTCACCTATATAAAGCAGTTACACCACTATGATTTACTCTTGTGAACTTAAAACCTGCATTAGTTCTAAATCTTTGTAACCCAGGGTTGCACAAGGAAGCATATTTTTACTGTGAATATGTACCGTTTTGCCCTTTATGTATTTTTGAGCAAGAAAGGCTCTTCTAGAGACACTATAATATATTTGCATTATGATCAACACATAAATTAATTTGTTTAAAAATTATATTCAATAACAGGAATGGTAGTTTTGATCAAAACAAAAATCACGTCTCAGTTAAATTCTAACCAACTTTACATTCCAAAAGTCTTAGGAAGACTTTTTTTTATCCTGCACCCTGAAAATGCAGGTTTTTCAAAATTCATGGTCCATGAGTAAAACTTTCTTCTTCCTGCTTGTTTCAAAAAATTCACTTCATGGTAAAGTATGGAAACCCAGAATGGTTTGTGCATTCATCCATTATTTTTCCAGCAAGAGGTTTCTCAGTTACTAGTGTTTTATACAATTAGTTCTCTGAAACTGCTTTAAATGCAAACCTGTAAAAGGAAGGTAAAACCAAATCAAAGTTATTCTTGACTGGCTGGAAAAAGATGTTTAAATCAATTTGGTAATGGCTCATCTAGTCATCATTTAGCCATTACCTGGGAGACAAGCACCTCCTGCTACAGCAGATATTTTATTTATTTTTAATGCAGATTTACCACTGCCTCAGATCTGCAGACCCATACGAAGCCAAAATCATTCCAGACCTGCCCTGTCTCACTGTTTACTCCTCATATTTTATTCATCCCTGTTTGCTCTTTACATTGGTTACAGAGATAAACACATACAAATATTGTGATGTTCAGCAAGTTCAGTGCAACGAGAGAGGGCAAAAGCCACTATCTCCCATTTATAGCAACCTGGAGAGAGCGACAACACCATAATTCTCCTAAAGAAGAAAAGCCTTTTAGTATAACATTTTCTTTAATTTAAGCCTTACCTTGAAGAGTAACTCTGCAAAGTTTAGAAATATTTTGAAATGTTTCTTCACCCCATGGAAAAGTCAGGTAAAAACATGTTTCCAGTACAATTTTAAAACGTGTTTCCAGTACAATTTTAAAACATGTTTCCAGTACAATTTTAGATGTAGAAACCTCATTGTCAGGGGTTCAACATACAAAAAGCTTAAGGACATAAGGGTTATGACTAAAAAAAGGACAATTTGGGGACCCTATAGATAGGGTCTGATACTTATATCCAACTGGCATGAACAGAAATGCTAAATTTGTTCAAATCAGTGATGTTTGACCAGAGATCAGAATCAGAGCTGTGATCTATATGTGTGACTTTTACTGGAAGCTGCAAAACTTCCCCAGAAAAGTAACCCCTGGGGGGTTTAGGCGATGCACATCTGAGCAGCAAAGGCTACTTGGTAATTGTGACAAAGCAAAGTGTTTCATTCTGGTTCCTGAACTGGAACAGATGACTATTTCTTCTTTTAAGGAGATGAGAGTAAAAAGGGAGCCAATCCAGTCTCTGGAAGAAAAGCCTACGATGCAGCCTCAAAATAAATACACTTATTTGCATATACAAACACTATATGTACCCACTAATATCCCTTCCTTAAACCGTGAGGAATATCACATATGCTTCAGCTCACACCAACCAGAATAATGAGGGAGGTGTTGGGTTTGGATATTTTTATAAGTTCATATAACTCTACAGTCAAAGCAACTCTAGGATCATCAGAGCTATCACATAAGAAAAAGGGACTTATCACAAACAAGTTTGTTTAATCATCAGCTGCCTTAACTTCAGTCCTCTCCCCGACCTGTACGTCTCCAGTCTGTGTTACAGTCTGAATTGCAGGCTAATCGCACAGAAAGGCAAACTCTGAACAGCCACCGTCACCTCCCTCTCTCTTTTCCTTTCCCAGCAGGTTAAACGTGGAAAATGCTAAAAATCTCCTGGGAGTGAGTCTAAAAATGAAGTGTAAATAGGTACGGGGGGGAAAAAAAAAAAAACCCTATGAGAAAAAGTGTTATGGAAGGTGCCTGAATGGCAAAGTGCAAAGGGTGACAAGAAGAAAATTGTGATGGCACACAAAAGGCGAGGGAACAAGAAAGATGTGATACAATAGATAGCTGGTGAGAGCCTATCCACTGCCTGGTCGCTCCTGTTCCTCCCCCTCAATACCTTCATTTTTTTTGTTATGAGAAAGGACATTCATGATCAGTAACAATGTTATAATGATAGTAAATGCGGGATTTAAGGTATATAAAACCTTCAGCCAACATTAGAAAGCCACCAAGGGGGAGTTACCTTGCACGAGGTTCTATTTAGTGATGGCTCCACTCTTTCACTCCCTGACTGCAAATCAGCATTTTTAGTGGACAATAGGCTCAGCAGTGGCCTTATGATTGCCTCTTTTCAAATGGAAATGGCTATCCTAACTCCTCTGCCAGGTTTTTCTTACTATAGCACAAATTGCAGTTTACAAGGCTCTAAGGGGAAAAAAAAATCTTAGCTGAATATCTTTTTTTTATTCGACAAACTGACATGTAAATTACCCTTTAAGTGCTCCACTCTAGGGCTCTGATCATCTCCTAATTGTCACAGTCAATTGTAGCCAACAGTCTCTTCAATCCCAAGCGCTTTGACAACAAGCATAAGGATCAAAGCAGAATCAGCTCCCTTCAATATCCTTCTGTTTAGGATGCTACAAAAAGCCTGAAAAAGAAAGGTGTAAGGGCATTAGAGGAGAAGGAACTGAGAGGAGAAAGTACTACACCAGTCATTTTCTTCTTCACCAATATTATATATCCTTATATACTCTGTTATCCCATGTTCAGCATGAATACATAAACATCCCAGATAATAAACATGGTTTAAAACCACTTGCCTATATTACTACTTTAAAATAAATGCATAATGCATTTCTGCTACTTCTTGCATGCCTCCCTCCAACTTTCCCTTCGACTCTGGGAATGAATGCAACACCAATTATTTTTTTAAGCAATTTTTTTTTTTCCCAACGCAGTCCAACAGTGTCTTCCAGGATGAGCTGGGCTGCAAACCAGCCTCCCCAGATGGAAACCCATCCCAAGTTGTATTCGTGGGGCCAGTATGACTGAGACATGAAGCAGGCTGTTTGTGCAGCCCTGCCTTTGCTTTCTGAAGTGCCTATAACCCCAGGTCAGGCCTAGGCTGGGGGAAAACCCTCTCAATTCAGTTGGAGTCCAACTCTGAGAACAGCCAGTTTCAGTCGCATCCAAAACGACTGGGAAGAAATACAAGAATAAATTCAGCAGCTCTCAAAGCCTGCCCGGGAGGAAAAAATCATTTCCTATAATACTGAATGAAGATTCACCTTTTATTGCATTCCAGACCACTTTAAATCAGCTCCACGCTACACGGCTGAAATTTTTGCACCGGCTGTCTGCGTTTGGCGATGCGAGCTCGCTCGCTCTGCAATACGCTTTCATACCCTCAGTGCCTCGCAGACGCCTTGCTGGAGCCGTGTTTCCAGGGAATGGGAGTAAGGCAGAGCTATTCTGAGCCGCATTTCTGCCTCAAAACTTGTGCGTCTTCACCAGCGCAGCCGCGGCGACTCCCACGGAGGCTCGCGAGCAGCTCCTGCCACGCGGCTGCAGGGGAGGAATGGCTGCTGCAGGAGATGCGCGGCTGCAGGGGGAGAAGGAAATCCTGCAGGAGCCCAGGGAGGCAAGCTGGGGATGTGCCAGAGGCATCTCCAGATGGATAACACCAGGCCCTGCAGGGTTAGGCAACCAGAGCCTTTGGGCCTCTCCAATGGTCTTGCTAGCGTAGAGAAAGTAAGGAAGAGACTTCGCCCATTTTCCTGGAGCTCTGTCTCTCCTGAAAAAGACACAGGTTCAATCCTTCAAGTAAATCAAAATGGGAATTCGGAGGTCAAAATCTATTTGCTCCTTCATAAGAAATTAACTCATCCTTACAGATGTTTCTAAGGAATTTAACATTTCTTGAAGATGATGCACTTTTTCTCACATGACACTGAAGGAATGGTTGGACGAGGCAGCTGGATGAGCATCCAAAACCTGCTGCCCCCATCATACTTTCCACACCCAGATTCTGTGTAGAAGATGAGTTGAGTCAGATTCACATACCAGCAGAAAACCAGTCACTTGTTTAACAGCTCACCAAGACAAGGGTTTAAGGTAGATCTTCCTGAGCCATCACCTACAGCACACTCCCCAAAGACCAAACTGTTCAAGACACAAACCATAACCTTATTTTTACATACAGAACACTCTGAGTTTGTTGGGAAGATACAGCATAGATAAAACAAGACTTCCTACAGAGCTGCCTCTTCACCCAAATGTGGGTAATACAAAGGTACAAAGACTGGTGAGAGAGTGTTTTTGGTAATGAGTAGGAACAAGAAGTCAAAATTTCTCATGGGAAAGATATTCCAAAAAATGATGAGTGGGAAACATCAAAAGCACTCATTTGAGTGATGTCGAAATAATATAGAAGGTTATCTAATATATAATTTAAAATAAATACAAACCCAAAATTACAAAATTGAATTGAAACATTTGTCTTGTCAAGCTGTTTTCTTTCCGTAATATCAAAGGGAAATATTTTAACTCTTTCTGACCAAAAATTTTGCCAAAAAATTTTCATACTTTGAAGAATAATTTCCAGCTTAACCATGCAACACACTTTGCCCAGCTGCAAATTTGCAAATATTTTTCAGCCTTGTATAAAGATCAATAAGTTCCCCAGCGAAGTTCTGACATGACTCCAGTTAAAACATATGCAATATTTTCCTAGATACTCCAATATAAGACGTAAGTCCCATTATTTTTAGGAAGAGTATTCCAAGACACTAGGACACCTTCCAAATGAAACCTTCCCAATATTAGCAAATTGGTGTCTGTTTAACTCACTAAAATTAACTTGAAGTATGAAGATATTTTCACCTTCTCATTCATACATAAGAAGAGGCACATGCTGAGAAAAAGCTGCAACATCGCCTGGATTGTAATTTATTGGCATCATTACTATTTTTATTTATTTATACAACAGAAAAAAATCTAAATAATAGGACAGCTAACACAACCTGGGCTATTTTCTCGCCTTGTTTGAAAACACCTCCAAATAGTTGTTCCATAAAACTCTTGGTTCCAAGTTCAGTTTGTGGAGTTGGTCCTGATAGACTTCAGAGAGTTGAGTAGCACAGAAATCATGGACATTTTCCTTGTTTCCAGCTTGTAAATCACAATAAAGAAGGTAAAAACAATGTTCTTTCCCTATCAACATTTTTGTGGAGATATTTGCTATAGTTTGCTAAGTACAGATTTCATTAATAGAAAGTAGTAGAGGGTCCATGAGACAATGAATAGAAGGAGATAATCTCAATGAGAGGGTTTTTCCTTAAAATATGGGACATGTTATGGAAAAAGTTGAAAAAACCCTGCCCCATCACAAAATATATTCTTTTTTTTCAGCACATGGAACAGCAGTAGAGATGTTTGATGCACTAAGCCATTTGCTGCACATGACCATTTCATTATACTCCAGAGCCGCACTTTATTTATTACAGGTGATTAACAACTGTCTTGCACAACAGTAATGAGGGAAAGGGGCCACAGAGCAGCCTGCAGGAAAGTGGCTCCTCCAGCTGCCTCCCACAAGTCGTGGCTGTGCCAGGGAGCAGAGGGGCTCCTCTGCATGTGGCACCCCAAAAAGGGAGCCCTGAATGCTGATCAGAGTTTGGGTTCTGAGAGGATTCTGGTGCCCTTTCCTACAGACTCCAGCATAAACCCCCAGTCTGGTTGCAAAGGAGGGGAATAATAGTGCCCATTGTGCTGCTGACATTTCTCTGGGAGGGGGTGGCTCTTCACTAAGCAGTTGCGTTTCCTTATTTAGTTCTCGGCCACAGGCATGATTTGTGCAGCCCTTTTCTTTTTTTTGTGCGCTTTTGGAAAGTAAAAGGATGAGAAGTTGCATTTTGGAAGCCTTGGAGACAGTCAAAGCACGTGCACTGATGTGATATGAAAGTCTGTGGCCACAGGAACCACTTCAGGATTATTGCAAGGCTCCTGATACAGCTCTAAAATGACTGATGATTAACTGATGTGCTCTGGTCATTAAATCCTTGTTCAACTCAGCCTTTCAGGCCCCCATTTCCCTCTGGGATGCCTTGCTGAGTTTTGTAAGGATGTACATGGGGTCAGTACCTCTGCAATGGCCAGAGCCAGGTGAAGAGCCTTCAGAAGATCTCAGGTCTTACACCTCAGCTGGGATTTGGTTTAAGCAGCTCACATGCCCCTTTTTAAGTCATTATTTCTATCTGGTACTCAGGGTGGGTTGGTGACAACAGCTCCTTCTGTGCAAAGGCTGAGGTTCAAGCCAGCGGTAACAGGACTTGTACTAAAGGAGTCAAATCCTGCGCAATTCCTTGATCTTGGGGGAGAAGAGGCATTTTTTGGGTGTCTCCACAGCCCATTAGCACAGTTTCTACTGCAGTCAGCTCAACTGCACAGCTCCCACTCCAGCCACATCCTCCTAAGCCCAGGAAAACATTCCAGAGCTATTTTACAGAAGAGGACATAGAAGCTCTTTCAACAGTGGGATCCAAGTCTATTAAAAGGCAGCGAGATGCGCCGTCCAGCGAGCTCACCAAAGCCATGAAACACTGGTGTCAGAGCCAGGGCCAGGCCACAGCAGCTCCCAGGGCCCAATCTGTGCTCGGGCAGCTTGGTATCTCGCAGATCTTCCTGCTGTTAACTCCTGAGAGGTCACCTCCTGCTCTCAGGCAGCTGAGCACACACCGAGGATGCCCTGCTCCCCTCCCAGGCTCCTGCGTGACAAAACCCAGAACAAGGGCATCATTCAGGGGAGCTGCCACTGGAGCTGGGCTGTAAAGAAAGCTGTTTCAAATAACAGCCAGGCAGGCAGAGGAGTCGTGTCTAACCATGTCTGTTGAGAAGAGCATTATGCAGCATTTATCAGCCCCGACAGGAGCCTGCCTCACAAAACTGGTTTCAATATAGGAGTTTAAGTGTATGGCAAATAAGAGAGGGAATATAGACACTGTTTTACACAAGGGGAATTTCTATCTGTTACAAAGCTGTAATTTTAATTGACATTAAGCAAGAAGAACCACAAGAATAGAGCGAGTGCCCATTTCTCACAGCACATCTAGCTCGTGTAGAGTTGCTCAGGGCTCCTATACCACCAGTTTAGAAACATGTGTAATTGCTTATGGTCAGTGTCGAACCACTGCCAGATCACACATTAAACAGATAACCACTATTATTATAAGAGCAACTTCCTTGACCTCACATTTTGGTCTGGCTCTGAATTCCTGTCCTTTACCAGTTTGGTTTGTTGCATTTTTCCAGCCTTCTGCCTCTACATGTCGTTTTCTACTCCTGTAAGTGACCGGTGCAGCAGAGAGCTCACTCTAAAAATGCATATTTGAGCACATGAATAGAATAAATTCAAGAAATATGATCACAGTTGCTCCTGTAATGTTTTTATAAACACAGAGTCTCTGCTTTTTTATTATAGTTAAGGTACAGTGTGTTATTTGGCAGAGGAATCTGACTTGAAAATGTAAAAGGTTCAGGCAACCACACATTTGGAAGTAGAAATCTTTCCTTAAAACAAGGCTCTGGTGTTTAAACATAGCAAAATTTCTGGAAACTTCAGTTTCTCAAAGTCTGCCAAAGCTCCAATCACATGTAACATATTCTTGAGGCTTACATATAATGCTTCAAGTAATAAACAACATCTTGTTTAGAGCAGGATGGAGAAAAAAAGGGGAAAACATTCATTAGGAGTCAAAGCTCTGCACCAGTACTAAAAACAAAACAAGTTTCTTGCACTGAAAGCTAAGAATGACTTTTATAATGGATTGAAAAAAAAATTTCGAGTACTCTTCACACCTCTAAATATTGCAGTTAAAATTGTAGGTTAAGTTCTTACAGCAATTAAATAAAGTATTCTATAAAAGAAATAAAATACACTCACTGAAGCACACTCAGGTTTCCAGCAACAGAAAGAAAAGTTCTGATCATCCTAATTGGGTAACAGGATGAGTTACACACTGTACATAACTATAGGTCATCAGTAGCCCTTCAGTGCTCCCTGTACAATTCATTTATCGTGCATTTTTTATTCAGGAACAAGGCTGCATTAAAAAAAAAAAAAAAAAAAAAAAAAAAGCAAGGCGCTTCCACAAGAAGGCTCATCGTGCAGAATATTCACAGTTTAAATATATGCACAGTCATCTCTACTAGTCAGACACCATTTCAGTCCTCTCATCAGAATGCACATTAACAGAATGAATTTGAGATACAGAAATAGCACACCGCAGCCAGGCCTGGAGTATGGGCCCTAATACCTACCTCACTGGGATCTAGTCAGGTTTAATTAATTAATGCTTATGAAGCACTATGAGCTCCTCAGATCATCACTTCAATTCATTATCACCCCCATTTGTTTTGTGTCCCACTTCCCCCCTTAATTCAGCAGTGAATTTCTTTTGGAAAGTGTTGCATTTATAGAGTAATGAACAGATGAAAGAGGTTGGAGTGATTCCACAGGAGTATGAAAGGGAGCAGGAATCCTTCCCCTTCCTTCCTGCTTGAGTCATTCAGCACCAGGTCTGAGAGGAGCATGGAGCTTCAGGATGTGTAATGCTCTTCCAGGAGCCACCCCTGACCAATCCCGTGTCAAAATGCACCAGAAAATGATGAATTGTAAGGATTTAGCATTAAAACAATTGGTTTTAGCCGGGAAAACAACTCTGCTTGCATTTACGTTAATTAAAGATGGGCATGAGCCACGATGCTCAGAGGGGTGTGGATGCAGGCACTTGGTTCTTCCCTCATCTCTAATAATTATTAGATACATTGGATGGAAATAGTTGGAAAGAAAATCAATAGGAGAATGAATCAAGAAAATGAATGGCAATTTCAAATACTTACAAGTATAGGATTTCACTCAAGGCCAAGACAAGATAAAATTAGTAGTCTCTATTAAAACAAAACAAAATACAGTTTGATCAAACTTCCATTCAGTGGAATCTTCTTTAAGGACTTCAGATTTTGGCATTGAATAATTTGGGTTACAGAACTTAACAGGGAAGAAAAGAAAGATTGCCTGGTGAAACTCCAAGGCTGCTGTAGGCTTTCCAAAGAGAAACCAGATTAAGACAAAAAAGTTACTGGTGGAAGAAAAGCTGATAAAGAAGACTAGAATTTGATAATGGAGGAATTTAATTATTCAGGTATTGATTGCTATGATAACTGTGTGGAAGCTAACAAAGTTTGTTTGTAGCTGCAATGCTATTAGTCTAGTAACTGAGCCCCGTGCTTGGAGCTGGGCATGTGTGCTGTTATAAAATTAATTCTAATTATAAAATTTAACTTTAATCACATTTCATGTCAATATAAGTTTAAAAGTTAATGATAGAGAGTTCAAACTTCACTATGATAAAGATCCTCATGGATTTAAAGGATAAATCAATGGAAATCCTTCTTATCAAGGAAAGCTTGGGAGATTCACAAAGCGGATAGACTCGGGTAAAAAGAACAATTAAAGCCCAAATATGCTGTTATATTATTCATTTGAAGAGAAAATCTTACTAAAAACAAAATAATTGATACATCCAAAGGTGAGAGAAAATGTGACAATATACAATAGTGGCAATCAGAGTATTGAACCAGGGAAAGGCAAATATGCTTTAGTAGGGGGTATTTTGTGGTTATTCTGATTAAAAAACTGTTCCTACTGGATTTCAAAGTTAGCACCTCATGTTTCAGATCTCACAAATACAGTTTCTCATTCAGATATTTTCATGGCTGACATAACAAACCAAGAGTTTTGCAGTTTATAAATGGGACTGACCTTGTCCCATGACCAGAAGAGTGGTTTGAGCTCCATATGTTGTATATTTAAATTCTGTGATTTAATCAATATACTTGTGAGCAGGTACTCAAAATCCAGTTCTCTCCCATCTCATGTTTTTGCCATAAGAGTTTAGGGTAGTCCCAGTGGGTCAAAAGCTTTCCTATCAGACTTGCTTTCTCATGGATCAAAAAAAAAAATTAACTCTTGTTAAAAAACATAATCCTCTTTCAGAGCAAAACCCAATTTTCATTAAAAAAATATGAACTTGGAAAAAAAAAATTAAGGTTTTGATTTTCTGTGAAAAATGTTTCTGTTTGGAACCATAACCACAGTGGTTTTTCCTCACCATGATTTATAATCCAGGCAATAATTCAGACAAAATATCAGCAAACTTCAGCAGAGAGGATGTGGCACCCAAGCTACAGCACCTTTTAAACAGGTTCAGTTAGATTACACCAATTCCATTTGTTTTTGTCCTAAATTTTTCATTTGGTTTCAGCTCAAAGGGAGGGACTGTTTCCTGTGCAAAATGTTCGCTTTCCGATATTAAAATCAATCTAAGCATGAATCTAATATTAATCAACCACTTACTGTATTTACCAGAAATTGCCAGGTTCATCATTGCAATAGAAAGATCTGCAGATGGGAACAGAAGTCTGGGAGAGATAGTAAACATCCTAAAATAGTCAAATAATGGAAAAATAAAGCAGAAGAAACTGCTAGTCCAAAACAAAATATTACATACTATTTAGAATTAAGATTTTAGCATTTAAAATATTTTTGCAGCAGCAAATAAAAATATACTTCTTGAGCCAAATAAAGCCATAAGAATTGTGGGTAGAGACCTGAAATAAATCAGAAATGTTAAGAAGAACCCCAACAGTCGTTTTGATCTCTCATCACAGAAGTAAAGTAAGCACAGTGCATAAGGGTTAACTCCTCAGCTCACATAAATCAAGTTAACACCATTTAAGTTAGCAAAACGTATTCAAAGTCAAATTCATTTACTCCAGCCAAAGATCTGTCCCTAACTCTATCCGTTGCATTTTATACTGCATTAACAATTTTAACATATTCAGCTTTAAAGCCCAATATACTTCAATATAATCTCCATTACATACACACACTTTTATGTACACATGCATATGCAGAGGAATATATACATACAAAATTATTTTAACTTATAATATAAACAAATTAACATAACACAATTTGTAGCTATGAATAACAGAATAGGAACGGTTTTGCTGGATTTGGTGAGGAAACAAACTGAAAATCCTAATTTGAGCAGAGTGGATTTATGAGCAGGAAATCTTGCTCAAATAATTTGTTGGAATTTTTCAAAGCTCCCCCTGCCAAGGTAGACAAGAAAAATACCATGGATGGTATATAATATGGCTAGACTTTCAAAAGAGTGCTTGATAAGATCCTACACTGGAGATTGCCAGCAAGGTACAGAGCCACTGCATAAATGATAACAAACTTTAATGAACTGATAAGAGTCTGCAAACAGCATTCACCGAGTGACTTAGAGATTGGCAGTCAATACAGGGGTAGCGCCTCGGTCAGGTTAGGGGCTTGTCTGGTCTCTAATCTATGTAAAAGAATTAAATCAGAATATCAAAGGTAACGTATCGAGCCGTGCCGGGGACATAAAAGTGACAGCAGCGATTGTCTGTGAGCGCCAGATCCAGATCAGCAGCACATGCAGCATCAGCAGCGCCGGGAGCGCAGAGCAAACAGGGCTTTGTCCTGCAGGGCCAAATGTGCGAACAGGCTCCGGTGGGCACAGGGCTGGGAAGGAGCTGGGGAAGGGGCAGAGGGAGAAAAACCCAGGTGAGGCTTGGGGAGAAGGGGAAGGGCGCAGGGAGCAACTGGAGTTGCAGCAAAAGGGACGGGGGAGATAAGAGGATGCTTTCTTTTAGTCCTTAGGTGATGGGGAGTTTAGAGGAGATTAAAATCTTTTGAAATAAGTTTGGTTTTTTTTTTTTTTTTTTACTTTTAAAAGCCAACCTTTTTTCCTATTCTAATTTAATGGGTAAGTGTTTGAGTAAAACTTTCCATCCCAGGAATACGATGATGGTTTACTGTAAGGATGACAAAACCAATCTTGTGTCCCTTGAAAGTCACACATAGTTTTGGAGCACTGTAGCTCCTTTCTGCCCCAAGGGTGGCAGATCTGGCCAGAAAAGCTCAGCACAACCAGCTGAGGAGGGCAGGACAAAAGCATCAGAGTTGATTTTTGTGCTACCACAACTCGGGGCAGTGTTGAAGGAGCTCTGCAGCCCTCCTGGTGCTTTTTCAAAAGCACCAAAGACATTTTGGCCCCTAAATCCTATTTATAAGAGTGTCTCCTCCCTGAAAAACCACATTTTCCACTCCATTTCAGTGGTCACGGAAACTTGGAGATCTTTGGGGGACCCTGGACCTCATTCCCAATCCAGTTTTTTACATTAGCAAATGACCAGGTCCATGAAATAAGCTGGCACAGAATCATGAACCCCAAGAGCAGGGCTCCAGGTCTTTCACCTGACAGAAGGATACACCTTCTAGTAAATTTCAATGAAAAAAAATGAAATTAAAGAATTGCTGAACGTGGCTGAATGGACCCACTCCAGCACGTGAGGTTACCTAAAGAGTTTTCAGTTTCATTTTGTCCTCTGGTAACTGCACAGAATTTCAGCAGGTATTTAAATTAACCCAGCAGCAGCTGAGAATGGGTTCTGCTCCTATGGCTTTACTACTTTTATCAACTTTTACATTTCTTGTTTCCTCAAACAACTTGCCCAACACTAGATGGAAATTCTGTTGCCATTACTGCCACATCTACATCACCCAATTTAATGGATTTTTCTTTCAACAGCAAGACTAAAAATGTTTGGCCTCATGAGGATTTATCAGAACTGGACCAAGATTAAAATTTCAGCTTATTATTACACACTTTTTACCAATTATTCCTTTATTATATTTGTGGAAGGACCCTCACAAAAAGCAGTCTGATGTTGTGGTAGTCACCACACTGACTTCCACTTTTTAAAACCAATATCTTTAAACAGGGGATTAAAAAACCAAGGGATTTTAAGCTATGAGTGCCCAAGAGATGCCATGGGAAAAGATTTTTACATCCTTCATTGCCTTTATCCAGGCCTGAAGTAGCATTTTCAATTCCTTTTTGGATAACCAGCTCCCTGGTAAGGCTGGAATTTTTAAATTTTACAGGATTTTTAAATCACTGTGGATCCTGGATATGAACCTGAAGTTTTCTTTGTCTCTCAGAAACTGCTTACTGATTAATTTTTTAAACCAGCTGCATGTCAATGTTTTCATTTCTGTCATAACTGTTTCTTCACCTGCCTGAAACCAAGAGATTTCTAATTTTTCTTCCGTTTCCAAGTTTCTCAAAGTTCCCTGTCCACCCAACACTGCCATCATAGTTCCTGAACAAAACCTCAGTGTTTCTCAACAGGGTGCAGAATTTCTTCCCCTAAACAACCTCTGCTAGCAGTGCCTCTTTTCTTAGGGGAAAATCTCCAAATAAATGCATAAATCAAACTTTTAATTCATTGTAAAATCAAGTTGCTTCCCTAAGCAACAGGGCATGGCTAAATATCAGAAATAATTGTTAATATATTGGTTTTCTGGGATTTTAATGCACTTAAACGACAAATTTAAGTGTCTTTTTTTGATCTTGCATCACAGAGATCTACTCCGCCTGCTTTCCACTTCATGCTTTACCCGAAGTGTTTTTATTTCTCCAGCCTATCAATCTTTGAAATTCGAAAATCACTCAGGTTTATCTGTGACTTGTGTTTCTTTCCCCACGGTTTGTGTTGAGAGCTTTAATGACATTCTCCTTTGAGTTGCCTCAGAGGAAAGGAAAGACCCAGGTTTTTTCACATGTCTGAGGAAGCATCTGTATGCTAATTCCCTCTCAACTTTGCAAGCAGAAAATTTAAAGGGAGATGGTTTTCAGCAAATGCAGACCAGTTAGCAGTTAGAAATCTTTTAATGGTACCCATTTCTTGGGAGATTTATTTTCCTCCCACCAGTTTTCAAGGCTATTTCTTGACTTTACAAGATTGTCATAAGTTAATAATTGACTCCCAAAAGTCCTGTTCCACCTTAAAAATTGTACTGAATCTGTCAAACATCAATTTTGAATCAATGCCAATTCAGTATAAATAAAGTGTGATATGGACACTCCAGCAAAGGATTGCCTGCAAATCAAAAGGGCTCTTATCACACAAGGAACATGATAGATTTATCTCCAGTAATTCCAATTTTGATCACCTTTTCCAGAGAAGAACTTTAGTGACTGAAATAGGAATAAGATACACAATAATTATTGTTTCCGGCTGTTAAAGATACTTTATATAAACATAGGCTGAGCCTAATCATTTTTTAAAAAGACCTAAACATTAATATTTTCATAATTAGGTTGAGGACTGAGGTAGTGGCTGTATCTGGTGAGTTTTAAAAAGGGGAAAAGAAAAAACCAAAACAGATTATGCCAATTAAAAATGAAAGGTCTAAGAATAAACAGTGAATTCTTGCAGAGGATCCAATTCAGAGCATAGTGAGCATTATGTCAAATAAAAGCATGGAGTGAACTCAAGTATTAATGAACAGAAGAGATAGCCAGACATGTTTACACAGGCAGACAGGGCTGGAGGATATATTGACAACATGGGGAGGTGTGTTGTAATAAACTTGAAGGGGGACAGACTTGTTGGGCCAAGTGTCCCTTTCCTGTCCAGGAATTCCTCATGTCCTCGTTACCCTTTCACCTCTGGACAGCTGCAATATTAAAATCTGGCTCCTATCTTAAGGAAATTGAGTTTAATGTCTTTAATTTAGTCCCCAGTCCGCATATATCCATATCACAAAACAATCACACAATTTGGCTCGACGGGCAGCGGCTGCTGAGGAAAGAGGCTCGTCCTGGAATGGCAGGGCTCCAAGGCAGGTCCAAGGCCTCTATAAAGAATTTAAATATGCACAGTACGTTCACACCTGTGAGAAACCATCTCATTTTCACTTCTTTCTTTCCCTGGTATCTTTTGCAGGCAGAGTTTTAATTACTAAAGCATTGTCCACGTTGCTGTATCATGGTGGTGGCCAAGTTGGACAAGAGCAAAGGTGGTGTCTCGGTTTTTTTTGTGTATTCTTCAGCTCAAATACAGCCTCAACAACTTGATTCAGCACATCTCCCTTCTCTGTGAAGCACAGAGGAGGGCTGCAGGGTTAGGTGCTGCATCCATAGATTACAGAGCAGGAAAAACATGAGTGGCATATTTTGGTCCCTGGGATTGATATGCAACACTGCGAACACCGGAGTCAACTGCTAAATAATCTGGAGTCAGAAAGGGGCAGAGTGGTTGTGGAGGGGGAAAAAAAAATGTGAAGGGGATAAAAATTAATCATCGAAAGAGTGCTATGCTTTATGTTAGTAAATCATTTTAGCTAATTAATTACATCATATCTCCAGCCAGGCTTCCGATTTGAAATCTTCAGGAATCGACGGGCAGGGATGCAAAACGCACTTGTTCTCTTCATCTGGAAAACATCTATGTTGCTCATTTTACAACATTATGGGGTTTTTTCTCTGTATTTTTCTTTCAGAATATTTTTATGCTTTGATGATGATTTTCTTCTGATCTGTTTGCTTACCAGCATAAGGGGCATAAAATAGTGTAAAGAATATTGAGATAAATGTATTATAAAAGTATTGAAGAGTATTGGAATAAATGTCAGTGAATTGGAAGCATTTTGGGATGGAGAGAGGGGTGTAAGATGGAGGATAAGTCTGTCAGCTCGCAGCAGACACGGCTGATTTGTAAATAACAAAATTGTAGGATTTATTCCTTTTGATGCACTGCACTTTTATTAAAAGAAAATCCCCTGGAAACCTCTGTAAATGGCACAAAACATATAATTAGACTTAGCTTTTTTCACCCTCTGCTTATTTAAATGCTCCGTAACTTCAGCAGTGATTCAGTAACAACAGATTTTATAAAAACATCTGACAATGAGAACAAATATTTGCAGGGTTTTCCGTCTCTGCTCTGTGTTTCTCTCTGCGAGGCAGAGCTTGCCTTCCCCGTTGTGGATCAGCGTTGCTTTCCCTGCTGCTCACAACTCCAACCAGATTCACTTTCTAAACATCTAAATAACTAAATACCAGATGTGGCTTTTTGCCCCTCGCTTCCTACCTCTGAAATGCCACCCTACAAATTCCTGCCTCCAAATTCCAGGCACGGACCTCCCAAAAATGAGTGCCACCAGCAGGCAGGCTCTGGCATAGGCAAAACCACCGTGGCGAGGCACAGCTGGTGGGTGCTGGTGGCACAGGAGCTCTCTCAGGCACTCACCTGCCCCAACAGCAGATATCCAAATCCAAAATTGGATTTGTCCTCTTTTCCCTGGGCTCCTGCCCTTTCCCAGGTTTAAACACAGAGAGTCAGCCCAGCAGAGTCATTGGTGTAGATGAGCTACAAAGCCACCCAGGATGGGCTTTGCTGCCCTGATCCTCAGCACCAGCCCCCACAAAGCCATCAAAACAACCAAATATTAACAAATTAATATCACACTCTTAATATGTGCTACGAGTTGAGTCCACACCACTATCTTTACTTGTGGCTCAGTCAAATTATGGGACAGGAGACAGGGACATGGAGCTGCAATTCCTGATTCCTGAAGCCAAGGAGATCACAGCAGCCAACCCAAGCTGCCAGAATTATTCCAGAGACCATGTTGCCTCCTCCCCAGCCCAGAATTTGGGAAGTCACATCCATTTACAACCTCTTTGTCATTAAAATCATTGGCAGGTGGATCCACTGGCATGTGGACATCAAACAGCATTCCCACATTCTGCCCCGTGCCTTTTTTGGACCCATTTCCAACCTGTCAGAACAAGGGAGGAAAACACAGTCAATAGTCTCTTCTGAATTTAAAAAAAAATACATAAAAAAGATAAAAATAGCCATTTTTAGAGGGTTTCAGGTTGAAGGTTGGTTGTCAGAATCCAAGAAGAGAGCAGCAGTTGTTCTGACACTGTGGTTTTCACATCCTTGTCAGAGATTTGAAGCAGGATAGCTGATGTGTGTTAAAAAAGGATGGGGAGGTTTAAAATAGTTTGGATCCTGCCTGGAGCAAGTTTGAAGAGATATAGTAAGGAGGATTGGTAGGAGTGTATGTGCACCTAAAACCATCCATGGGAAGAAGCATCTTGTCCAGCTGCTGGTACTTCAAATTCAATTCTGACCTGAAACCCTTCAAATGACCCAGAGTCGAGTCAGGAAATTTCCCAAGAAACATTTTTAAAACATAAACTGGGGAGGGAGTGACAACGTGGTGAACACTTTCATTGCAAGGGAAAAGAAAAAAAAAATCTCTCTCTGGTTTTTGACAGCTCTAATAACCCAGAGTCTAAGATTTGGGCTTGGAAAGGGGCCAGTTGGCCAAGGCTCTATCTACAGACAGGCTGGAGATGATGCTGATAGTCAGAGGGAAGCAAACAGAAGACCTGGCAAGTCCAATGCCACCCCTGACGAGGGGGATGTCTGCCAGCTCCTGGGTAAATCTGCAGTTTAGGTGAGCAGCAGTCGCTGGGTTGTGCCTCTGCTTCTCCTGGAATCCGATCCAGTCTGCAGCCACCCACAGAACGGCAGCAGTTTCCCAGATATTGGGCAATTCTGTACACAAGGAAACTATGCTGCAGTGGCTAATTGCTTTGGAAACTATGCTGCAGCAGCTAATTGTTTCAAATCATTTGGGATTTTCTAAATATCTCCGTAACCCTTGTGTTTCTGTAGATTTTAAAATATCCAGCTAATCTCCTGAAGTCGTGGAAAGGAAAATATGTTTTCCCCGGGGTGGTGATAAGAAATAATTGGGGCAATCGATCTAGTCTGAAACTTTCAGATGGACATCAAAATGTCAACTTTGCATCCAGATCCTTCGCTGCTAATTTCACCTCCATTAACTTCATCAGGAGTCAGTGGGAAAAGCAGGGTGGCACTAAGACAGCCAGGGTAAAGGAAATTTGATCCAGTCCCCACCAGGTAGCACAGGGGCTGCTGTGCAGCTGTAGAATTTATGTTCACCATTCTAAAGCCAAACAAAAAAATGTCTATGTTGATAAGTCTTCCACAAAGTTGTCCATTGGTCTCATGGAGGTATGACAACATCTGAGGGGCATTGGATGTTGTTCTTGATGTCCCATGGAAAGGTCCAAGGTTGGACAGGGCTTGGAGCAGCCTGGGACAGTGGAAGGTGTCCCTGCCCAGGGCAGGGGGTGGAATGGGATGAACTTTAAGGTTCATCCCACCCAAACCATTCTGGGATTCTCATTAGAGGACGCCTTCACCCCAGAACTGCTGCTGGGTGACCCCATCCCCAGAAGGGTTGTCTCCCTTTACAAATAATTGTGGGAGCATCTCAATTTGGATTTGCTTTCTCTCCTGCTTTTAGAACCAAAAAAGCAGAGGTTTAACCCCAATTCCCACCTCATCCTTTTGCAAACAACTTGCTGGCATTGCCACCACCCTGATGGCCAAAGCAGTGGCAGTTTTGACCACTGGGTTCAGAGCTTGGCCCTCCATGTGACAAGGATTGCTCAAGTTTACCACTCTTGCTTTTAAAAACTCAAAAAAAAAAAAAAAAAAGGAAAAAATAAAGAAAAAAAGGATCTGTTATCACTGAGCATATGCAACTGCTAAACATCCTATTCGGTATAACTTCAGCCTGTTCTGAGAACTGAGTTTCACAGTTTCTTTATGCAGTATCTGTCTGTCAGATATTGCCCACTACATTACCATAGTCTATATAATATACTTCCACAAAAAAAAAAATATAATATATAGATATTTTTGGGGGGGAATAATTTTTACTACCTGCTGTGAAAAGAAAAAAGATATTAAAAGCTTTTCTTTTCATTTTACATTGCATATGTCCTATGTTCTTTGTATTAATGGCACTAAGGAAATTTAAACACTGTAATGAATTTGTGCCTCCATTTTGATGTAATTTCTCTAATCTGCTAAATATGAATAGTGCATCAATTTTAGATATTTCTAGAGCAACAATTACCTTAGTTCTTCAGTATGACATCCAGGAGCCAACAGGCTACACACAGAATATTTGGGCTCCCTGCACAATTAAAGGTGCCACTAAATAAAATTCTCCAAATCTTTAATTTCTTAATAAATCAAATTCTCACAGAAGTGAAGGCAACTCCTGGGGTGCCAGGCAGGCAGTATTTCTGTAACAATTAACCCATGGCCAGAGGCAGTGGAGCAAAGGCTCCTTCTTCCATTCCTTCATTTAATTTTCTACCTTTCGGGCTCTGGTTTTGTCCAGCTGCCCCTTCCTCCTTTCTGTTCCCTCTGTGGCTGAGCTGTGCTCACACCAGCCCAACGCCGAGCAGGGTTGCACAACCAGCACCATCCCTTGCACCCCTTTGCTGACCAACTTATAACTGATCTGCACTTCTGCTGCTTCTTTATCACCACCAACTACAGCTACAGCAGGGTCTTGAGGGCCATGATTTACAAAAATTAAAATATATCAGGAAAATACTGGTGTTGGCTCGCTGGGAGGACACAGTTAATATTTATATTAAAAGTTCTTGATGTTTCAAACACCTCAAATTGAAACAACCTTTGATCTCCTCAGTAAGTGTCATATAAACAGGACAGGAACACTGTGTGTCTGAGATATTTCTTTATGGTTTCCTAGCTTAACCTCACATGGGTTTAGGTATTGCAGGGGGACCTCACCACTGTATATAAGGAAATGAGGCCTAAATGTGCTCATATCCAGAGGATTCACCACCTTATTAATGCATATATGTCATGCATAGATTATTAACAGCTTCATAACTAGAGAGGAACTTGCATTTCAATAAACATACTTTTACAAGTGCAAAGAAAAAAAAAAGTTTTGCATTAGGATGTTACTTACTTCATGTCTTTGTCCTGGGAGAATGCAACTAAAGAAACCACATTTAAAATCAGACATTAGATATGCAAATATGTGTTCAGATCAGAGATACGAAAATTATTCAAATGATTAATTATTCATCATAAAAATGTCAATTAATAATTCTGAAGCATAATAGGCATCTTTCTAATGCATCTTTATTTTTCAAGCCTAAATACTGTTGAATCTGTGTTCAATTGCATTCTAACAAGTTTTTAAAAATTCAACAAAGTAAACAACCAACTATAAACAAAAGTGAGCCGTGAATTTTAATCACTGCCAACTGAGCCAAGAAATGTGGCCAAACTTCAGCACTGGTCCCAGAAGAGAAGGAAAAGCATCTCCATCGCATGGTGTGGGACAGTGGATGGAGGATGCTTGTGCCTCACTGCTCTCTGCCCAATAAAAAAATAAATTTTGGGACCTGTGGTCGCTGCTGCCCTGCTGCAGACACACAGGCAGACGTTGTGAACGGCAGCTGAGCAGCTCTAGGCCTTCAGAAGTGGCTTTATAAATGACAAAATTAACAAAAACATATGAGGAGATTCGCTTTTAACGTTCAGGGACTCACACAAGATCAAGTATTACAGTGATCTGCTGGTTAGAAATGCCCAGGGATAGATAAATTAAAGCCAGACAATCTTTCCCCTTGCTTTTGGCTCGTATCCTATCCCTACATGGGTTTTCCGCAGAGGAACTCAGAAACTTTGGGAATGTTGTTTCAAAAGGTTTCTTCCCAAATACCTCATCAGCGGGTGGGGGGGAGAGTCATTCCCTGACCCTTTCTTCCTCTCCTCCTTGTGGAAATTGGAAAAAAAATAAAGGCTTTGCTTTCCAAACCTTGGTTTGTAGGGACACCTGTATTGAGCAAAAGTATCCAGCGGCATCTTGGGGCCTTCCACATGGGGCCTTCCCTGCTCACAGAAATTATTCCAGCCTGTCCTATCCTCTACTGCCACAGGTGACTGCAGGAAACAATCCCCCCAGCACCTTTTTGTGTTTGATTTGGGCTTGGTTTTTTTTTGCAACATCAGGATTCTTTCTCAAGGCGAGGACATCTCCTACACCCCAGAGATGGGAGCATGAGAAGCAGCCAGAACCCACAGGGATCCCAAATCTTGCAGGAGCAGCTCCCTCAGCGGAGCAGGGCTGTGGGGAGGGAAGAATGCTCTCCCCAGGCTTGGCTGCAAGTGGGCACATCTCATCTGGATGCTCTACATGGGGATGTTTAATCCCTGATGTAGGAAGGGTTCCACACTTCAGGGAAAATAGTTCAGGCTATGAGAGACATGAAGGAAAAGCCTCAGAGCTGCTGAAGTGTATTTAGAGGTGCTAAACCTCTGTCTTCACCAGCCTCTAAAATGTATTAGCCAAAATTCCTCAGCCAGAACATCTCTGCTCCTATTCCCTCAGCTTTCCTCCTTCCACGTGGTGGGCAAGAAAACACAGTCCCCGTTACTCATCCTCCACCGGGGAAAAAGCAAACTCCCCAAAATAAATAAGGCAGTGAATCATCCCCTCAGCCCATGCCACCACGTCCCCATAAAGCCACCACGGCAGAAGGTCCCAGCAGAAGGCCCAGGCCCTGCAGGACCCCAAAGCCCTCCTTGGTGGCTGCTCACCTCCCCTCCCAGTCAGAGCTGGGTGCCTGGGGGTCCCAGGGAGGTCTCTCCCTGCACATCCCCTTTCTCATGGTGGGGTTTGTCCCTGGCAGCAGGATCTGGCCCTACAGATCCTCACAGTGATGGGAACACGGGGTTATCTCCGAGGGGCTTATCTTTATCACGATAGGTTTTGGTGGACTAAGGAAACCCAGCGAGGAGCTGCAGGCAGGACTGCTTCTCTTGTGGCTTTAACCAGAAAGGGCTGCATCAGGATCAGGCCACCCTCACCTCAACTTGCAGCATTTCCATGGAGGAAAACCTGAGGAAAAGAGGAGAAACCTGCACTCAGAGAACTGTCCCTAAAACCATCTCCAAGTGCTGGGATCTACACACAAGGAAGGAGCTGGGGTTTGTGAGGATATTTTGGCTCTGCTTGCTCTTAAACTGATGGTGTGGGGGGGGGGGGATAGGATGTGCAAAAGTTTTAAGATGGAGCAGGGAATAGGATGTGCATGGGGATGCTGATGGAGCAGGACTGGGATCCGGGCTGCCAGCACCACCCCAATGAAGGCAGGATCTGTAGCCTGTCATTATTTCCATCTCCTAAAGAAGCTGCACACCCGTTATTAGTTCAGAGCCGGGCAGGAAATCATCGCCTGGATTAAGGTTAAATTCCATCTCAGAAGGGCTTAGCTGATTGCTAAATGTTTATGTCCAGTGTCCAAAAATTAAAAATAAAAAAAATAAAACAACAAATACCCCCATATCTGACATTAAAATACCATCCAGTAATGTTGGGTGCTCTGTCAGTCCTGCGAAGATCCGAGCGGTTTCATCGCTCCGATGCAAACCCTGCTGAGGCTCACCAGAGCTGGGGAAACTGAGAGATTGAGGGCTGAAAGAGCAGCCAGCAAAATTATGAATAGGGATTATCTGACAATGCCGACATGTTCCTTAAAGCCCTTGAGCGTCATCACACGCTCTGAGGGTTTGCTTTTCAGCGTGGCTGCAGATAAATATATTTTATTGATACACCATCGACAGCACTCCTGCCTCCTGCGAGCCAGGCTGCAGCCTCTCGTAATCTCCAGTTCATCCCCTCGTTCTGTAATCTGGAAATGTAGCAACAATATGTAAGGAGTTTGTAATGGGATTAATTTATTTTGAGGACTTGTTGGTTGGGTTTTAGGTTTTCTCCTTTTTCTCCTAGAAAACGTGGGTGAGTGGAAATTGAGCAAGTCAGTAATTAGCATTCACTTTTTTCTTTTCCTTTCTTTTTATCATATGCATCTAAATTCAGTTTAGCTCTTTAAGGAATTGCCAGACTGCCCTTGATTTATAGGCAGTGCCTTCTGGATCTGAGAGGATCTAATTCGAACTAATAATACTTGAATTTGATTTCGGGATATTTGCGCTGCGCTATATATTTCATTAAGATATCATCATTCCGTGTGTGTGTGTATGCGTGTGATATGCCTCTGTGTATCCAGGTACATTTAGGCATGGAGAAGTCATGCATCCTGCAGGAAAATCGGGCTGGCAGAGATGTTTAGGGAATAGTGGCAAGAAAATAGTGGCAAGAAAACTTTTAACAAAGCCACGATGACTCGTAGCAGGGAATAAAAATATAAATATAAATCATAGATATAAAGAAAAATAATAATTAGAAATATTAATTGGGAATATTGAGGCAGCTGGTTCCCACCTTTGCCTAGCTGGGGATTGCAGCGGCAGCAGACGGCCAGAGCCTGCCTCTCCCTCCCCACTCTGCCTGCAAACCGGGATTGAGGAGGGGGACACCCGGAGGTGCCACTTCCAGCCCGGGAGGACATTTGGATGCTCCAGCCCGGAGCCCCCCCGTGCGCTGCCTCTCCTGCATCTCACAGGGTCACCCACTCCCGTCTAACTGAGAGGTGACCAAAAAAAATAAAATAATCCCAGAGGCAGATCTCGGTGGCTCTGATGAGTGCAGGGGGGAGAGGGGGGTCCCTTCCCTGCTTTGTGATGCTGGAGCTCCAGGAAGGTGTTCCCTGAGCATTCTGGAGCGCGATCCCAGCGCCGTTGCTCGCCCTCCACTTCTTGCTTTAGGCTCACAGTTCAAGAACAGTTTATCTGAGCTCGATGTGAGTAAAAGTGCAGCGTGGGATCAGCGTGCTTGTTTCGGTTTTCTTCGGGAGGGGGAGAAGGGATAAAACAATAAAATAAAGTGCTGGAATAGGCTGAACTCTGGTCAGAGCAGGGGAATTGTTCCGCAGCTCTGTCACGCAGCCCTCTGGGCAGCCCCACGTTTACCTTGGGAAGGGAGCGTGCGAGTGGGCAAGAGGAGAAGTTTCTCTTTGCAGGGAGACTATTTCGAGCTCCTTGAGGAGGAAGGAGCGGCTGCGGGCTGCGCTGGGAGCCGGGCATGAGCGGCTGCAGCCTCGGCCGGGTCTGCCTGCCCCCTCTGCAGCCGAGCGCCTTCGCTCAGCATCCCCGGCTCGCCCTGCCTTCACTCACTTCGATGTTACTTCTCGATTACGCGCCGTGCGAACCGGCTTTTTGATTAACAAACCGGCAGAGCGTTGGTTAAGAACGCTTAAACTTCAAAAAAAAAAAGAAAAAACTATCCCCCTGGGAAGTGGGCTCTGAATTGGTTAATAATGTGCAGTACTTGCTAAATTGCTGACTTCCAGATGTGGAAAATATCTTTCTTGTTTAGGACCTACGTAACCTGATTGGATTACGACAGAAGCGTCACATTGGAAGGCTTTTGAGTGATGATTTAATTAACCATACAGTAGAAAGCTGTATTTGCCAGGAAACCCCTTCCATATTTGCATAACCAATCCCTTCAGTGCAAAGGTGGAGTCTGGGCTCCTTTTTTTTTTTTTTTTTTTTCTCTTCTTTTTTTTTTATTTTTTTCTACATGCAATTTTATTTTAATTTTAATACTCGAAAAAAGTGAAAAACTTGTAACCTCCCCGAAGTTCAGCCCCACGCGTTACTCGTCCACGCTGTCTCTCTCTGCTCATCCAGCTACTTCCAAGAAAAAAGCAGAGCCAGGAAAAGAGCCCATCTCACCCCTGATCCATATCTGTGAACAAAACAGATAGACTGTAAGACCTCAGCACGTTTGGTTGATTTTTATTTTTTTTTTTTCATCAGATTTAGCTGACTATTCAAAGAACCTGGATGAGCGCTGAAATGAAAGGGGGGGGGGGGGGGAGGAATAAAAAAGCCCCAAAAGAAACGCGTGAAGCATAAAAATAAAAATTAAACCGCACCAAAACAAGCCGGGAGGGCTTATTCGCACTACCCGAACAGAGTTGAGTTTCTAGGCTTTACGTTAAGTTTTTAGTTTTGCCCAGCGCAAGAGGCGAGAGCGCGGAGCGGGGCGGGAGGCGGGGGGCACCAGCAGCAGCGACCCCGGCCCGGGATCCAGAACCGGCGGGGATCCAGGACCGGCGGGGATCCAGGACCGGCGGGGATCCAGCCTGGGGGCCGGGATCCAGCGGGATCCAGCGGGCAGGGGGCGGGGATGCAGCCCGGGGGAGCGCAGGGGATGCGCGGGGGCACCGCGGGCAGGGATGCGCTGGGGCGGGGGCCGAGCGGGGATGCGGCCCGGGGTGGGGGCAGCGACGCGGGCGGGGAGCGGGGGGATGAGGGCAGGGCCGCCCCGCGGGGCAGGGGGCCCGCAGCCCCCGGGGGCATCGGATGCGCTGGCGGCGGGGCGCGCTGAGTTTCCGCGGGGCGCGGAGCGGCGCGGAGCGGAGCGGCGGGGCGGGGGGCGGGCGCGGGGCGGGGGGCGGGCGGGAGGAGGTGGAATTGCATTTCTGCCGCTAAAGCGTTCGCGGAGACTTCAAGGTATAATCTATCCCAGATCCTTTCCCAGAGAGAAACTTGGCGATCACGTTTCCACATGATGCTCACGTTTGGTGCTCTCCAATTATCCCTCCCCACAAAGATAGGTGGCGTGTGTTGCAGGGTCTCTCCTCTCGCTCGTACAGAAAAGAAAAAGAAAAAAATGTCATTAGAAGAGGCGTAACACGTCAGTCCGTCCCCAGGTTTGTGTTTCCTGGAGTGGCAGAAAGAGATCAGTCCTAACCTGCCCAGCAGGAATAACGGTCCTTCCGACAACTCTTTGCAAGGCTTTTTACAATTTCTCCAGGAGCTGCATCTCCCTTCACCTTTTCTCCTCCACTTCGCGGCTTCTTCATGCTTTTTCTTCTCACCATTTCTGGCCAAAACTACAAACAAGACTTCGCAGGTAGGTTTGGAATTTAATTCCTTTTTCTCTCTTTTTTTTTATTTTCCCCTTCTCTTCTGTTTTTGGTTTTGTTTTTTTTTTTTTCCCTCACACCATCTCACGCATCAGAGGGGTTACTTCATTTCGAGAGTATTTTAATTTTTCTGGATTTGTTTATACTTGGGGAGAAAATTTTATTTTTTTTAATTTTTTTCAATCTTTTGAACCGAAACCTGAAGTCACTCCAGCACCGCTCCAGGGAGGGATGAGCAGTTTCGGGGTGCTCGGGGCTGTGCCACCACCACCCCTGCTCCCCTTACCTGTCAGCCAGGTACGGGAGGTGCCTTTTAAAACGCAGCAGCAAAAAAGTTTTAGCGTTAGGAAAGGACTTGGTCCTCCTGCAAAAAAAAAAAAAAAAAAAAAAAAAAAACAAAAAAACCAAAAAAACCAAAAAACCCTAAACACCCCCCACCCACCTCCTGCTCTTTTTATTTCAGGTTTTACATCTGAGCTCTGAAAGTTTGCAGGTACCTGTTAATGCTTTGCATGCCCTGAGCTTGCAGAGCCAGCCCGGCCGGGCACCGCTGGAGCCCCAGCCCCGGGCAGGGCTCCCCGGCAAAGGATGTGTTTCCCCAAACAGAAAGTTTTGCTGTTTTGTCTGCACACTTGGTTTCATTTCTATATTTTATTTTGTGAAGCCGGGTGAAGTAACACCTTAGCTTCTGGGAGCCTAAAGCAAGAAGTGAAAGTACAGGCTGGAACTTAAAAGTCGTTTAGCAAAAGGAAAATAAAAAATTAAAATTAATACATATTTTTAAAAGCTTGCCGGTGCTCCGGGAAGAAAAGTGTTCTCGAGAAATTTGCAGGTTTAAAATTACTGACAACTTTTTTTTGCGGGAGGCTGGAGAGTGGGGAAGGGAGTGAAATGCATTTAAAACAATTCACCATTGGTGGTTTTGCATGAAAACGCCAATTTGCCGAGGCAGGCTGAGGGTCCGGGCTCGCCTCGCTGCCTGTCCTCCCTCCCCGCTGCTCTCCTCTCCTGGCAGCTCCGCCGCGGTGATGCCACCATCGCCCACCCCAGCCTCGGGAATTACTGGCAAATGCTAAAGTTTCCAGCGCATTTCTCAGCCTCTTCTTTGCTCAGCCACATTCATGCACATCCACAGAGCCACCCATTCCCTCTGTCCAGGCGGAATCCCAGGCAGGAGAGTGTGGGTAAACACGCTGACCCTACGCACACTCTCTCAATCTCCCCATCCTCTAACCTGCTTGGAGATTTATTATTTTTTATTTGTAGCCAAGCAGGTTTTATAACAGCAAACGCCTGAGGAGAGAGTTCAGGCGGAATAAAAAGACCCAACAGCAGCACACTTCACTGCTCAGTCCTGGTGTGAAGCTCCAGCAAAGTAAAAAAGACACAAGGGAGAGGAAAGAAGAAAAGGAGGGGGGGAAAAAAATCTCACTCTGCTTTAAATACATATATATATATTGAAACTGTTGAGTCAGGTAATAATTTTTTGGGTTTTATGCAAAACTCCCAGGGCAGGAGAAGACAATAGATGCTAAGGCGAGGGGGCATCCTGCTCAGGAGAGCAAGGGTTAATTGCCCTTGTTTTACAGTTTGCATCTGTTACATCTTTTATAGCCCCCTGTTTAAACTAATCCTCAAGTCAAAGCATCTTTAAAGCTACAGCATCTTCTTCGAGATGAACTGAGTTTCAGGAGCGTTCTTGCAGCAAACCAAACGCTCCTTCCCCTCTCTCCCTTTGACAGATAGAGCCTCCTGCCCAGCCTGGGCACACAGGCACACTCAGTAGGTCTAAAAGTTTACAAGTTGCTTTTATTTATATTTTTTTTCCTTAAAAACAAAGAAAAAAACCACCAAAACCCAACTGAAGGGCTGAAAACTCTGACAGCGGTAGTTTTGATTTCTGTTTCTTTTCTGGGAAGAAAAAAAAAAAATGACACTATGAAGCTTTGTTTAAGTAAGGGGCAGGGGAAACCCTGAATATTGTCAAACTGACTAAAAAGGTGACAGAGGTTTATAATTACACTCCTCGTTGTTAGGGGGAGGGGGAGGTATCCGTGCTGAGCTTTACCCCAAAAGGACAGGGGAGAGCCATGTTTCCCTCTCCTCTTATCACTTTGCTGGAGAGCACTTTGTGGGGAGAAAAAATGAAGGCAGGAGAAGGGTAGGATTTCTCGTGAAAAGAAGTTCTAGTGTCAAATTAAAGTACTTTTAGGAGGAAATGGTCCGCCTAGCATTGAGTCAAACAGCCTACTGTAAAAGCTGTGCATTCCCTCATACGGTCATGAGTTATGACTCATTTGAGATGTAATTCTTCTCTCTCTCTCTCTCTCTCTCTCTCTCTGATCTGCTTTGCTGGTGCAACACACACACACGCAGGGAGGGAGACACACGCACACGCGCTCACACACACACACACACACGCACAGAGACACACACAGAGGGAGAGAGAGAGAGAGAGAGAGAGGGAGCAGAAATAAATAAATAAATAAATATATAAATAAATAAAGAAGAAATCTGCCCGGCTGGGGAGAGAGGGGGAGCCCGCTCCGACCGCGTCCCACCTCCCCCGGCACGGCCAGCCTCGCCGTGTGCGTGGATGGGTTCTTTTTCGGGTGCAAACTGGGGTCCCCGTTGGCGCCCTGCGTTTAAATGGGACATCCCGATGCCCACATTGTCGCTGTGTTTGGTCGTTACATAGAGCCTGCGTGCTGCTGCTGCCGCTGCCGCTGCCGCTGCTGCTGAATCAGGGAGTCGAGCCCATGCGAACTGCCATCTGATCCACTCTTATCAATGAAGCAGCAGATCATGGCGGATGGCCCCAGGTGTAAGAGGCGAAAACAAGCCAACCCCCGGAGGAAAAACGGTAAGACGGCCCCCCGGGAAAACTTTTTCCGGCCGGTTCCGCCGCGGCCGCGGGGGGAAAAGGCGGCGGCGGCGGCGGCAGGACGGGGATAGCGGGACGGGGAGGGGGGCACGGCAGCCGGGCTGGCCGCCCCCCAGCTCCCTCCCTGCCTGCCTGCCTCGCTCCGTGCGCGGCGTCCCGCGGAGCGGGCCCGGGGCTGCGCGGCCGCGGAGCGGAGCGGGGCGCGGGGCGAGCGCTGCCGCCGCCGCCCCAAAGTTTGTTGCGCGGGCGCGGAGCGGAGCGGGCGCTGCCCCCGCGGCCCCGAGCGGCGGAGGAGCGGCGGGGGCGGCCCGGCCGCGCTGGTGCCCCGCTCGCTCCGGCGCTGTCAGCGCGGGCCGGGCCGGGGCGCGGAGCGGAGCGCGGCGGGGCGGTGGGAGGCGCGGAGCGGCGCGGAACGAGCGGGGCGGGCGGCCCTGGGAAAAAAACCCGGCAGCGTGAGAACCCCGAGGCGGGCTGGCACCGAGTTAGCGACTCTCTCTCTCCCTCTCTTTCTTTCTTTCTTTTTATTTTTTTTTTCTTCTCCTTATTGTTAGGGACTCGAAAATGAAACTTCCTCCTCCCTGATAATTAATAATACTAATGAGCTCGGTGCCCGATTGTCCGTCGCTGCCCTCTCCCCCGGTCCCCGCCGGCCGCGCAGGGCCGGGGCGCAGTGGGACGCGGTGTTCTGGGCTGATTTCACATTTGGCAGCTTTCACTGGTGTGGTGGGTCTCTCTCCGTCTCTCCCCGTCCCTCCCTCAGTTTCTTCCTTTCTCTGCCGGCTGATAGCCGCTTCCCCGCCGCCAGCTTCCCCCTCCCCGCCCGCAGCCCCTCCACGGCCATCCCGGCCCCACTTCCAACAACTTTCCTCTCGAGGAGCCGCAGGAAGGAAGATATTTGTGTGAACCTGAACCCATGCGCTTATAGCTCAGCTACTTCATTTAAGTGGAGAGGTGGAGATGGAGGGGGGCTGAAGGAGGAGGGGGACGCGCACAACAACAACAACAACAACAAAAAACACAAAGACAAGAGAATGTTGATTAGAAACAAATGATCCTGGCCCCCCCTCCCCTTCCTTCTCTCTAGGTTGTGAGTGTGAGTGTGTGTGTGTGTGTGTGTGTGTGTGCGTGTGTGTGTCTTTTTCTTGTTGTGGTGGAGGCGTCGAGCCATATGGGGGAGTGATAGAGGAATTTTAGTCAGAAACTGTTCGTTATGTTACACTGGCTTTTCCCTTTGTGTTGTCTTTGATCTATTTGCTTGGCTTAGTATTACAAAAAAAAAAAAAAAACAAGAAAAAAAAAAACCAACTAAAATAATATATTCCGAGCAGCTTCCCAAGGATCCGTTTCTTGTTATCTTTTTTTAAAGTCTCTCCCCCTCCACCACCACCCTTTACTCTTGTGTCTGTCATTATTTAAGGTGGTCCTCACAGAGGAGACCTCCCCTTCCCCTCATCTCTGGGTAATTTAGTAGACATTAAAATTACACGTAATGTTTCCCTCTCCTCTCTTGTGTTTCCTCTGTTCTTTTTATTAAATGTTGGTTATTGATTTTCTAAAATCAATGTCTGTTGTGGGGCTTTTTTCCCTTACAAGTATCTAAAGCACGTTGCTGATCAACTGGATAACAAAAGCTTTGTGTCAAGTAGCCTTTTTT
The DNA here is from genome assembly GCF_027887145.1 of Ammospiza caudacuta. NCBI lineage: Eukaryota > Metazoa > Chordata > Aves > Passeriformes > Passerellidae > Ammospiza > Ammospiza caudacuta. The sequence continues at coordinate 40,757,261 of NC_080600.1, read as the reverse complement.
CTTATGTTAAACAGTCATTTTTGAGAGAAAAAGAGAATGAGATTTAAAGCAACGCATCCAGAAGTGCTCTTTTGCAGTAAAGAATATTCTGAGTGTTTGAGGGGGTTTTATTCTTCTTCCTCAGCCTCCTTGCTTTTCCAGGCAGGACTATTAGTTTAGCGTGTTAAACCCATCACATGCTCTCTGATGAGGGGTGCATCTACGTGTTTAATATTTTCTCAACGTGATTTGAGCACTAAAAAACACCCCACCACCACCACCCTTACCCCCCCCTCCCAAAAAAAAAAAAAAATTCCTGGATGCCTCTGTTTGTCCAGGACACCAGGACCGTATCCTGGTAGTGCAGCCAAGTCTTTGGGAGCATGTATGGAGCGGGGTGGCAGATTCTGGTTGTTCCCATGCAAAAAGGTGTTTTCAGGGAGCTGCACTAACTTGGAAAAGCCACCACACTTGGGGAGACGAAAGTTTAATTGCGATTTTTAAGGTAACCACTTAAAGATCCTGCAAACTTCAAGTGTGTGTGCGCTGCTTATGCGAGGGGCTGAGTTCTCCCTTCAGTGTCTTGCTCTGGCCAAGACACGGGGTGTGTGTTGGGGGGGGAAAGGAAATAATTCCCTACTTTCTGTCTGTCCCCTCTTTCCTCTTTGTGCTCCCCTAATTTGTTTCTTTCATTCATTTCTGAGTGAGAAATGCCCTGGTTCTGAGGAGCAGGTAGAGCGAGGGTGGGTTTGGTTTGTTGGTTGTTTTTTTTTTTTTTTTTCATTTTCTCTTTCTCGACAAGCACGTATCCAATGCCTTTCCCGTTGGGAATTGCCTAGGATTTATCTGGACTGAGTGGGTTTTTCTTCTTTCCTGGAATCGTGGAAAAGATGTTACTTCTGAGCTTGTGTCTTTGCTGATAACACCAGGAACGGTGATGCTTATCGAACTCGGACAGAAATTCCTTAGAAACGCAGCAGAACCAAAATAAAATTTAAAAGCCACGAAAAACGAAATAAAAATAGATGGTCATGAAGGCAGCGAGAGGAGTGTTAGTGAATCCCAGACACATTACAGACGGGGGGACAAAACAGAATAATCCAACTAATGCCTCAGTGGGCTCCACGCCTGTGCGCGTGTATCTGCGTGTGTGCGGGGATGGGCAAGGCTCGGGATGAGATACCGGGGCTGGATAAAATTACAGCGGAGCTAAATAGGGTAGAAAGGAAGCAGGCTCGGGATTTTCCGAGATAACGGGGTTGATGAGAGCTGCTGGAGTGCAGGAGAGGTGTGCGGGGGGGAGGCGGGCTGAGAGAGGCGATGTGGGAATCAGCGAGGGGTGAGCCCCCCGGGGAGGGAGGGAGCGAAAGGGGGAGGATGAGGAGGAGAGGACCCCGAAAGCGGAGCCGGGGAGGGGGGCGGGAGGTGCGGGAGCGGCAGCCCAGGAATGCGGCGGAGCTCCGGGAAGTTCAGTCAGATGATTCCCAGCGCCTGACTCACTTCGCGGCACTTTCACTCGGGAGAGAAGTGGCGGCACAAGAGGAGGAGGAGGAGGAAGAGGAGGAGGAGGAGAGGGCAGCGAGCCCCCTTTCCGCACGGGCGCCCCGCGGAGGCGGGGGATGCTCCGGCGGCCGCAGCGCCCGTGCGGAGCGGCGCGGAGCGGTGCGGAGCGGGGCCCGGCGGCAGCGCTGTCTGTCTGTCTGTCCGGCCGGCAGCCCTGCCCTGCCATGCCTGATGAGCTGCCTCCTCTCCGCGCTGTTGTGGTTTGGCGTTTGTTGGCTGAGGGTTTCCCCCCCCCCCCCTCCTTTCCGCTCCCCTCCTCGAAAATCCAAAGTGAAATTAAAATCCCCGCGAAGGGGGTGGGAGGGGGGAAAGTTGTATCTAATTTACCCCAAAGTTTCAGTAAACAGCTCTCTTTGATTCCTTTGCCACCTCGCTTCCAGTTGCAAAGAAAAGGGAGAAAGTTCAATGCTTTCAGGGCGTCTGATCCAAGACCACAGACCAAACAAGCAGAGACGATTAGGCTTGCTCAGAGCCTTTCCCAAAAAGACACCCACCCACCCTCCTTCCAGGGATGCTGGGGAAGGGGGAAAAACCTCCTTCACTCCTCACTTGAAAAAGAGGGGAGATAAAAAAAAAAATTTAAAAAAAAAAAAAAAAAAAGGAAAAAATAGTCAAGCCTGCCTGCTGCCTTTAGTGAGTGGGAAGTGAGTCTTGTCTTCCCAGCCTGGAGAAGTTTGGAGGCAGCCAGACGGAGGCCGGGGTGTGGGGAGGCAGCTGCTGGCGGTGCAGCCCAGGTGGCAGCGGGCACCGCGGGCACCCGCAGCGCTCCCGGGGCCGGGCACCTCCCCAGGGCCGCGAATCCGTTGCGAGCAGATTTCTCCGGGACTCGAGACAAATGCGCTGCTACCACCTCCAGAAAAGCACCTGGAGATAGGTATTAAAAATTAATGCCCTAAATGCGAGTGGCCAGGGCGTAATGATTAGCCAGGCGACGTTTTCTCGGTGCGGATTCATGTCCAGGCTGAGCTGTGGCATGGAGCAAGGGGAGGTTGTTGTCTCTGTGTCAGGTCGGATCTATTTATTTTCTTCCGAGTTTCCAGAAACCCAGAGAATTTGGAGATTAGTGGCTGATTTACTGTTTGCCATTTGTGACCATTCGGTAATTACTGGTTTTGCTTATTGCACATGCTTCGCGAGGAAAGTTTTGGGGGAATTTCTAATTGCTGCAAGAAAATGCATTTGATGGCTTGGGAAAGGCGTATTTGAAAAGGGAAGAAAAAGTGATAAGGAAACCATTACAAGTTAATTATCGATAATTATACATAGCCAACTGCCCAAGGTAGGGGAAATATATGATGCAAGCTCTCAGGACAGGCTGGTAATATTCCCCAAGAAAAAATGTGTGTCTCCCTTTAGAGTGGAAAGAAGGGTGTTGATTCTTTTACAGCAGCCCCACATTCATTCCAAGAAATAGGAAATTCTTCGCCTCACAACAGTTTTTGGCATCTGCATTATCCCAGTGCTTTTAAGGTGCATTTTCTCCTCTGTGAAAGAGAACTCTTTGTCCTTTTTCTCTGCAAGACCATGGCTTCCCAAGGTAGACACTATTTTGTGCCTGTCACACAGAAAGGGAGTGCAGGTTTGCAGTGCTCACAGACAATTGATTGTCTGCCCTAATGTGTTTCATTTACATGTTTATAACGTCAATAGTGCTGGGGTGTCCACTGTACCATTCATTCCAGCATTCCCACAAGGGTGCAATTGTCTGAATGGCCAAGTCAGACACCTTTTTGATTGCTCTTTAGTTGTCTTTTTAGAGTATAGAGAAAAAGGAGAGAAGTCTATGATGCAGAAACACTAGTTGAAAATATTTCAGAATTAAACGTCACCATTAAAGCAGATGTGAGCATTAGACAAACAATATATTTTAAATAAGATTCTGAAGGTGGAAACAAATTCAGAATAGTGGAGCTGGTTAGTGCACACGACATCCAGTCCTGTTCCTTAATTTTTTGGGGCTTTTCAAAAATGTTCTGTCGTTTTCATTTTAATTTCAGCCCCTGCAAATGCAGCCACCTCCTAACTCTTTGTATGCTTAACTGTAATTTGCTATATTTCCCCTCCATATTTACATATCTCTGTTTATGCCAACAGCGTCAGCTAACCACTGGGAAAGTCTATTGAGAGAACAAGTAGGCTGGGAGAAGTGTAGACTTAAAAAAATAGTGAGATCCAAATATTTCTCCATCAAGTGGGGGTTTTTTTGGTGAATAAAACGACAATGCCTAGACTTTTCCTTGCAGCAGTTTAACTTACAGAGCTGCGCCCCAACTCCTCACGCCTCCGATCGCCACCATCCCCTTGCGCTGCGAGCTCGCAGCAAAGTGTTTCGAGGAGTTTCCAAGTCCATGAAAGATCACTTTGGAAGGTGTGCTGTGCTGGTTTGATATGCCACCGTGCCCTTTATCACCCGGAGTGGCTTCTGAGGGAGGCGAGGGCAGAATAAATGAGGCTCGCAGCTGGCTGGGACTCATGGAGAGGTGCATGTGTCCATGCACCCATGCGTGTGCTGTGCTCAGGGAAGGGGATGCGGAGGTGTGCTTAAGAGAAAAACCGCTCACACTTCAGGTTAGATTCATTTCCCCCTAAAAAAGATGCTGGTCCCAGCAGCTACAATTAATGCAAGTCGACCTGCCCCATCCGTGATCATAAGGGCAAAAGAGCACTAAGTCCTGTAGTTTCTTCTCTGGAGGTAAAGCGAGGGAAAACTTTTTCATTTTCCTTCTCTGTGTAATTTTTGTGGTAATTTTATTTTTTTTTAAATGCCTGTTTGTGGAGAGATTTTTTTTTCCCCTTTTTTTTTTTTTTTTCCCTTTTTTTTTGTGCCTAACAGGGAAGACACAGTAGATGCACCGTTAGCTGAACCCCTGACACGGCGGTCTTTTGAATGCCTTAGGTATGATTTCACTTTCGCTCACATCAATGCTGACCTGAATGCCTTTCATATCTGATCCGCTGTGTCTCTCCCAGTAAACATCCCCTGAGGGGAGAACAAAGAAAGGAGCTCTTCTTCTTCTTAATCACAATTCAGCCCATTCACCGCCGGCAGGCTACATTTGCATTCTGCAACAGAAAGCCAAGATGAAAAGGAAAAAAAAAAAAAAAAAAAAAAAAAAAGAGAGTGAGAAGAAGGGGGGAAAAAGCAGAAGGGTGGAGGCTGAGTAAAATAACTTAGGTGTTTGTAGCTGTTTGTTGGGCTTCCCCTAGTTACAAGCCTTATATAGATCCTGCTCTACCCAGCCTTGGCTCTTCTGACAGGCAGATAGTGTTACAAGATGGCATGCCTGTACTATTCATGGCCACTCGCTCTAACACTTGAGGTAGAAAGTGTCAGAGAGGGATCAAATTCTACTCTGAGAAGTCTGTTATAGTTAGGGTCAGGTGTGTGTACTCTCAGCTCTTGACTGCTGCCTATTATTTTGTTTTAATTACTATTATTGTTTACCCACCCTGACCTTGGCGGGACGGGGGTGGCGGGGGGCGAGGCGGGTTTGGCGGGGCAAAATTTCCCCAGATGAAATTTAAATTTTTAATCTTTTTTTTTTTTTTTTTTTTTTTTTTTGCCTGTATTTTGGTGAGGTGTTGGGCCGGGTGCTGTCGCGGCCGGGCCGCGGTGGCCCTGGTGGCCCTGGTGGCCCTGGTGGCCCTTGGTGGCATTGGCGGGGGTGTCCCCGGGCTGGCGGCCGGCCCGGGCTGCCCCGACCCGCCGGGGAAAAGCAGCGACTCAGCGAATCCACCAGAAATGCGAACAGAGCAGGAGGAGGAGGAGGAGAAGGAGGAGGAGGAAGGCGAGATTTGTGGAAGTTTCTGTAGCCGGGCTCCCTCGTGGGGTTTTGTAGTCACGTTCATGTGCGTTTTCTCCCCATCCCTCGGTGTGTGTGCCCCCCATATCTGGCTGTTTGTTTGTTTCTCAGAAGCTCTTCTGTGCTTTCAATCAGACAGTTTTTCTAGAAAAATATTGAGGTCTTTGGTCGTAGCCACTTTTTCTCACCAAGAGAAGGTTTATTTATAACTGGATCCTGCTTACTGAGAAGTATTTAAGCCCTTTCAGGCAGAGCTGTCAAAATTTCCTGTGTTGTTTGCCTCTATTTGCAACATGTAAAAAGTAATATGCAGTTGCTGGTGTTGGAATAACCGGGGTAGTGCAGAAATCTCAAGTGACAAGTTTTCAACTACACTATCTCCTGCCGACCAAACTGTCATTTTTATTTTTTTTTCCCAGAAACCACTTTTAAGATCCTAACAGGTTTTTTTTTTTTTTTTCCCCTCCATCAGCAAATAGATTAAACGTGCTAAAGGAACTTCGAGAGGGAAGAACAGTTTGAACAATGAGAAACGGGAGGGATGTCTTATTTCCCTGTAGCTGCTATGGCAGATTTCACTCATAAGGAGCACACTAACCGAGATGTTACCAGTTGAACAGAGGCATGTGACACAGATTCCTGATTTTTTCCCAGAAGATTTACAGAATTTACAAAAAGAGATTATCTCTACACCTTCCACCCTCCTAACCACCCCCATGACCCAAGCAACGGAGGATTTAGGCAGATTTACTTCAGTAAACACCTTTGGACACTTGGGGAAAAGTAGGAGTCTGTTTGCAAAAGCAGGCTTTTGTTAAGTGAGGTGCTGGATAATGCTTTACCAAGCAGCTGCGATATTAACCTACCCAGTAATGCTGGAAAGAGCCTTAACTCCTTCTGCGCTCCGGGGCCCTGCAGGTGGCCTGGAGCGGGGGACCCGCCGTTTTTGGGGGGGACAAGCGAGGAGGTGGCACTGCTGAAGCCACAGCAGCCGCTCAGCCTGACACGTCCCGGCCTTGGTGGCAGCTGAAGCTTTCGGGATCGATCCATCAGGGAGAGACGCGGGCTGGGCAGGGCTGGAGGCATGGATGGGCAGGAGAGGCTTCACCTGTGTGTGTGCCAGCACGCTCTGTACCTGCCCCCTCCCTGTAACAGCACCCAGGCCCTCTCTAGGAACGCTCCCGAGCGCTGCTGAGGCAGGAAGGTCAATTTAGGATTCGCATTCGAGCAGCAGAATAGCTGAGAAGTTACGCCGGCAAACCTGTGCGAGTGAGCTCCCAGGCTCCAAGGAAAGCCAGCAGCTTCCTGGGAGCTTCTCAATCCCAAAAGTGAACTTCTGTTTTTGCTGCTTTCTGCTCTTTTCTGAGCGAATAAGTTACTTTTTTTTTTTTTTTTTTTTTTTTTTTTTTTTTTTACTGGGCAGAAGAATAACTTTCCAGGTGTTTCTTTTTTTAGCTGGAATGAGATTGCTTCATTTGAGGATTTTTATTGTCGAGGGTTCTTTTTTTTTTTCTTCCTTTTTTTTTCTTTTTTTTTTTTTAGTGTAGGTGTCAATGCTAGAGCAGCCACGAATGTGTGAGAAAGCAAAGGGTATGAGACATGACAGAATTAAAGGTGTTTGCTATGTTGTTACCCGTGTGTCAAGCTGCAAGCTCCCTTTGTCACAGCCTCCTGGAGATTTGATAGTGCGGATCCGCTTCCCTTCCAAGTGATGCAGCAGTTTCTGACTGGGGGGGTTTCGTGCTGGCGTGGTTGCTGCTGTTGCATTTGCCTCCCCGAGTGCATTCAAACACCTCCACATCGCACACACCCCGTTACTCCCACCTTACACCAGGGTGCTGTGCTCCCGAGCACCAGGACAGCAGCCACAGCATTACAGACTCTGGCTTGGAGCGTCGTTTGGCAGGAATGTCATCTGCCAAATCATCCCATAATTACGTTTTATGTTATTTGTATGAATGACCAAGCATGCAGTATTCCTTTTGAAATCAAAGGAAGGCTTAAAATGCGTTTTTGAATACTTTCAGACCATGGTCAGGTCACAGTTTGGGAGTTGAATTAAACTGATCTCATTTGTGATCTAATTGAGGTTGGCAACAACCTTAGCAGTAGCAATAACATACAAATACAAATCAAAGAGCAGAATTCAGCAAATCAGATCTTTTGCCTGAATCCTGCCTGGGAGTTATTCTCCGACTGCCAACAGAGAAGTTAAACTTTGTCCCGCTTCTCAGCGGCAGTGCGAGCCTTGCATATTTTTCGGGTCTGACAGGGAAGTTGGGTCGGAGGGATGGGGACACAAAGGCGAGAAGGGAGCTGGTGCCTGCTCGGACAGGAGAGAGGCGCAGCTACTCGTCACGTATGTTTCTGGAGAGCCCAGTGGCAGAAGGCGCAGGAGGCGGAACGGGGGAATACGCTTAGGAAGGGCTAGGAAGAGGAATAGGTGGCTGCAAACAGATCACTCCGAGCGGAAAGTCGAGGCAGCTCCCTTATCTTTACATCTATCGCTGCGGATTCCAGGAATGCAATTACCAGCGTCGTCGCGAATTGTTGACAAATTTCCCCGCGTCTGTCGGGAGCGGCTGTCGCAGCCGCGGCCGGGCTCCTGCGGCAGCGGCCCCGACGTGCGGGCGCTGCGCGGGCAGAGGGGCCGGGGCGGAGCGCGGAGGCTCCTCCGGGGCAGAGCATCCCGGCACTCAGAGTCCCTCTGCCCCAAACTGGGATACCGCGGGTCACATCCCCCCGGGCACGGCATCCCCTCAATTTGAGCCCCCCAGCCCCAAACTGGGATATGAGGGTCACATCCCCCGAGGCAGAGCATCCCCTCACTCTGATCCCCCCGCCCCAAACTGGGATACGGCGGGTCACATCCCCCGGGCAGAGCATCCCCTCACTCTGATCCCCCAGCCCCAAACTGGGATACCGCGGGTCACATCCCCTCGGGCAGGGCATCCCCTCAATCTGAGCCCCCAGCCCCAAACTGGGATACCGCGGGTCACATCCCCCGGGCAGAGCATCCCCTCACTCAGAGTCCCCCCCGCCCCAAACTGGGGTACCGCGGGTCACATCCCCCCGGGCAGGGCATCCCCTCTTTCTGAGTCCCCCCCGCCCCAAACTGAGATGCCGCGGGTCACATCCCCCCGGGCAGGGCATCCCCTCACTCAGAGTCCCCCCCGCCCCAAACTGGGATACCGCGGGTCACATCCCCCGGGACCCCCTTTCTCCGGAGACCCCCGTCCCGCAGGTGGGGGGCTCGGCGGGGCGCACACCCGCGGGGAGCATCCCCCGGAGCGGAGCGGAGCGGGCTGGAGGCTCAGCGCTGCGCTGGGGCGGGGGCGTGCGGAGCCGCCTGGGCCCCCCCGCTCCGGCCGCGGGGCCGGGGTGTGAACCGCCTCCGTGGGGCGGGGGACGGGGCACGCTCAGCCCCGCGGGCCCCGCCGGCGCTGCCGAGAGCAGCGCTCCGGGCCGAGGTGCGAACCCCTCCCGGGATGCCGGGCCCCCCTCGCCGCCCCAAACTCCGCTCCCGGGAGGGGAAGGGGCGGCTCGGCGCTGCCTGCGCTCCTCCCGGCTCCGGGGTTTCGAGTGTGTCCTCAAGTCCCCCCCAACACACACACACCGCACCCCTCCCCTCCTCCGGGTCATTATTTTCTTTGACTAAAACCTGTTTACTCGCCTCTTTGTTTTTTGACGTTAAACGAGTTTCTATCTCCTGCTCCTGCGGATCTCTAAGAAATAGATAAACCATTATATTTCCCCCTTCCCCCCCCTCCCGCTCGTATTTTAAAGCAGCGATCCTGACAGCAGTACTATTATTGCACTTTATGTTTTAGTGGATGTTTGCTGTTGCTAGTTACAGCAACACTTATCATAAGACAGCAAGAAAAGAGTAGTCCCTGGTAATTAAAGTAATGAAATATTCATTTACTCTACCTTTTCAGTAGTCTCACAAATTAGGCTGCTACATTTAATGCCTGCACTGCCTCTGTTTTTATTATAATGGCAGCTTTCGCATCTGCAATTAGGACTAATTCTGACAGTTACAATTTCTGAGGGATGGTAAACAGTGAACGAGATGTGCAGCAGTGGTATTACACGTGAAAAGCCCTTGTCTCTTTAACCTTGTTGTTTTTTTTTCTCGCAGAGGTTACCTTTTCCCGATGGTGCAAAATCGACTTGACATAACTGTTCATCAGTTTCAGGGTTTTCCCTGGAGGTATTTGCATCAAATCAGCCCAGTCAAGCTTCAAGTTGAAATTGGCAGCCCAGAAACTGACAGGGTAGGGACTGGGAAAGAGACAGCTAAAGTGCAGGCAGCGAGCTGACAGCAGCGGCGGGCAGGCAGGGGGAGAGGGCTCAGCACCCGGGGCTGCCGCCCCCCGCTCCCCCGGGTCCCCCCCGGTCACCCCCGGGTCCCCCCCGGTCACCCCCGGGTCCCCCCGGTCCCACCCTGAGCCGCCAGCGAGGGGCCGAGCGCTGGGAGCCGGCTGGGCAGGGGGTGTGTGCGCCAAAACCCCCATAAACTGGGGGGAAAAAAGTGTTGGGAAAAAAGAGGGAAGTGCCGAGCTAAAGTTGCTGGCGCTAACAAGCTTATTTTGCTGCGGTTCTTTGCCGGAGAGATGTTGCGCCAGGACTGTTAAGAGAAGTGACGGAGGGAGTTGTTAATACCAATGAAAACATATTTTGATCAGCTAAAAAAAAAAATATCCAACCCAGGGAGACGTTGATCTGCAAAGATAATTGCATTAGAATCAAAACAAACATTTCCTTGAATATGTTATTTCATTTATCCTCTGTCACGGGGAGGAAGGGGTCTCCAAGCAGGACAATGTGAAAATTAATTTTTAATAGATTTTTGGACAAATTGGGATCATTCCCTGTGACACCCTTCCCACCCTGAAAGAATTTTACTTATTTGCAAATAACTCCAAATCTGATGTAGTGTGGAAGAGAGCAGCACACCAAGGAACAGACAACACCACCAAGACCCACTGAGGGTCACCTCCTTAGAGGTGAAAAACAGCAAAACTGCTTTACTTTCCTGAGGAAGAAAGCTGACAATATATATATATATATATATATATATATATATATATATATATTTTCTCCCTAAATATATATCTGTAGTCTTTACCAGATGATTAAAAATCCCTCTCACTTTTCCTACCAGACTTGTGCTAAACTAAGCCTTGCTTTCAAACAGTTTTTCAGCTGTGTGTGTGACAGGCATTGGCTGATCTGCTGATGCCCATTCGACAGGCACTGTTGAGCTAAAGTGGTGTGACGGCACAGTTTTGTTAAGCTGTGAACAAAGGGCTGGAGATGCCTCGCTGGCATCATCCATGTGCATATTGGCCTTGTCACAGTTTTGCTTGATTTAATGCTCTGTTTATTCCTAGATATTAGAACTTAAATTCCAAACAATATGTTTTCATATACTACACACAAACTTTATTTTAAAAGCTTTTGCTCCTGAGGACCAACATCCATGCGGCAAACGCTTAAAACGTAGCTCCCAGAAAAATAGGTGGCCGGTAGCCTCTTAACTGTTATCCAGTTAAAAAATGGGATTTCAGTTTTAAAAAGTCTTAGAAGGGTAAAAGATTTATTTCTTCTTTGATCATTTGTTGAGAGTTGTTATTTATTTCAACAGTGGATTTTCTTATAAGCTCCTGAGGAGAGGTTACGCCGTGTGCAGGCAGGGCGCGGGATGAACTTTTCCAGTGCCATATCATCCCAGCGGTGTTGCTGGGATAAAAGCAGTGTCTTGCAAATACCTGTAAGCACAGTCAGGGCACTATTGACAGGCAGAAAGACAGCTGGGTTAATGGAAGGTAGCAGGAAACTGGATTAAGATTAGAATATATATCTCTATGTTCATTAGGTGGCCACAACTTTGTATCTCAGCGGTTCATCAAGAGAAAACGTGAGCACGCAGAGCTATATTTAGGCTGGGTTCTCTTCTCTTAGACATGCCGCAGGCTTTATCTGGAGCAAGTTTCAGGGTTTTTTCTCCCCTTCTTCGTCGCCTTTCTGAACTCCCTTCAGGTTTGCTGCAAGTGTTTGCTAAGAGATTAGTCAGGCAGCTTCCATGGCGGAGGTAGCCCTGGGAGGCAGCTCGCTGCTGGGAGGAATGCTCAGTAGGTCGGTGCATGAGGATAGAAGGAGCTGCCCAACTGAGGCCAAGGATCAGGTATTTTCCTCTTTGTCTCCTACCAGAGACAAAGTGCTTATGGAAAGGTTTGTGGTGAGACATCAAATCCCAGCAGGAGCACAGATGTTCCCACTTTTACAGGCTTACCAATGAACATTTCAGCTTAAACAAGTTTATGGAATAAAAGATTTATTTCTTTTTCCTTAGTAGATGCAGCTTCTTAGTTGGGCTGTGCAAAGATTTTATCGTTCCAGCCACTCAGGGTCCTTTGGTCCAGGGCTGTGAGTAGGGATGGGAGAGAGGGAAGGAGGGGGCGGAGGGAGCGCACAGCAAAATGAAGGTATTCGTTCTCCAAACAGTGCAGTCTAGAGCCTAAATCTGAAATTGAATCTGCTGAGCAAAACCTGTACAATTTTTCTACCTGCCCTCAGTCTGCTTCCTTTCAGGGATGACAGTTTTACTAACTGAAATGAATGGGCTCTCTCGCTCCGGTACCTTTCCTCAGTGCGCGTTTACATCGAGTACTTCAAACACTGAGCTGGCTGATATATGTAGGGGGACAGCTTGCACAGAATAAGCTTTAATGGTTAATTTTTGTATAGCTTTATAAATGAAAGGGACTTAAACCTACTAGCAGTATAGATCACAAGACCTTATGTGGTCTATTCTTCTCTAGATGCACAAGAGATTTACGTGCCTAAGTCCCATAAGAGTTAATGGGAGTTACGCATGTAAATCTCTTCCACAGTGAGATAATAGACCCTTTTATGTATGGATAGCTGGATTCTTACAAAAATCACCTACTGAACAGTAGACTTTATGCCCTGCCCTCTTAACAAATATTTATAAAGCGAGCAGGCCAGCAGATGAGACCAGGAGCCCCCCAAGTTGCCTCCAAATCACAGAGACTCCTGTGCTCCCATGGAGACCGTCCCAGGTCTGTCTCATCCCCTTCCTTCCTGGTCTCAGTGCTCTGCGGGTGACATGGCTGGTCTGGCTGGGATGTGGTCTCACAGAGCCTGTTGTGGTGTCTCACTTCTTGGCAAGTCCTTCTTGGTGGAGGCTTCTTGCTCTGTGGATTGCACAGGAGATGGGGAGGGTGAGAGCTGCCACCTCTCTTCTGTAAATGTCAAGGTGCACCTTCCTCGTGTCCCTGCCCTTCAATCCACCTCTACTGGGAGACGTACAGCCCTAAGGTGGGAGATGCTCTGCAGGACAGTCCCAGGTCGCTGGTAGAGCACAGTGGTGGTGGCACTGTGTCCCAAAGCCCAGGTGCTGCTAGTGCTGCACATCTGCTCCCTCTCCACTCCGGTGCGACCTTGCTCCCTGGGAAAGCCAGTAGGCTTTGCCTCCAATGGGAACGGTCTCACGCTTCTCCGTGGGGATACATACATATATATATATATATATCTAAAACTTGTCTGATCTGTGTCTGCCGGCCATGAGTCAGATCGAGCTCTTTTCCCCCTGTGACGTGTAGCTGGAGACGGCCGGTGCCACAGCACACGCGTGTCAGGAATGATCCCCGCGTCTCGTGAGCCGCGGCTCTTTTTGCCATCATTGTTTCTTTCCATCACTCGCCCGCTCCTTCCTGATAGCAATCTGAGGGAGTTGGGCAAGCTGCAGACTCGCCAGCCCTCAGCTCCCAGGCCTGGCAAAGCACGTCCTGAAAAAATAAAAACCCAGCTCTAACCCTTGCACTGTGAGGCTATCAGATTAAATCCAAGGGTTTCTACCAGCGGCAGGATGGGAAAAGCCCATTGTTTGTTGATTATCGTATTATCAGCCGCGGCTGATACGAGGATGCTCAAGGAAAACACACTTCGGTTACAGTTGATTTTCAGATTCCAAAATGGTGCTGCAAAGTCTGTGCATGCCTAATTATATTTTATGCTAGGCTGTGCAATACAAAATGTATGCTGCAGCAATCAGTGAGTTAACAGTATCAATCAATTTGTAAACAGATGAAGTCACTCATTCCCAAACTGGTTTTCCAAAAACAATTACTAAATTACAATAGAAAAAAATTGTACAGTTACTGTATTTGTGTGCTGTGTTACAATCAACATACCAGGGAAACAAAACAATTTAATGCAGAAAAATCATCATTCATCTATATTATAATTGCTTCTTTTTCACATCTACAGGGCGGTTAATTAAAATTGTGATTAAATGCGGTCGCGCTGCCTAAGATGTCTTGCCCAAAACAGGTGGTACAGAATTTAAAAGTAAAAAAAATGTAATTAGCATTGGAAATTGAGAAATTGCCTGTAAGAATCAGTGTTAATTTCAGTCAGTGATGAGGTAATTTATAAATGAATGCAGTGGAGGCTGTGCAAATGCACAATTGCCTTCCTGCCTATTCTTAGCATTCTCAGCATGCAGGTGAAAATGTTTTCAAAATATTGAGGTAATTTGAAAATCAATCCATGCATTCCGTATCTTTCTTCCTCCCCTGTTGCAGCAAACACTGAACGAATGCTGCCAGAGATGGCACAATGCATCAGTTCTGCACTTTTTGGGGAGTGATATTCTGTGTGTTGTGGCATCAGTTGGAGTTTAACTACACCAAATGTTTGGCTAAGATCCTTTACAAAGGCCAAAAATGTTGATTGAAGTCCCCGGTAATCCCGAATGCCTTCAGCTCTGGTGTGTGTTTAAACGATGTGGTATCAAAAAAAAGTAACAGCAACCTGCAGTGAGTTGAAATAGTGCAGCAGAGATACCAGAAAATAAAAGAGATGCTAATACGGCACTGAAATCATAATGATTTCTTGTTTAAAATTAGTACAGCGCACTCAAAAAGCTTCGGTAGTACCAATGCTTTCTGTAGGAACTCTCTTTTTCAACATGCATTTCAAATTTCATCCTGCAACCATGAAAGAATTGTTAACTAGGTTATGCATACAGAGATTTTCCCTGAGATGAACTTTGTTTATCGGCATTTTGGTGCTTTCTCCTAAACTTTCAGCTAGCAAATGAGAAATGCTAATTCCTAACAACAACAAAAAAATACGACCTGCAGATATGAAAAGCTGGAGGCAAACCTGACAACAAACAGATATTAAAGATTTAAAATCTTCTTGACAGTCCAAAAAAAAAAAATAATCCAAGGAACACATTGCTGGAGCTGACATTTCCATGATTTGAACAGTCCTCGTCCCCCTGCTCGACTCCACAGAGAGCCCTGGCTTAGTTGTCCCCCCATCCATTTAAAAATAACTCAGACTTTCGATAACGTGGATTGCTGGGCTGGAATATGGGAAAGCAGTTGGAGTTTTCGAGCAGGGACTTACAGGTGTTGGTATCAGGTTGCTGTAGAACACGAGCACAGTGGCTTTTGAACAGAACATGCTTTAATTAAAGCAAGCTGGTCTTCCTGCAGAAAGCCTGATCTACCCATGTAATTTAACTATTGAAGCCCTTTCTATTAATTTTTCCTTGACATATAATAATGAACTTTTCTTCTGGCTGACACTTGGTTGTGGTTTTTTTTTCTTTTTTTTTTCCTTTTGATAAGTATGCCCTGCGCATTTCAGAGGTGATTTTGATGCTATTTCATTTACTCCTACAAAAACCCCTGCAAAGAGATTAGGCCCATGAAGGAACAAGGGGAAGGCCACGCCGTGCTGGTCCATGCTGGACTGCTGGGATGCTGTGATCCGGGCAGAGGATGAGGGTGGGATGTGGTGGGATGTTCTCCCAGCCCCGGCCCCGCGCTGGCCGAGCTGGGGAAGGTGAGTGCAGCATCAAGTGCTCTCCATCAAGTCAATTAACCTCCCCATGCTCATTTTTGCTGTCTATGAAACAGGGAAATACTGCTGGACTCATTGACAGGGCTTTTGCAGAGCTTAATATCTCCAAAGCACTGTGCCATTCTGTGGGACTGAGGAAGAGCAAGTATCATCCGTTGTTTCGTCAGAGGGCGAGCGGATGCCAAGGAATTTGTCTGAGAAAATTACAAATGTATGTCCCTAATAACCAGAATCTCAGTTTTTTATACGACTGGTTATTCTAATTTAGAGGATGATATTGCTTTTAACTGCCCCCTCCTCCCCAGTTTTCTGCCACTGAATATAAAGAAGTGAAGGGTAATCACTGAAGCAATGATGATTATTGACTGAAAGGTATTTTACAATGTGAGCTCCGTTATGTGGAGCTTAGCAAGCAGCTGCACTGGTGCATTTGAGCTCCTTATTTTGGTATAGGGGCTCTAAAAATACATCAAAATCCCAGTGGACTGGCATAGGTGCAAATCCTGACCTGACTGCAGTTGATGGGAATACCTGGGTCACTCTGGGGGTACGCGGGACAGCAAAGTAGGGTTTGATGCCATGGTTGGTTTCAGTGGAAAACTGCAGGATCAAGCTGGTTTGGAAATTCAGGCGCATCAAACCAAGCCTAAGTCTGGGCTTTTCTTCTTCTGTCTTGTGTGAACTCAAAGGAAAGGAGGAGCCCAGGTACTGCTCTGCTGCCAGACCTCAACCCCAGCAACATCCTTGGAGTTTTCTGGGCCTGTTCCCATGAGGAAAGACCAAATGCCATGAGAAACATGAGCAGGATTTGGCCCCAAACAGGCAGTGCTTACTACTGGATAAACTGAGCCATGGCCATTGTAATGGTGGGGAAATGCAGCGAAGGAAAAGTAGCTTCGCAGATTCCTAAAATAGAAAGTAAATGTAAATATTTCTACTTTGCATGTCAGATTTCAATCACTTCTCAAAACAACTGAGCTTCTTGATTTAATTAATTATGGCTTCTTTGGTTTTTTTTTCTTTTTTTTCTTTATTTTTTTGTGTGTGTGTGTGTCTTCAGAAAGACCCAAATGAAAATATCCTCTTTGTTTCCCCTTTGGAACTACCGGAGCTTTCCTCGAGTTTTAACTCTTCCACCACCCCAACACTCCCAGCCTTCGTTTTTCTATGCTCGTCTTATCACTGCTGTCCCATGGCAAGCCCCAAAGCCTGGAACATTTTGTAACGACTATGTGACAAATTGTTGGGCTTTTATTCACGTTGGACATCTTTTGCCAGGACTGCTTGTTGTTTTTTCTGTTTGGCTGTGTCATGGGACCAAAGGTGGCTGCTTTTGTGCAGCATGTCAAATCTGGTTAACATGCAGCCATTTATCTTTAAAACCCACTCCTGCACAATGGCAGGGGTGTATTGGGCCACTTGTATGGACTCCAACCATCAAACACATATATATATATACTAAATTTTTTCTGTGCCATCCTCTCTATATTTGTGGATGCACCTCGGGCTGAGGCACTGCGGTGAGCAGGTCATGCAGCAGACAGGATGTTTCATAATTTTGGGAACCTTTTAGAGACAAATTGTACAGGGCAAGTGTAGTGTAACTGAACTGCTGGTTGCCCAGTGAAGTGTAGAAAATCAGATACAGCACAGTCTGAAAGAGTGAAACGAGAATTCATATCTATGTATGTACACGGTACTTTATAAACAATTCATACACAGAGAAAAACACATTTATTCTCTTTTTCTCTGCTTATATTTGAGGATTGTACATGGGGTGTGTGTGTATAAATGTGTTTCTGTGCGTGGTATATATTCATACAAATAATATGCCACGGGATATGGGAATAGTCGTATGTGTGATGCATTTATATGCATAAGTGGTAGGTTTGCAGGTTAATGCCTGCTTGACTCTCTGTGTGTGTGTGTGTAAATGATGGAAAGGTACTCAGCACGATGAAAAGATGAATTATCCTAGAAATAAAATAAAAAAGCCCCAAACTTCCACAGCAGATTTTGCTGTGGGTGTTTTTCTAATATTTAAGTCATGCCGAAATACTTCTGATGAACGTGATTTCCTTATAGATATGGCAATAATTATCAAATAAAGAAGCTGGGAAAGTTTGATTCACCAGGAAAATGAGGGCTGGCTGCTGAGTCTTGATGCCTTTTTGCAGATGAAGCATTTGAGATAGAGGGACTCAATGTTTTTTTAATGATTTGCTGTGTTGTGTAATAATTATACATATAGTGCAGTGAGGTTACTTGGAGGAACACCACACTATGTATGGGGGTTTTTTTTGAGTAAAGGACCCAGGAGATTGCTTTTCACTTTGAAAACAATCCCTAATATCAGGGAAATGCTCTGTTTGTTTATGCGTACATAATGCAAGTTTGTCCGCCTGGGAACTGCAGCAAATGGGAGAAGTATGCATGGATTTCACAGGTAACAGGATTACGTGGGCACATAATTGATCCATTTGGAGAAAAAAATGACAGTGCTCTAAAGATGCCTAGGCTTTGGAGATGGAGTTTATGAAACAGGCATTTGTAAATTCAAAGGAATCAATATGTCAATTTTATTACATCTCAGGACCAGCTGGGCATTAAAGGAGCAGTAGCCTTTTTAAAATTGCAGCTGCGTATTCTTGCATTGTGTACCTTTCTTAAAAGGCTTTGAATTTCAGAAAATGTACTTTTAGAAGTGTTTTGCACCTTTTCAGTGACTGGTCTGCATGGACAAAAAAAAAGACACAAAACATTACATTGTGTTAGTTTCCCTCTTAAGCCTCGATTGGTAAAAACTGCCAGGCTTCAATTATACCATGCAAAATTCTTACTAATAAATATACACATGGAAGGAGGCAAACTCCTGTTCCTTCCCAGAGGTTGAAAAAAATATTTGAGGTTTTACATTGAGGGCTCAGCACATGTTGCAGGGGCAGCATTATAACATGAGATACCTGAAAGCATCCATTAAACTCTGCACGTGAAATATGGCCTGAATAATTGTAAAACGATATCTTCTCTTCCTTCTCAGTAGAGTTTAAACCCCCAGATCATTAAATTTAGTGGAAAGCTTAGGGTTCTTTTTCCAAAGGACAGCAGTCTTCAGCTGTCCAGATTTGGAAATGCAACTTTTCGCACAAATTTTCAACGTGCAGCATGAAGGGAGATGTTGAATGGAATTTGGGTTGTGG
This sequence comes from Ammospiza caudacuta, assembly GCF_027887145.1. Classification (NCBI taxonomy): domain Eukaryota; kingdom Metazoa; phylum Chordata; class Aves; order Passeriformes; family Passerellidae; genus Ammospiza; species Ammospiza caudacuta. The sequence continues at coordinate 40,738,810 of NC_080600.1, read as the reverse complement.
AGGTGGTTGACACCCATAGGTTCTCAAGGCCACCCCAAAGAGGCTTTAAATCCCAAAGATGTATTCTCAAAGAATTAATAGCTTTGCCTTTGGAGAGTAGGTTATCTGAGGAACAATTGTGGCTTTCCAGAATATGTTGCACACTCTTCTACCTGAAAGGCATTTGAGTGAGGGCTGGGTTGGTAAAATCCATGCAGGTCTCAAGCTTTCAGTGGTTTTCACGTTGTCTTCTCTCCTCTGTTTGCTGGTGATGTTGTTGTGGACTTGATGGTTACAGCTAGTCTACAACTCCAAACTGATTATTAGCAGTGCCAAAACTATCTGATTTGGGTTACCAGTCTCTGGACAAATCTGGTGCTTCCACATATCTGAAAATACACTTAAAAATATTTGAGTTTTCGAGTCCAAAGAAAGAGGTACCTGGAATTAATTACCACTGCTCCTTGAAACTTCTCTGCCTTCTCAGTTTCTCCTTTATCAAGACCCTCTCTGATCTTCTATAATGTTCGTCCATCTCCTTTTGCATAGTTTCTTTTTATTTTGAGCTCACACTTTTCAGGCCAGCCTGGCTACAGACAAGGTCTCTCTATGGTGCTCCAACCTGCACAGTAATTCTACTTTTTCTTGCTTGAGGATCTCTGCTTTCCACCAGGTATGGTTACAGTCTTTCTCCAATGGTCTGATAACATTTATCCATGTAGATGTAAATTAAATTATGGGAGATTGTACCATAAATGGGCTTATTATCATCAGAGAATGATAGGATCATCGAATGGTTTGGGTTGGAAGGGATCACAAAGATCATCTAGTTCTAACCAGTGTATAAAGTAGGTGGAGTATTCTATATACTTCTATTCTACAATAGCTCCATCTCCCCTCAACAGTAGTATGACATGAATATGAAAGAGTAAAAAGTCAAGTTTTCCCTGAAAGAGTATGGAAAAGTAGACACAAACAATACCAGCTGATTAAGCAGTATCTTGTGGTCGTGGATTTAGCATGACTTAAAACTTCATTGTGAGTGATGTACCTTTAAAACATTTTTAAAAAAGTAGTCATGTACCAAAGAAGGCATAGAAAAGGTGTTCACAGCATTTTCAGAGAAAGTTTTGGCATCATAGAAAATACAGATGACATTCTGCCAAGCAGTGATTCTCAGAACTGATGTGAGTACACAGAAATTTAATGGATGGAAACTATATAAACTCAATAGATAGGAGTTTATAAAACTTTAGAAGTAAGACTTCCTTTCAGTGTAGCTTTGTTTGCGTGCTTGGGTGTGAAAGGTGTGATGTTGGACAGGGCTTAGAGCAACCTGGTCTAGTGGAAGGTGTCCCAGTTGGAACTGGATGATCTTTAAGGTCCCTTCCAACCCAAACCATTGTGTGATTCTAGGTACACACCTTGTTTATCTCAGCCCTCCACCAGTGGTGAGATGTTCACACCAGCCTTAGTTGTAACTGCTCTAAATTCACATTTTCCAAGCCCCACTGCAATCCTCACTCAAAAGACGTCATCCCTTTCCATGCTCCCTAAAGGAGAGCAATCAAAGGTAGGAAGAATTTCAGGGACTTGGTCAAGGCATCCCATCTGGAAGCAGATGGAACTAAAAACCAAAAATGAATAAAACTGGAGGTCATATTACAATCCTGGTTAGCTCTGCACAGTCCCAGAGACACTCCACGGGTGGGCAGCATTTACATTTTGTCCATTCTTTGAATCTAACTCCAGAAGCAGCACAAGGCCTCCCAACAATCGGGTGGAAAAACGGCAAAACGCATCCCTGCCACCGACCTGATCGATGGTCCTTCCACTGAGATCATAACAGCTTCTTCAGAGACTTCCACAGTCTCTGCAGAAGTGTGGGAGGCAGTGCCAATATCCGCAGATCATTGGCATGATAGACCGTGACGGCTTCTTCGGAGCCGTTCCGGTCTATCGTGTCAATGCGTACTCAGGGAGTCCTCAATGCATGGATCATTGACACGGCACTACATAACGGCTCCTTAGAAGCCATTACTGGGTATCAAGTCAATGCATACTTAGGGAGCCCTTAATGCACGGACCCACGCAAGTTGACTCGCTCTGAATACTAACAATCCTGGGGAAGAGTAGTTACTGCCTAAGCCACGGAGGGGGATTGTTAACACCTGCCTGCCACAGCTCAGCTCGGGCTCCCGATGCCTCCCTGGGAGAGGTGAGGCTGGAGCACTGCAAAGAGCCCAAAATCGCTGAACTTTTGCTCCTCCGCTGGCATCTTTTTATTTCATAAAATATGCACCAGACAGAAACGCTCTCAATTTGAGATGGGAGAGCCAAGAGGCAGCCCGGGATGAAACGTTTAAAGTTAAAGCCTTGAGAGTAAGAGGTTGCAGTGGGGATGCTGGCAGACCCTTACACACGGAGCAGTAGTTCTCTGGATTTTGCTCATCTCAACGACTTTGCTGTAGTTATCAAATATTCCATATATTTTCGATGACCCTTGAAAGATGCTTAGCATCAAGCTGGCAAAAGCAACCCTCTAGAAAGAGAAATTGTTAAATATCCCATAATCCAGCAAGCAGTTTGTCTTGGATTTGTTGACCCTGTCCCTAGGGAACATTGGCTGAGACTTTCCAAATCAACACCGCACCTCTGCTTTGACCTGCAAAGGTGCATCCCCTTCCTTTGGCTTCCCCCAGACAGGAGATCTCCGTACCGAGTTAAAAATGCTTCTAGTTTGCTGTTGTTGATATTTTTCTTTTGTGTTCTGCTTGCTGACTGACATCTGCTATCATGCTAAGCAGGTGTTCCTGTGTAAACGAACGTGCCCTGTTTGTGTTTCGCCATCCTCGCTACTGCGCACCCAAATGAGCAGCATGATTAAGAATCCTGTAAATTTTTGAAAGGAAACGGATGGCTGCCCTACTAGAACATAATTACACCGTTCCAACATCCGCAGCTCACTGCTGCAGCCGAGTAGGAGAACAGCAGAAATTAATAATATATAATAGCATCATTCTCGTAATTTATAAATGAAATAAAGTAGAGAGGAGATTCTGCTGATATGCATTTTCTTCTTAATTCTGCAAGACAAAGTATAGATTAGAATTTTACTGGGGTGAAACCTGGCCAGCAATATCACACTAGTTGCAAGTGTAGGGCCTGATTCATGAGAGGGATTTTGCTCAGGGAAAAGAACTAATATCTTTTATTGGACTAGGGAAAAAAAATGAGTATACAAAGCCCTCTAAAGGCATCCCCTAAAGCAAGGAGTTCAGAAAACCTCCACAGATCCTCTACCCACTTTTTAGCTTAATTCATTTGTAGGTACCGCAGCAAGAGTTTGCTGTGTGGTGGAATTTTTTTCCCCAGCTAAAATAATACACTATCATAGGTCACCCCCTCAGAGAGCAGAGAGGATTAATCAGCTGAAGATGTTGTCTAATCTCCCATTTTTGTTGAAAAACAGCAATGTTTTCAAAAACAATATTTTGAGCTCCAGAGATGTGCCAAAAGGAGCTGTACTGCGAATCCCTGCTCAAGCCAAACCTTGGAATTGGTGCTCTCATCTCGCCTCTCTAACCCTACTTAAAAAAAAAGATACAGCTTTCTGAAGACAAAGATGTATTATTTGTAAAGACTAGGCTGTGTGACTTTTATTTTTTCCACTGCATGTTAAATGCCTTTTATTTTAGTTCTGCAGCTGCCCAGATATTCTTTTCTGGGTGCCGGCCCAGATGAGTTCTACTTTTCTTGGGATAAACTCATTCAGTAGAGCTACCAAAACCCCACAGCAGTGTTTACTTACAGGTTAATTAGGGACATTTTTATCTATTTTGACACTGTAAGACTAAAGAATGATAACTGCTTTGCTGAGAAAGGTCAGCATGGACTCCCCAAGTTTAACGCAGCAAACACAAACATGTGCAGAAATATTTCTATTTTAAACTAAGGAGTATGTTTGAGTCTTATTCTTCTAAAGGGCCTCCTTAATAATTTGTTTCTGAGGAAATATGTGCATATACAGATTTATTTCATTAACAGGTATTTATTTAAGTGGGCTGCACTGTATTTAAATCTCTGAATAGTTTCCATTACTTCCTCCGCTCACTTACTTCAAGTTGACTAATTTTAATAAGGCTAAGGTGCCTAGGGTCTTATTGAGTGTTCAGTTTGATCAATATGGCTAAATTAAAATAGTGCAAAATATAAGCAAATGTACTCTAACAACTCAGTGAAAAATGTGGAGTGCACCAAACATTGATTAGTGCTCCACAGACATTAATTTGTTGTTTTAAGTACACTAATGCTGCTCAGAAGCTGCGCCTACCTCAGGCACACCATCCACCCCTGTGCAGCCCCGTTGGCTCCCATGGCACTGCTCTCAAACACAGGCAGAATTTGGCTCTGTGTGCTGCAGAGAGCAGCTCTGGGCTCACCAAAGCTGGCCCGTTCCAGGAGGAATAGCATTGCTGCACTGCTCGCAGAGAGAGCTTGGATCACACCTAAGGGAAGCAGAAGGAGGACAGGTCCGATTATCTGCACGAGTGGAGACTGTTTAATAATCATATTCATTATGAATTTGGGGCCATACATCAATTCTGTCCGTGTGGTTTTAAGACAGGCACAGACTCTCAGGGAAGTGGTTCTACGTGCAAGAAGGTATTTGTTTTTGCCCTCCTGTAACACCACAATATTATTGTCATGAAAGATTAATGTCAGCCCCCACCTGGTATTAAATTGCTTTCCGTAGCCCTTGCATTCATGTCTTTCTGCACAAGACAAAACCACTTTTAAAGTAGCTACATGCACCCTCAAGTGGAATTACTGTTATTACTGGGTTACATTTTATTTTTCATATGCTTTAGCTGTTGTGGTAGGCATTTTCTCCCATGGATATGATGTTCAGAGCAAGGATATGGGATCAGGAACTTAATTTTAGGGCAGGAAAAAAGACATACTTTAGGAAATCGGTTCTTATCATAGTCTTGTTGATAGATGTTATATATGCTAATTATATGATCTTTTTTTCATACTCTAACAAAAATCTGAGTTTTCAACATACTAAAAATAATATGTTTTTCCTTCTCATTCCCCTCCTTTTTCTTGGTTAGCAAAAATCTGAGATTATCATACTTAGACATTCAGTGCTTGCACAGAGTTTTTAATGATTATTAAAACTACAACAGCAGTAACTCTTTAACAATTATACTTTCATCTCATTAAACAGTTTCTGATATCTTTCTTAGTTTTTCAGTAGTTTTTCCTTCTACCTGTGGTGTGATCTTTCTGCTTATCTTTAATCTCCTTGGTAAGTGATATTTTCTCTAACAGTTCTTCCTTTTCTTGATACCATCTCGTCCTACGTGGTCAAAAAATAATTTCACACGAGCAGAAGCTCATTTAATGGGAGGTAGATCAGCAAAGAAAGAAAGATACAAAGAGATAAACAGGAGAAAAGTTCATCTGTTTAAAAAAAAAAAAAGGAAAAACAAAAACTCGAAAGCAAATGCAGTCACATTTAGGAGAAGTAAATTCTGTGAAGATGGAGTCAAATATGAAAAGCATTTCTCTAGTTTAAACTCCCCATGTAGAGCTATAAACAGTAGAAACATTTGAAAGCTTCCCCCCCCCTTTTTTTTTTTTAAGTAAAGCTGGATCTTCAGCTTCTAACCTTCCACACAAACAAGTAGAGCACACTGTGCAAAAACAATTTGTCTCTTAACAAACATCTCAAGTGAGGAGAAAAGCCCAAGTACAGAAGAATTGACTTTTCATTTGTAACTGTGCCCAAAAAATTGCTTAGGGTTTGTTGTTGTTGTTGATGTCTAGCTTTGCTGCGTGACAATCTTGATTTTTTCCAGCATTTTACATGTTTGGAGTTTTTAATATCAAAGGTATTGCTCTCTGTAAACAAGTGTAAGTTTACCAAGGCAGATTCACTTACACTCTTCCCTTGTAATCAGATGTGAAAATTACACCCTCCCTTTTGGCTACATGATAATTATACATTTCAACATACAAAGGATTGTCTCTGTTTCAGTTGCTGGGATGAAACAGTGAAGGCACTTGGGAAAATATATTATTATTTTAAAGAGCAGTGTCATAGCTGTTTTTAGTAAAAGTGAAGTTTTTAATCACAACTATGATCAAGATACTTTCATATTTACATATATAAGCATATATCTATATATGAGAGAGAGCAAAAGAGAGAGAGAGAGAGCAGTTAAAAAGAAAATTAAATGAAGTTACATGAGCACAGAAGATGAAACTTAGTCCATGTGCCCAGGGCCAGCAGACAACCTTCTCCCTGCTTAAATCTCACCAAAGCTCTATCTTGAGGATGAATTGTATCTCAAAAATATAATTTATTTGGAAAGTTTAACAAAGTTTCTCCGGCTTTGTCTTGCTTTTCTTCTCCTCCTTTCTCCTGGCTGTTCTATTTCACTCACTTAGAAACTCAGCTTGAATTGCTTGTGCGTCTATCAATTTCCTTGCAAATGCTGGGTGCAGAAAGAATTCAGAATTAAGCATTGCTCGGAAAGAGCTGTGGGAAAAAAATTACATATGCAGCAAAACATGTTAGAGTTGTGTTTTGACAGTTTCATGACCAAGCCAAAAAATATACATTTTTTTTTGTACCTGGCGCAGTTTCACAAAAATGTCCCCTCAGGGAATAGTCATTTTTTGTCAGAATCAACTGTTTATTTACTTAAAAATCTAAAAGTTTTGCCTTGCATTAGAATCAGAGTTGCTGAAGGTTAAAGTGCAAAATCAGCTCGCTGTGTTGCCTTCGGTGTAAAAGCATGGTTTGTGTCACAAGAGAGGGATGAAAGCATTGGCAGGGACACAGGATGCCATGGGAAGGGGACACACGTTAAAAGTGGGGAAGGTGAGGTCTGGGGGCCCTGGCCCCATGGCAAGTGGTGGGCAAACACCTGGTGACTGAACATGGTAGCAGAGCTTCAGGCTGGCCACAATGGGTTTGTGTCCAAAGCTTGGCAGGGCTTGTATGGTGACAAAAGTGTTGGGAGCTTTGTAGCTGTCCATGGAGATGTTCATGGCAGGCAGCTCTTTGGGTGTCCTTCTTCTTGTGCACCTTTCTGAGCAGGAAGGACTGTCTGGGTATCCCATCAGGATTGCGCACCCCACTGGAAGGAATAACCCAAGTCTGACCCTGTGTCCTGCTCCAAGAGTGCTGTCTGTCCTGTTTGTGTGTCCAAATGCAACCTAAATGTCCTGTAAATGTACAGGGAGCCCAGGGTGGGACAGTGGCCACCCTTCCTGCAGTGAGGGGGTATCCCCCACCTCCCTCACATTATTCAGGCATGCTTGGGACAGAACCCCAGGTCATAAACAACTCCTGAGATCACAGGAATATCAGAAGATTTAATGACTTTTAAATCAATGTAATTGTACCAGTAAAGAAGAATTAGGTCTCCCACCCTGCAGTTTTGTTTTTTTTTTTCCCAGGGTAAAACTTGGTGTTCACAGTTGAGGGAAGATTTTTCTTTCGTTCTTACTTTTATCAGTATAAGCACATAAACAATTAGTACTTTTTGCCTGTATCAGTTGATAAGAGTGCAGATTAGCAGAAATGCAGTGTGTCAGATGCACTTTTGCCTATATAGTTACCTCGACTGCAGCTGCAAACTGTTGGGGCTGGCAGGCTGACCTCTCACACTGGCTGCCAGCCATGGTCAGTGAAGGATTTTGAAACAGTTTTTTTACTAGGATTTTTAACATAACTATTTATTTGGGGAAGCAATTTGCATCAGGGGGAAAAAAACCCAACCCAAATGTAAATACAGATTTCCCCAGGAGACTAAAAGTAGTCCAAAACTAATAGCCTAATCTAATTCACATAATGATCATCATGAAATGTATTTGAGGGGTCTAATCCTGCCCTTGTGGTCTCTCTCTGAAGTCAGAACTCAATATACCTGTCTGGATTTGAGTTTACCCTTCATATCCCACTTTCAGCATGAAAGCAGCTTTTGTCTCTATGGTGAATAATATTTTGCAAATTAGTCTTCACTTAAAAAAAAAAAAAAAGCAATATATAAGGTGGGGAGGGAATCTCTCCTGACTCACACTCACGGGGCGGAGGTCACAGCCGGAGCTACTCTGGTAGGAAAGAATTGAGCATCACAGCAAAAAATAACATGAAAACTGTGAGTCAAACTGAGGAAAAGGGAGTTATTCACAGATAAGGACAGTTCTTCATCCTGACCAAGCGTTATCGTCAATGTGGCAGTTAAAGGTGTTCCTCCAGCCTCCTTAACTCTGCCTTTGTCCCCTTGGATTTATTACTCGTTCCTTTTCCCTGCCCATCTCGGAGGCTGAGTGTTTCCCCAGCCTGATACATCAATAATCAATCCACAGGGTTATCGCTGCTCCAAAACAGGCAGGACTGAGCCCAAAGCAGTGCTGTGGTGGAATGAGGGACTGCCAGCCATGGAGAAGTGGGGTGAGGTCTCCCTGCACCCCCTGCTCCTCCCTGGGCGCTTTGGGAAAAGTTCTGTCCCAACTTCCCAAAAGTAAGGTGGCCTTTTGCATTTGTATTTTCCTTGAGTGAGTGGTCTGGGAGCCCAACTAATGTGCATGTGGCTGTACCATGAACCTTCTGAGATGATGAAGGAACATATTGCTTTTTTCTACAACAACAAGCTAGCAAATATTTACAGTCACCCTGCTACCCTACCTGGGGAATTTCTCCCCAGGTGACAGAATGAAGCAACATCTGATTTTTTTTTCCCCAAAGCAAATTAAAAATAGCTCCCAAAAAACTCCCCAGCAAACCAAAGTTGTTAGTCAGGGCAGAGACACCTCTTCCACCAGCACACAGATATGATATAGCTTTAATTTGTATTCATCTTGTCCACTGGGGCTAGAAGATGGAGGAGCTATTATGAAACCTTTTTCTTTTTTTTTTTTTTTTTTTTGAATTTGCTTTATTCACTGTTTACTATGCCGGGCTGACATGATATGATTTGTGCATTGCAGGGTCACAACAAGCTACTTGCAGGACAATTTGCTGAATCAAGAGGGTGATTGTGTCTGGTGCCAGTCAGTCGCAATTAGGGCCAGGATCAGGGAGGCCCAGAGCTTGTGTATCGTCTTGGGCAAACCTCATAGAAATCAGCTCACCTGAAACTAATTGTCACAACAGAGACCTTATGCAAATGAGCCCTAGGGTTAGCGTGGGAAAAGAAAAACTGTCGCAAAGATAGGTGACCTGCTGAGCAGGGGGTCTGTTGCTGGGGAAATCTTTGTTCAATGAGTTAAAAAAATGTTCGCATTGTTCCAAATCCAAGAAAAACTTAGCAGATCCTCTCCCTAAGAAAGCGTGGCGAGCACACTCATCTGAAAGTCCAATAAAGTGGCAGCCAGCTTTCGAGCCGGTAATAAATTGGAAGTCTTTATTCTTTATAAGGGCTGCAGAAGGAAAATGATTTACCTTTGCAAAGGGGCCTTTAAAGTTTAGCTGCTCGCAGTGAGCCGGCGCTTAAAACTTTGCTGCCTGCCTAACCTGTTGGATCCCAGCGGATTTCCCGACCTGTGGTTTTAGCAGCTGGAAAAAAACATCCCTCTTGGTCCCAGGGCTGCTTTTGGGAGGGTCTGGCTCTCGTACTGCAGCAAGAGGTTGGGTGTGGAGGGCAGGAAAAAAACGGGAAGCAGATCCATGCAGATTCTCCTGTAGAAATCTCCGGGGATCTGAGAACTCTCCAACTTTGAATGTCTCTTCTCTCGGTGCCTTCCCGCCAGTGAGATGGGCAGGGTCGAGTGTTGGAAAAATAATTGTGAATTAAGCACATTTAACAGGAGGATCACTGACGTCTGCATACGAAAACGGCTGTTTCTGACATGCTTCCCCTCTCCCTTTTTCTCCTCTGCCTCCAGCCCAGGCAGAGAGAAAGGCATAATTTTCAGTGAGCGCATTACACAACATTTGTCTTGTTCACTCCTTCCTCTTTAACAATTTTTATGGGGGTTGCTCAACACGTTCTAAAATAGGACAGGAGACGATATAATAAAGTGCTGAACCGATGATATACGCGGCAGTTTATGCTGTCAATGGCAAATTCAAAAGAAAGGGATGCAACACGCTCCAAGTGAAGAAATGCAAGCCCTTGCCCTATAAGCACAGAGAGAGAGGCAGCCAGGGTATTTTTGCACGTAAGGCTTTTCCAAAGAGGTTGACGGGGACAGAAGCGAGATTAATTGCACTAAGAGATACTGGACAAATTTCAGAGCCATGGAGCGGCTTTGCGCTATCATCGGAGGCAAAAGAATAGTTATTTTGTTTGGTTAATAATTAGAGCTGTGCTTTGGATGGGGCTGATTTAAAGGGGTGAAATGTAGATGGTATCAGACCAGCAAGTTCAGAAATTAACTTCCTACTCACCAGACATAGTGGAATAAGGGTGGCTTAAAAGAAATGCAGATTAATCACCAACTTTTTTTTTTTTTTGGATCTCTTTTGTCCCTTTACCACTGTCTGAAATAATTTCCACAAATAGGAGACGTTTCACAGTGGGTATGAAGTGCTCAGCTTTCACTCATCAAACTTTAATCGGAACTGCATTTTAGTTTTTGAATAAAGAACACTTAAAAAATTTAGATGCAAATTATTTTGCATTATTCATGCTCTAAGTGTCCTTGTAGATTTAAACACTTCTGAGGCCACCTTGATTCAAGTAATTACCTAGGCCCTCACTGCTCCATCATGAATAAGGTATTTTGTACAAGTAAAGTATGCACCCGATGAGCTTTTAAAGTGGCTTTACACTGAACTTGTGTATTGCTTCTCCTGCATGAGTGATTCGAACATGCGTCGCAATCTGTCTCAGGTGGGAAATCCTGGCAGAGCATCCATGAGTGACGGAAGGAAGCCTACCAGCCCCGGCGCACACTGTTTCTTTGTCTTCGCAGGAGAATCTCAAAGTGATTCTCTCACTCGAGTCTTGTGGCTCCTCTCGAAAGTCTGAGGGAGCAATAGCTGCTAGGAGGGAGAGAAATGACAGTCGTTTCTTTTTGGTTAACTCTTCCTTCCCCACCCCGGCACCCCTCCCCGCCTGCTGCCTGCACTCAGTCACTTAAGGCATTCACAGAAGATAATATAAGTCTTGCTACTTTTATGTAGCATTGTACATCTGCCTCCCCATCTGTCCGCTCAGCCTCCCTCCCCTACCAGCTCTAGGTACCACCTGAGCGGGATTTTTCACACAATACAGCCAGCCCAGCACCGAGCAGCCTGGCTGGGAGCTGCTCCCAACAAAATTGGCTGTGGGAGGGCAGGCTGAACCTACATCTACTCATATACTGCCGGCAAAATGAGCTCGCAAGAGTTAAATTTAATTGGCTGAATCTCATAGTTGGCGTTTGTTGCAAAGTGCCCATAGTTTTTGGGTTTTGTTTTTTTTTTTTTTTTTTTTTTTTTTTTTCTTTCCCAGCTACATTGCTTTGAAGAATTATAGGAATTTTATGATGTGCTATTGGAGTTCCACTGGCAGAGATTACAGTAAAGGGGTTAAAGTTGGTTTACGTTAAAAAAAAATTATGCAGAAACCAATAAAAATAAACACACTCCAGTAGACTAAACTTGCTGGGCTTTTAGTTTTAGCTTAACAATAGAAGTTTAGACGACATCCAACATTGCAGCTTTTAGAAAATTAGTTGACACTCACAGTTGATCATCTTTACTACACAGCGGTATAATTAATATTTAAACATTCTAATAATGCAGCTTGCTTTGCATGCACTTTTCAGCCCCACCACAATATATTTTATCAAGAATGCTGCTAGCTTTTTCTTAGGTAATGTCGTTTTTAAAAGTTATATTTAAAATAGGTTATTGGCTTCTTGCTCAGTGCAAAAGAAATATCAATAGGCCAATAGGCAGGTTTCATATGTCAGTTTGTGATTAAAGTGTGTCTTTATTGAAGACAATAGAAAATATATAAGAGGCTACTTCATTGCCATCATCATAAAATAAATATACTCAGAGACTATCGGTTTAGTTGGAGTCGGTCATCTTTCTTCATGCTTTCTATAATAAGAGGAACTTGTAATATCTTGATACAGCGCAAAATGAGGCAGTGCCCCACAGATCTGTGAAATACTGCACCTCTGACACCCACTCACAGCCAGAAAGCCTTTAATAAAGAAGTCAGGCAAGTAAAAAAAAGCCAACCAGGGAGTTTTCACTTAAGTGTTGTCAGGGTTAAGGCTTCTGCCTCCCTGGCAGTTGAGCAAAATGGTGAGAAATGGTCAAAATGAGAAAGGACTGTGCTGATTTATTTACTTAGTAGAGCTCTTTCCTCTTCAGGCGAGGTGGGGAGGAAAAGTTGTTTCAGGTGCTTTGCTCATCAGCCTAATCTGCCTGATTAGAGCAAGGTGCCCTTTCTTCTAGCAAGGGGGGCTGTTCTTCTCTGAGCTGGTCTGGACTCTTCCAGAGTTTTGTCCTGCAGAATGTCACACCCATGGGACCTGCTGATGCCAGCCAGAAAGTTGGAGCTGCCTGGCTATTACTAACCACTGTAGATGAGTGGGCACCACTGGGAAAAGCTGTTGCCATGGCTCCTTTGGGCTGATCCAACAAAAAACCCCCCAAAACTATATAGGCAGGTCATGCATAGCTATTCTGGCTGCTGTGTGATGCAAAGAGGATCTCCTGAATTTCCCAGCTGGAGAAAGCATCCTGAAAAATGATCTGCTGGTGTAGCTCTTGGCCTTGCAGGTATTCAGTGGGATGCCCAGAGAGATGGGTTTTTTCACAAGAGGTGGGTTTTGTTAGGGGGGCCTGCACTGGGTTGCAAAGGTGCCTAAAGCTCAGCTGAGAACCCAGCCCTGGGTTTTGTCACGTTTCATTGCAAGTTTGAAAGCAAGCCTATTTCTATTAATACTGTTAATAAGAGACATATGTTTTGTCAAGCAAAACCACCCTTCCATTAAAACGGAGCATAATTTCATGTTTTTTTTTTTTTTAACACTCATGCAAAAATAGCCATTTCCCCAACATGTCCCAGAAAGCCAAGTTGGAGAGTGCGTGTGCAAAATTTTACCAAGCCACAAGTATTCCCAGGCCAGATACCACTAAACACAAACTCTCAGTGCCTCACCGCTTCAAGCCAGTCCTAGGGCCTCAGCCTAATTGCCTGGGAGGCAATGGGAGTTTTTAATTTACTTAAAAAGTAGCAGAAATGGGCTTTAAACACTCTGTGTGTGCAGTGACCGTATGAGTGACGCCATGAGATCCATAGCATGTGTGAAAATGGATTGCATGTTGCTGAGAGCTTTCCCTGGGCTCTGCCATGGATCGCCTCGTGTCACGTGCGCCTGCCAAGAATTTGGGGATAGGGCTTGGCGGGGAGGTGTCTCTGGGTGTAAAAACAAAGTGGCCTTGTCTTGGAAAAGGGGCGCGTGGGAGCCGCGGTGCCGCGTGCGCTCCGTCCGTAGGGCAGGGGTGGAAGTGGGAGTTTTAAGGAAACAGATAAACAGCACATAGAAAATGCTGAAAACCAGGGCCATAACTCCCAGCCTCGCCACGTCGTGACCCGAGGTATGGGTGAGAAGTGCCCTGACTCGTACTTGTCAAATGAAACCAGAGCTGTGAGATGCTGCGGTAGAGACTTCTGGGGTTTGAGTTGGGAGCAAACCACCTCCCGTGGGGTGGCTTGCTCCTCTTTTATCAGGTTTTGCTCAGGAAGGGAGTTACACACACCTTGGCTGCAAATTACGAGAAGAGCGTGATCTATTTTAAACCTGCTGCTGAGGTGGTAAAGAAGAGATAAGTTGAAACCTAACTGCTATCTCGCTTGTGTGTGTGACAGATATGGCCAGAAATGGATGAAATTAAAAGCATTTTTCATATGCTAATAGCAACCTGGATGAGGGGAAAACACAGAGAAGGGAGCAGAAAAGTCAAGAGGTTTCTATCCCACGTATATTTCTCCCATTACCTAAATTATAGGACTCCGTTCCCCAAACTGATATACATATTTTTGCTGTGTCTAAAAGCAAATTTTATAGTAGAGTTTGATTTCAGCATCAACCTTATGGCAGCCATGTGGGAGTGAGATTATGGGACATGTGGAACAAAAGTCTTCCAGCCAGAGGAGGCCTTCTGAGCATAATGATTCTTATTTAAATCAGTCTATGTTTTATTACTCAGCTGGGGAGGGGGGAAGGAAACCAAGGAAAAGAATATTTCTTTAAAACCACCATCACCTGAATTGCAGATGAAGAGAAATTAAGTAGTTTTCAGCCTGCAGAATGGACAAACATTTTCATATCATAATAATAATTTCAAGCAATCCTCAAATCTATATTTTTGGGAGTTTTTTTGAATTTTACATTTAAACTTGTTTTTCCTGTTGGCGTGCCTGCCGATTCATTTGTAAATGTGCTTTAAATTCCTTTGTACATTACAATGAATGCCACCTCTTTAAACGCTCTTAGTAATTTAGCGAACTTCTTTGCCAGTGGGTGAAAGTACAGTATTGTACATGCATAAGAAAAGGTACATTCATTATGCTTCACGTATGAAAAGGTATATTAGGAACGGTTTTGCTTAAAGTGGAGGGGTGAATGGAGGAGCCCCTGATCCATCATAGGGCTTTTGCATGTGTGAGAATGTGTCTCTGTGAGCCCCGACGTCCCGAGATGTGGGTTGGGAACCTACCGGCAAATGTGCGCCTGTGAAACCTGAGAAGATTTATAACAAGTAGGTAATCGGTTCAGGCCGATTCAGTGAGAGGGGAGGGAAGAGCTCACGCTGGGGCTGAGATGGAGGTTTAGGGAGAGGGACAGAAAACCTGAGGGTCTGGTTTCTCCCTTCTCCCTGCATGGCTGTCAGGAGGCTCCACGCTGTGCCATGGAAAAGGGGTTGTGCCAGGCAGAGGTTTGGGATGCTCCTGTGACTTTAAACATGCCTTGGTGTCGGGGCTGATGGCTGGAGCTTGCCACACAACTCATTTGTGGTGTGCCCTAGGTGGAGGGACAGAAGTGAGGTGGCCCTGGGAGCCTGGTGTTGCACTGCTTCCCATCTCCTTCCCACAGCTCCTGGCTCCGTCCATGTGAATGGGAAGGTTTAGTTAATGGCATTTTTCTTGGTGTGACAAATACATCCTGTGCTGTGGTGAAAGGTAAAGGGTGGGTATGGTCAGGCAGGGGCAGCATCAGAGGAGTGCATGGCCACACTGGGATAAATCCTGCTTGTTACCTTCCCCTTTTTCTTGAGACCCCTCACTTCAGTGAGGTGAGTGGGATTCAGGCCCTTGGTTTGGCATTGCTGTGAAGAACAACCACAGCCTTGCAGAGAGGGTTGGTCAGTTTATGGCCAATAAACATAAAAGCTGAGAGGGTTTCAATGAAACATTCTTCTCCAAACCAGAGGTCATTCATTTTGCACTTACTCCTTTATGTGGTTTCTGAAAGTTTAATTTTAAGGAGAGGATGTGGGTATGCTCTGTTTGTTTTCTTTCTCTTTCTCTCTCTTTCTTTCTTTCTGAGCTCCTTACTTTGAATTACTTTCAGGGAAACGTGTGTGAATACTTCTTTCCAGTGGCATGCCAGCTGTTATTTTTCGATCAGGGCTGGGGGGGGAACCCAGAGTTTATTTACAAGACGCAGTTTTAAGCTTGATTCATTGTAATAAGTGTCACTGTAAGGCAGGCGAGGCAGAGTTAGCTTTCATTAACATTCTTCAATTCTGGAGCCCATCAGGAGGTAGATAAGGTACCACCGGGTCCATCCACCTCCCAGACCACAGGAGGACAATGCCAGGAATGTTTGCAATGTGTTTCTATTTTTGTCACACCTATGTGTGGCCATCCATCTGGTCTTAATCAATCAGTCTCATCCCGGAGCTTTGCTGTTCTCCCAGCTGAAATAATACACTTCTTCAGCAAGAGCTGTGCCTCAAGGAGGGTCACTACTCACCATTCCCCAGACAAGGCATATTAACAAGGCTTACATATTTGTAAACATAGGTAAACCCAGGAGGGGTGGTTGGGAAGGAACATTTTGAAATATGAATATTTTATGAATAAACCACTGTGTTGTTTACTTAGCGATATTACACAGGAAAACTTGATGAAGTACTAGAGGTAAATTTGTTTTAGCAAAAAAAACCAACAACCTCAACCCCTCAGAAGCACTGAGACAAAGATAAATGATGAAAGAGAGAATGATCCACCATCCTCTTCAAGCAAAGGTAGCATATATAAAGTATGTTTTTGAAAGAGCAGAGAGGTGGGTGGTGAACACTGTAAAATGTGCCATTTATTTATTTAGATTGCACATCAGGAGATGAAACAAATGAAAACTCTGACTTGTTAATAATTTACATTTAAGTGGAAAATTCTTACATGCTGTTAAGATACCTCCAAGACCTGACACTGCAAATGCAAATAATTTACATTCTTTGTGTGCACACAACTTCGCTTGTCTGGAAGAAGGAAAAAAAAAATTCAAATATATGTTCAGGGGGCGATGAAAACCAGGAGACATTATAATTATGTTTATTAATTTCGGATGCCTCTTTTGAAGCATTCATGGAGCTGACCTTCCCCATTCATCAGGTGTTCCTGGCTTAGAATCTGCTGGGCCATACCTCCCAACCTAGGAGGTAGGAGATGCAAAGAGGGGGGATTTCTTTTCAATAAGCAGCACTATTACTTCTCCCCTGAACAGCTTATGCAAAAAGTTTTGTGGGGGAGAAAAAAAGCCCCAGAAAAAAAAAAAAAAAAAAAAGAGGAGTGTGCATAACAATAACTACCTCTGTCCCTTCTGTTTTTGTTCTTTTCATGTCAGGGAACTTTTTAGCCGTGCTGCCTGGGTAACTGCTCTGGAAGGTTGGAATATCTCTTGTTGAAGGAGGTTTGTGATTGAGGGCCCTCTGACACAACCTTTTGTTGCTCTGAGGTGTTTGATCCTCTTTCCCTTTCTTCTAAAACCAATCCCATCCCTTTAAAAAATGGATAACCAGCACTTCTTTTACTTATTGTCAGCTTTTGGAAAGTTACTGTGGGGGGTTGTAGAAGTTTAACTAGTTAACCCCTTGCATCCTGATGGCGGGGCGCTATTAGTCCTCCTCTCTCGCCCCTTCCCGGACGGGGAATATTTCCATAGCTGTGTCAGGTATGCAAATCCTCTTTATAGGGAGCCATGTGACGGGTTGGCTTGCAGACAGTTTGCTCGCTGATCTTTCTTTGCCCTGGAGCTTGCTAAGGAAAGCCAGGTTCAGCTCTGAGCATGAGCAGGGGCTGAGCGCTCACTCCCCAAATCAGGACGGTGGCTTCTCAATCGCGCTGAAATTTCAAAATGAGTCAGAATTTGTAGCTGCTGAATTTCTTCTCTTTCCTTGAACTGAAACTTGTGAGAGTCACCACAGGCGTAGGCTGATCTGATACACTTTTTTTCCCCCCCCCCTCTCTGAGAGTAGCTCTGAATAACAAGAATTCACAGAGAGTCGCTCTTCAAAAGTGTGCGGCCAAATCTGAAAGTAACAAAGGAAGAACACCTTAAAATGAGATGTGTAATAAGGACTCTTGCTCAGAGCCTTGAGATTAAAAATGAGACTGTTTTTTGGTTTGTTTTTTTCAAAGGGAAGGGACACAACCCAAGCTATAGGAAAGAAAAGCAGCTTAAATGGATTATTTAACAAAAAGCAACTTCTAGCTCCTAGATAGTGACCTACATTCTGCACACAATGATGATGTTTTACGGTGGTGATAGGGTTAATAACCTAACATCATTCATGTAGTGTTTTTTGAAAATTGAATTTTACTGCTACAAAGTAAATGTAACAGCCCTCTGGAGACAATATTACAGGCACTTTATTGTTTGCTAAGCTGATGTCATCTTTCTACGGACTGACTTTAAAACAAAGGCAGAACATTTATTACAAATATCACTGTGTGAAAGGAAATCTACTGAAATATTGTTTTGAAGGTGGACTGATAAAAATGTATTAATACTTGGCTTTGATTATCTGCAAAGTTATGCCTGTGGAATGCTTTCTCGCGTGATGTCTGCTCATGAGAAATGTTCATCTTGGATATTGCACCTACTTTTATTTTAATGTTATCCATCTCTGAGCATGTGTTACTTTTAAAATGTGTTTTATAATACACTCTACAGCTCATTTATAACTCTTCGCAGTTTCTTTGTAAGAATGTAAATGAGGTTCTGATCAAAACCTAAAATATTTCCCTTCAAAGCGTTTTCATGTAAACAGGGCCATGCCCTCCTTGCTGAAATCATTGCAATTCTCACGTGAATAAAACCAATGAGACTTGGCCCTGTCTTACAGTCATGCTTTGGCTCTGATCTGCCTTCTGCTGTGACCTTTCCCAGTGTCTGCAGGCTATGGACCCATTAAGATCACTGTTTTCCAACCTGGAAACCCAATCAGGTGCCTACAGCAGCATCACCCAGCATGGCAAACAGGCTGGAGACTGAAGATTCAGTGCCTACAAGTGAAGTTATACTCTTTTGAGAACCACAACATATGTTTCTGTACACACTATCAATGAAATGACCAGGTCTGAAAATTTTAGCCTCATTGTAGATGACCCAGAGCTTTGAGTTTTATTGTTCCCATGCAGCTTCTCTAAGTAGGTTTCAAGTGAACAAAATGCATTTGTCCCTTTCGAGAAAAGCAAACTATTCATTTGCAAATAATTTAATATCCATTAAAGTTTAAATTTCCTTTGTTTACTCACTTGCAGAATGAATCAATGACCATTGCAAAGTAATAAGTACAGTGAGGGAAAATGCATTTTCCTGTATCATGGTATCACAGTTGTGGCTTTTGCAGGTGAAGCATAAAAAGACATGAACAGCTTTATGAGGACGGTTGTCTAAGCAACTGATTAGCTCATCTTTGTTGAAGGAAGACTTCAAGAGAAGTGTAGGAAAGAGGGACAAATTTAGAAAGTGAGTAGTGGAGTTAGCAGTAAAACAAGTAACTTAGTAGGAGTCTGTGATATTAGTATCACTTCTGCAGTCTGTGAACGTGTAATGCCCTTTGCAAAGGTGGACATCTACCTACGCTCCCCAGCAGGAATTTATATTCATAACCCCCTTGTTATATATTTAATGCTGACAGGTTGTGGCAGCTTCTATCAGTGGGATTAAAACTGGCAATCAGATGATAACAGTTTACTTTTAATATCCTCAGAGCGAAGTTTTCAGATTGCCAACAATTATCAAAGGGTGTCTTGCCTGGCTCATTAATGTTAATATTCTTAGATGCTTGAATGTGATTTTGCATGTCAAGCCAATCTCCCTGGCATACCTCTGGACATCCTTTGACTGGGGCTGTGTGGCATTTTTTGTTTGATCTTTGGGGTTGCTCAGATAAATTTAATCCTGACATAAGCAATACTCATTCTGACATCAGTAGGTTCTGCTCATAGGTAGAGCAGGGACAGCAGGCTCTGTCAGAATGTTGGAAAGAAGTTCTACTATTTAAAAATATAATTAAGAGCAGACTATTAACCTTTGGCTTAACCCAGAGGTGGAGGTTTGTCTTAACATGACTGAATACAAATGTCCTTGCTTTTCTACATGAAATACCTTCCAGAGGCTTTATTCAGAAACGCTGGGTGGGTTTGGCCCAGGTTCTGCAGAATTCACCTCGAAGGTTTGGTGTCCCAGGGTACCTCTTCAATAAGGCTTGACCTGAGCCTAAAGCTCTGAGACCTTGTGAGAGGAAGGTCTCTGTGTGCAGGCTGAGACCACAGCTTTATCCAGCAGTTTCCACTTCTGTAAGAGTCAGAGGGAAGGGACGGAGGGCTCCTGGCTCGTATCATTCGGTGCTTCCCAATGAAAATCAGTTGACTTGCGGCTGTTGATCCCAGCTCTGGCTTTGACTCATGCTGGCCACTATTCCCAAGGCCTACAAGAGGGCTATATATAACTACAATGTATAATGGTTGCTGTTAAATGCCTCAGCTTTGCAAATAGATGCACCAGACATCTCCTTTCTGTCTCATGTACTACAATTGTTTCAATTGTTTGAAGTCAAGTGCTTGACGCCTCTGAGAAAGAAGCCTCTGTAATGTCTCCCACAGTAGATAAGGCCAGTTGAAATGAAAATAAAGGTGATTCTTTATTGAACCCTGAACACAGTCGGGACTCTGTAGTTTTCTGGCTGCCTGACTGGAATAGTGCAGTCCTAATGCCACAGTGGAGGGCTCTGAGCACTGACCTGGAGCTTGTAGTATTGAAAAAGAGCCCCAAAACAGAGAACAAATGCATGCAGAAAGGGAAAATAAGTACTTTCTTGCAGGGAAAATGTTGAAACAGCACGCCAGGTTATACAATCAGCATTTCTTCATTATTTTAGTTGTACTCTGGAATTCAGAAAAGGTTTGGCCTTAAAAAAACCCGTCCCAGCAGCAACAATGGCTGTAATCACACATTTGAATGTAAGAATTAGTTTTATGCAGAGCACTAGAAAAAACCACCCCAAAATCTCGAGAACACTTTCAAAATAACCAGAGAAAAATAAACCATTCCTTATGTCAGTCTTGTTAGAGAGGGATTAAGAAACTGGCAATTATTTTGGCGACCTTAATTGTTGCTCTGCAGGAAAATATGTAATTAGAGCACGTTCGCAGGCCTGCACACCTGCAGCACATCCTACAGTATAATGTCAGCTTTCAGTGCTTGCTGGTGCCAGGTTCTATCACAACCAGGCACAGTGATGCTCTGAGAACATTTCGGACTCGTGTAATGTAGCTTCTGTGTATGAAAGAAGCAGGCATTTACACTGCCATACAATGGAGTGCATTACTGCAACACTGGTTTCATTCTTTCCCGACGCCTACCTTCAGCGCTGCTCTGGTTTACTCAGTTTGAGGTTTTATTGTTACGGTATAATAGTCCTGTACATTTCTGAAATTCCCTTATTATTCAGCTTATTAATACAGTACTGGCTTGATTATCAGGCTGCAGTTGTGAAGGGGAAGATTCAGCGTGCTAGCAAAGTCAGAAGCTGGGTAAATTCCTGGGATAATGAGAACAATTGTTTGACGTGTTTGAGCCCGGCTCTGTGTGTGCACACAGCCGCCAATGCCAACGTACATGTGTGCGTGCATGGGGTGCCCCTGCCTAAAAACAGAGTGAGAAATGCTGGAAGTCAGCTTTAATTTCTTCACAGAATGGGGGGGGAATAATCCCTCCTTGTGCTGCTCCTCGCCTTTACCTCTTCCCCACGTTGCTCCTCTGGAAAACTGGAGAGCGAGTTAAAATAAAGGCGCAGTGGAGGGAATAGCTGTCTTCCAGCTAAATTCAGTAATCTGGCACGCTGATAGTTAACAGACTTCTCCCCCTAAGGGAGATACACTGTATTTTGCTATCTGACATGTTGTCATATATAAAGAAATCAATTGGTAATTAAATGATGCACCTTGTGAAGATGACAAAAGGCATTTGGTTGCGAAAAGAGAACTGGGTTGTGAGGGGTTTGTAATGAAGGCCTAATGACTATTCATAAGAGATTTTCAGTCCGTTGATCCACTTGACTGGAAAGTTCTGCCCTGGAGAGTTAGTGCTGTCAGATTCTCTCACCTCAGAAAGCCGCCGCGATCGACGGTGTGGAGTATGAGCGAGAAATTATCTAGTTGTTGCTTCAGGCCTGTCTTAGGTCACATGCAGAAGGCACACATCTGGCTTCCTGTAGGTGCAACCTCGGGACATAAACTTTGACTAATTTTTAAACTATAAATATGTAAGGCTGACACTGAATAA
Source organism: Ammospiza caudacuta (assembly GCF_027887145.1). Taxonomy (NCBI): domain Eukaryota; kingdom Metazoa; phylum Chordata; class Aves; order Passeriformes; family Passerellidae; genus Ammospiza; species Ammospiza caudacuta. The sequence continues at coordinate 40,717,063 of NC_080600.1, read as the reverse complement.
GTTACCTTTTATTCATGTTTTCATAATTTTCTAGTGCGTTAAAGGTTTTAGTGGAGCTCCCGTTTTGGACTTCGCAGCTTCTGTTGCTCTTGCAACAGTTTTGTTTTCCTCTCCCCCGACAAGTGACATTTTAAGAGATTTCTGTGGCGCAGACACTGCCCACGTTATCTCCCCTCTCCTCGCCTACGAACAAGGGGCCAGCCAGGATTGTCATGGTGGGGTCACCTACGGAGAGGACCTGGTGGAGATGTCAGGAAGCATTATAGGGTCTCCACACAGATTTTGCCCCCAGTGGAGCTTTTTGTTGGTATGCATTTCTCTGGTCACTAGCACTCAGGATAATCACACCAGACCAACGAGGGTCTCCTCCTCTGAGGTATTTCCCGATCTTTTCCATTTTCAGGGTGTCCCTTGAATGGGATTGCTTGGAGGTGACACACCAGGAGGTAGATACCCACAGTGTCCTAGTTAAACCAAGAATTGCACCCTAATTGCTGAGACTACAGACATGAGCACCTTTTGCACATCCATCTCCAACGTTGCACCCTCTTGAGTGAATAAATCTCTCTCTAGCGAGTGGTATTTTATAATTAAAACTGAAAAGGAACAAATTGATTTCAGGAAGCTATTCCGGAGCGAGTAGACGTTTCCTTATGCTGATCAAATCCAGCACAGCTCCTGGGTGAAAGCTCTGAGCTCTGTGCATGTTTGCTTTTGAAAAGTGGCCATCCACCTTATCTTATCAGGCAGCTCACCTTATCAAAGGTAAACATATTTACCACCTCGTTAAAGGTTCTTTGCAACAGCACTCCAAAGCTGTATTTGTGGACAAAAACCTGTCAAAGTCATTGTTTAAGACGGACAGGAGGACAGTTATGGTCAACTTTGGGGGTTTCTGCCTGTCAATAGTGGAGCAGAAAAGTAATTCAATACATTCTGCATATTTCAGATGGCCTCACTGGTGTTTCCTTCTTGTGTATTGTGGTTACTGAATTTTGCTGATGTGTTTGCCGGAGTTGACAAGGTAGACCAAATGAATGGACAAATGCCAAAAAAACAATTATGTTTATTAATGTACATTGATTGCTTGTTTAGAGTATAAAACAAATTAAAAAATACATTAGTATTTAAACCTTCTTTTTATAGCTGGCCTAATGACTACATGTAATAGAGTGTCTAGTAAAGGACAATCTGCAGTACCTATAACTCCTGGCTTTATTGTCATATTATTTGAGTTGAGTTTAAAAGGATGGTTCTTTTATCATTTCTTTAAATGACAGTTTGTATTTTTTATCTTTTTTTTAAAGTATATAGGCCTTAAGTCAACTCATTAAGGCCATAATTAGCTAATCTTGTTTACTTTAAACCCAATATTGACATCAGCCATGACAGCACTGTGGTTTTGTGTCCCCCAGCCACCCTTGGCTCCTATGGAAAGCATGGTGGGACCCCAACAGTGCAGGGAGATAACTTCCCCCAAACCCACCACCTTCCTGCCATACCACTTTCCCCAAGGAAGGAGAACTCTACAAGAAGTGGAGAAAAGTGCAAACCTTTGTCTGTATTTACTGCTTTTTCCCCCATTTTCCCCATCCCCTCAAGCATCCAGGAGGCGCAAGGTCGCCAGGAGTGTGAGCCCTTTGAAGGAGGAGAGGAACGTGCTCAGTCTTCCCCCTCTTTACCCCAATTCCCATGGACATCCCCAAGACCCACCACACACCCACCATCAAACCACAGCTTCTAAAGTGGGGCTGACTGACACTCAGGAGAAGACTCTGGGTTTATGGCCCAAGAAGTTGCTAAATAATTTTACAGTATCTCTTTTAAGTTTGGGCAAGAAAGTTATAGCGCTTTAAGTTAAGGGCAACATCACTCAGTAGGGCCTTAGAAGTCCTGCCAAATAGCAAAGTGAAAGCCATAAAGTAAACATGACTTAGCGACACCTGGACCTTTCAGGTTTTATAGCAATTGTTTATAATGTTGGACTGGCCTCTAAAATACGTCTGCAGAAATGGTGCCGGAGCTTTATTTTACCTAACTTGCTCACTTTTTATGTTCTACTCAGGTTCTACCCTTCATTATTTGCACTTATTTAAGGAGTCCTGCTTTCTTTCCTTGCTCTTTTACTTGCCTTTTTTATTCACTGGCCAAGGCAGTGACGTAGATTTAACAGCACAGTTTCCATGTTTAATGGGTGTCTCTCAGAATTCCTCAGCATTATCAGCACATGTGGCTCAGAAGACAGCTAAACTGGCTCCAAAATATGTTTTTACCATTTTCTGGGTTCTCTTCTGAAAAGAAAAGCAGAGATGCTGCTGTTTCAAACAGCAGTAATTGGTTAAACTGGCTCCAAAATACACTTTTACTGTTTTCTGGGTTCTCTTCTGAAAGAAAAGCAGATATGTCATTGTCTCAAACAGCAGCTAAAAAAAAAAATAGGAACTAATTCTGAATCCACAAAAGTTCCCTTAAAATTATTTTTGCTTCTCAGTTGGAAACTCTTCTCATACAAAGCCCCTATAAACCTACCTCGGTGCTACCAGGCCCTATTGGAACTAATGGGCCCTGACAGTTCTTCAGTTAAAAATTATACATGAGGGTCACTTTCCCTTAAATTATCAATTGTATGCCAGCTGTTCACAACTACAATGGTCTTACTTTCTTCCCATTGCCTAAAATGGTTAACTTCACCACAAAGCTGTCTGACTCTCACTGCAGAGGGCTTTTAAAGGCACTTCTTCATCCTAAGCAGCACCTTGATGGCACTACTAATTTCAGATAGATTTTTATCAATTTCAGGGAATGTTGGGAGTGTTTGTTTTGCTTGTTTCGTGTCATAACACTTGAGATATATCATAATTTCTCATTTGCTGTACAACTTTATTCTATTTTTATGCTTCTGAGTGATGCTGCTTTAAGTGCCCATGAGTGGTACTTCCGGACCATAAGCACTATCAGAGGCAACCTCAGGCAGATAAAACTCCTTGTCTTTTTGTTGGGGAGGGGAGAAAGGGTCATCGTCAAGTGCTGGGTTTTTTTTTTCTTCCCTTTTTTTTTCTTTCCTTCGTGCCTATTAAAACTGAAGCTACCACATCTACATAAAGGGAGACTACTCTTAGGTCAGACTTATTTCAGAATCAAAGCCTTCATCCTCAAGTGCTTCTCATTACTTGCTAAAGGCTTCAGTGGTCATTTTGGGGCTGTAATTAGAAAGCCTGACACTTTTAAGGGATGCCTGTAGAATGAAATATTCCTCAAAGTTTTTTTTTGTGTTGGCTTTTTTTTTTTTCTTTTTGGGTCCTGGTTTGAAAACAAGAAGCAACCAACTTTCCTGGCCTCCTTGATACTTAAATAAACCTGCCACCCTTATTTCCATAGATTAATGAATAGTGGAAAGTACGTGGCAAAGGTTTATTCTCATACTCCTCCCTGCCTTATCAGGGGCATTCTTTTTAATTACAAGATAAGCGTGATTTAGTGGTTATTTTTGCAACCTGGCAGAGCTACCACATCTGTAGGGCTGCTTGATTTTTTAGCATCCAGTAGCTTTCATGACCCATGCTTCCCATACCTCTGGGCAACTGAGGAGCCTCCAGCAACACAACCAGTTGCAGCCGAAACCTGGCGCAGCTGCATATGGATGCTTATCATTAATTTATTTAAAAACCCGGTCACTGATCCACAGGCTGCGGCAGCTGGACAAGATCCCATATTGGTTGCAATTACACATTTCTCCCGCTCCATTATGTGATCTTTCAGGGGTTGGGTGCATTAATATGCAACTGTTCTGTTTTCTTTCAGCTGGCTTGTAAACTCTTTAACCAGCCGAACAGAGTTTGCAATTGTTACGGGGGTTGAGTGGGTGGATAGGAGCCGGGGCTGCAGCCTTGTCCAGTTGTAGATAGAATAAAATTGACAATGATGCAATGGAGCTGGCATCTGGACAACTCCGTGGGATGAATGGCACTGCTCTCGCAGTCCCTCCGGTGGTTGTACGCCTTGTAATAGCTAGCGTAGGAAGGGTGGTGAAAATTGATATGCACTATTACTACGTTTATAAAACTTAACACTGGGGCCATAGCACAGGTGGGGGGTTCCTGTTTATTGATTTTTATGACTCGGTTAGAACATACGGCTAATGCTTTTATTCTCCAGGAGCTCTGGGAGTGCTCACCTCAGGTAATAAACCTCTCCGTACTTTGCGGCAGTGCGCGATTTACATGTGAGCTAACGTTCCTCTGTGCAAAGCCATCCCTCTCCCTTCAGGGAAACGCGGCTGAGACGGAAAAGAAAGCGACTTAAAAGTGGTTTTATTTCGGATTTTGCAAGCTACCCATTCCTGCGATGGAAATGGTCCCTTATTCTAATTACTCATATTTCCAAGAAAATTAGTCACACAAACTTATGTTATGTGTTGTCTCAGAGGTTGAAAGCAAATTAGGTTTCCAATAAGACAGTACATCAAACAAAGTAGCATGTTCTTGATGCAGATGACTTTTTTTTTAGAATTATGGTTGGACACTTTTGGCAGACAGATTGTCTTTTACTCTATCAAAATGACAGTTTCTTTTGTAACTGCTACATTCATAATTAGAAGGAGAGAAGCAATCTGCCCAATTTAATATACTAAAAGAAGTTTAGTGTCTTGTGCTAGTAATTTCATTATTTTTAAATATGAATTAATTGTCTTAAAATAATATTGTTAGAAGTATAACTACTAGGATTATGGAGCTAATTCTCTTCTTTTTTAAACAGAAAAATCAAAGCTCCTATTAATGCACTTCAGGCTAGATTAGGATTTTAGGTTTATATCAGGTGTTCTGTTTGAAGATTCTGGGGAACAGGCTGGAGGCAGGGGAAACGAATCCTTAATGTGAAATTCCTCTGTACAAAACCTGAGCTTTCCCAGGTTTACTGTAAGCTTGCAAAGCTTAACTCGGGGTAATGAATGAGGAGAGCTAGATGGTTTAGCAGCCTGGGAATAGAAGAAAAGGCCTTTCACCTCGGGTTCACGCAGTTTCCTCAGGGAGCTCGGTGCCAAATGGGCTGCCTCTTTATTTTTTGGGTTGTTGTGAGAGGAGTTTCACACAGTCCCTGAGCTTTCTTTGTTCCTGGTGTTGATATAATGGTTATTCTAGTGCCCAAAATTGCACAGGTTTGCAAACACAAGGTCTCTGGTTCCCATCAAAACTCGCGGGTGCAAGATGTAAGTCAGCAGAAAGGCCTCCAAAAAATCTGATAGATACTTTGTTCAGAAACATTATTAACCTTGAAAGTTTAACTTTCTCCCATGAAATCCAATCCTAACACGGGTTGTGCCTCAGTATTGTATTGAAAGAGGGAATAACTTTTAATTTAAAGTCAGATCTTTTTTGCTAAACATTCTGTTCTCTTTTGACCCTGAGGTAGGCACTGGCTGAAACCTGAGCCCACTCAATGCCACCCAAAGGATCTTCCTATCCAAAGCAATGAGCTGGGGGGTTTGGGCAGGTACCTGGTGCAGGAGGCTGCACATCCTTTGGGATAACTGTTGTACATTTTGACACATTAATTAGAGGATGAGGTTCAGGTGGGAGTCCCACAGAGAGGATCTGGAGCACCCAGGAGCACCCAGGACACCCACCTTTCCCTCAGGGGTGCTGTTATTAACACCACTTTTAGAAAAGGGAAAATACAGAAGGCCGAAAGAAAGGGAAAACACTTGAAGGCTTGAGGTCTGAAGCCTCATTCCACATCCCTTCTTTTACCTCTTAACCACAGGCAATGCCTCTGAAGTTTGCACGTTTAAAACAACGCAAATAATGTATTTTTAACAGAGATGTTCTCTCTGTTGGGACATCCCCTCCTCTTGCTGCTGTTCCTTTTTGCTCAGTATCAGCCGAGTCCTTGCCCTTTGCCACCAGCTCCATAGGAAAACAGCTGCAGAAAGCCTTATCCCAACCAGAATAAAATCATTATGACACAGCAAACCCAAACATGACATGTGGTTTCAACAGCCTCTTATGCCCTACTCCGCATTTCCTTTTGGCTGCCAGGATAAGGTTGGGGACCTGCCTAATAAGAACATTTCAGCTGACCATGAGGCACATATAGATAGGAGAAACTTTGAGCCATTTTAAGCTCAAATTCTGGTGGGAAGCGAGCTCTGGAGGTGGTGTTACTTTACATACACACATGCTGGCAGCCAGTAGCTCCTCATGTGCACAGCAACAAAAATCTATGCTGAAAGAGCATCAGTTTTAACACCAATTGCAGCATTTCTAGTGCTGCAAGGCATGAATTTTGTCCTTTTTTGCATTGATCAGGATATATTGAGTGAGACACCTGGTAGGAAAAAATAAAAAAGGGAAATAGGCCATGGAAAATATGTAGTCAATGGAGGGGTAGTTGGAGGAGCACAGCTTATGTCTCGCTTCCCTTCTCAGGTGTCTGGCAGAAGAGTAGGAAATCACAGGTGAAGAGTGCTGGGGAAAATCCCACATGAGGGCATGGCTGGGTTTGACCTCCCCTCTTTTTCTTCCACCTACTTCTCCTCCCCATGGCACGTCCTGTTTGCTCCTGGTGCCATGTGAGCACTGGACTGGGACCAGCTTGGCCGTGGAGGGATGGGCACCGTTATTAATTTGGTTTTCGACCTTGAGGACCATGAGCAATTAAGGGATCTTAGCCATTCAGGAGTTCTTGTCTCTGCAAAACCCAAGGAGAGCACCATGGGCATGCAGAAGGCATCTCTCCAGCCCCAGGACATTGTTTCCTGCTGTGTTTTCAAGGCTCACAATGAACTATAGAGGCTTTAAAGCTGGTTAGAGAGGACAATCAGATATTTTTTCCCTAACAGAAAATGCTGGTGGTTTAGATATATGGGTCACTGCTAACTCTCCCTCTAATACTTTCTGGTCGATACATACCAAAGGGGAGAGAAGTCCGAGGCATGTCTGTCCTTGGAATGGAGCCAAATGTTCATTTCAGTAATGCTATTTACTGGGAGACATCTTGATTAACAGAGCTTAATACTATGTGAAATCATTCCCAGTTATCTAGTTCTAGCAATACCTGCGCTGTTGGCTCTTTCTTTCTGGTTTTGGGAGTTTTTTAAAGTGTTTCTCCCCATAACCATCAGCTCCCACTGGGCATCCTGTCCTTCCCCAGGACATCATGTCATTGCCTATATGCTCACACGTGGTGAAACCCAACATGAGGGCGATGGACACTGACTCAGAGGGCTGTTCTTACCTGTCTTAAAGCTGATAAATTTCTGCATGTGTCTCAGGAGTTTCACATCTGCCATCTAATGTGGGAAAGAGTGAAGTAGCCCAGGTACTTTTTCATTTCTCGCTGGCACAGAGCTGCTGGGCTGGGAGCTAAGCGTCGCACTCATTTCTGTAAATTCAGAAGCCGGTGCTGGTGGTGCAGTTTTTCACACAGCTTCTTCAGTGACCCCTAACATCTGCCTAACCCTTAAGCGTACACAAACCATTTCTGACTTGGGTTAGAGGGCAGAGGGATATTTTTGCCGTGCTCTTTTGCAAAGCATGTTTGTTGTAGCTCCAGGCCAATGATTTTTTTTTCCTAAGCGTTTTTACCTAGCGGATTTATGTACTGTGAGCATCTCTCTGGTCATATTTTTCCAGCGAACAATGCTAGATTTCCCCTCAATATTGAATGTATCCGAGGCTGGCTCTTTTATCACTCCTTTTCTTCTCAGGGTCTCAGAGTTTTGGGGTCTTCCTCCTTTGTCTCTGAAAGGAGCAGCATTGAAAGCATTTCCACCTGGATGTTTAAATTATTTAAGTTGCAGGAACCAGACCTTTTCCCTCCTGAGTAGTTGTGGGTTTTAAAGGCTAAAATTGCTTCATCATGCCAAAGTGAAAGTATGCATAAATTATTTAGTTAAACCTGAGAAAATACAGACTTTTTCTCAGTGATCTTTCAAGGGCTGCCTACTTAAATTTCAGAAGAATGGGCAGGGGTTTCTCTTTCTCTCGCCTCTTTCTTTCTCTTGAAAAATATTTTAAGTACCTATTCAGTCTTTTCTGAGATAAAGCTGTGACCAAAAATTGGAGGGCTGAGTTTTGAGCAAGTTTCAGAATAGAAAGGAAAATGCTGTACAAATCCTGAGTGCCCCTACTTCATCACGGCCCTATGAATGCTCTCACCAGAGCAGGTAACAGGAGGTCGTGCCTGCTCCCAGTGCCAAGCAGAGGTCTGTGTCAACATTTCCCCCATGGTCTGTGTTTATCAGGAGTTTGTAGCTTGACTGTAAAAATACAGAGGAGAATTTTTGGGTTTTTTTTTTAGCTAACTTCCAAGCGGTTTTTAATTAATTTTGGGCCAGGCTGTGGTATTCTTTGCACTCTGCAATACAGAAACATCTTGTTGCGGGCACTAAGAGCCAGGTCATGCTCTTCCTGTAGCAGGATCCATCCCTATTTATTTTTAAGGTGTAATGATGCTGGTACTAAAGTTAATGAGAAAGCTCCCTTGGCTACAGGGGAGCGGGAAGCGGGAATGGTGTTTAAACCTTCTCCAGGCCAGCAGAAGGACCCACCAGCACGGGACCTGGTTCTGTCAACACAGCAGAGTTTACAGGACTCGTCCCCTGTGTAAAGAAACCTGATCTTTTCCCGGCTGATGTCAATATTTCTGTCACTGGCTGTGGGATCTAGATTAGGGTCAGATATAGGGATGTAAAAGAGAGGGGGAAAAACCCAACACATTTCCCTGTGAAGGCAGTTATTTATTTTACAGTGTTTTTTTTTTTCATATAGTCTGTCTCCCTTGTAGTTTGCGGTGGTGGGAAAGGAAGGAGGAAAAAATACTCTTAGAAGAAGAAATACAGACCCTGCTCCGTGGCTGAGGCTAGAGGGAACTCATTGCAAATTGTGAGGAGTTATCAGAGGGATAAGATTGCTGCAGGATCTATTTCTTCATTTCGCAAACAATTAATTTGGCCTTGTTGAAATGGAAATTAAAAAAATAACGGGGAAAAAAAAAATAATCTGAACAAAAGGCTGCGGCCGGTGGGGAGGGCAGCCAGGTCCTGGCCCTTTTGCTGGAGTCAGGGACGTGGCTGGGAGCTGGAGGGTGGCAGCAGCCGCTGCAGGAGGGTGAAGTGTCGGGGTCCATCCGCTGGTGATTCATTGCAGGAACGATGCCGGCACCGGGCAGGGCAGTGACTTCACATTTAGGGGATTGTGGCATGCCCTGCCATGAATATGTATTTTCAGAATGAGTGTGTACACCGAAATCCCTTCAGTTTTTAGTCAATGGAGCCCTTACAATCAATCAGGTAGATGATACCATATGTGCAAAACCAATAGAGATCACAAAAATACATATTTATCCAAGCTGGCCCTTCAAGCTGTTGTGGTAAGTCAGATAAATTTTGCATGCTTTCCAAACTGGAGCAGCGGCGAGCAGAAAGCTGGAAAGGATGTTAGGAGCTGGTTCCTAATATAAATTCTGCTTAGCTGCTAGAAACTCTTCCTAGTTCCTCCTACCAACTCCCATCTACTTTAATCAAGAGTTTGGGGGGTTTATCTCTTTTGCACCTTGAGGGGAAAAGGAGCACAGCAGAAATAAGAGGAGAAATAACTTTTGTGGCTGTGGTTAAGCGAGAGAGTGGAGACAGGAGTGGGGAAATAAATTGTCAAAAATCACAGTGTGAGATGGGGAATCAGCTGTAGCTGCAAATCTCATTGCTTTGGTTTAGTTTCTGCCACAACCTGCACATTAGCATTTTTTCTCTCTGAATTATTGTGAAGATTTGTATTATATGTAATTACAATACAAAGAGGCTCTGCCAGATAAAGCTATTTGCTGAAGTACTGTTTTCAAAAAACACAGAGTCCTTTCACACTTTAACTTACACCTTTTCATTACCTGCTAATAAAAGTACAGTGGATAGATTTGCCTAAACATGTCTTGCTAAGAACATTAACCCCATGGGTAACTCTGGCCTTTTGAGATACAAGCTTTCAATTTTAATAATGTCTCCTTACAGAAAAAAAAAAAAAAAAAAGATAGTCAAGCAAAGATACTGAACTATTTGTGCCTCTTTTTGCCAATGTTGCAAGTGTCCTCATCCTGTAGATAACAGAGTTAAGTATAGAAAATGCATTGTGGCCAGGCTCCCAGATTCACTACTGCCATGTGAATTATAAATCTTACAAACAGGGGTGATACATCATTTTTTATTAAACTTATAACATGACTGCTGCACAAATAGTGTTTACATAGAAGGGTATACATTTAATTTACTCTCTGGGAACATTTCTAAAGAATATAAATTGCATTTTGAAAGCTTCCTTCTCCATAAAGTTCATCAATTTTTTTCCCCTTCCTTTATTTTTTTTTTTTTTTTTCCTGGCATTTTAATTGGAGCATCCAAACCTCACGTCCTTACTCAAAGTATCAAAGACCAAATATGTGTTGTGCGGTTATAAAATCAACTCGAATTTTCTTCCTATGAAGTAGCAGATAATCAGCCTGTAAATTTTACCTACATTACTGTGGGGATGCGGAGCTATAAATTCCAACCAGTATGCAGGTTGGTGAAAATTGAGGTCTAGGCAGCAATGCATGTCCATAAACTTTTCTCAGGTTATTGGAATAGAACAAATCAAAAGCTGTTCCTGGTTGTATGATATTCTCTTTTGATAGACCGGGCTGCTTGTTGTTAGCAATCCAAGTGCAGAGGTTAGTCAGAGCAGAATGTAATTTCTAGCAATCTGACAGACCTGCGGATTGAAGCGGCAGGTTTTCCCTTCCGATTTCAGGGAATTGCTTCTTACTGTGACAAATGATTAGCTGTTATCTCAGACTGAATTTGATTTCTACAAGCAGCTGAGTCAGGTAACTTTGTGGTATTTGAGGGGGTTTTACAGGAAATGAAATCAGCTCCCCAGTCACATGCAGATCAAATGAAATCTTCCTGTTGGGGTAAAAATTGTGCTTTTTGGTTAACTACAGGCAAGTTTACCAAACACACATCTATATGTTGGTGATTTTATGTATTTTATTGTTTTTAGCATCCCAGTCTAGCCTGTGCTCCACTGGTGCAGAGTGCCAGCATGGACGGAGGGTGTTGAGGGTAAAGTTAAAGCTGGCAGTGCCAGATGTGCACTATGAACAAAGGTACC